>NC_053036.3:288891609-289202151 GCF_002575655.3 Aegilops tauschii subsp. strangulata
TCACTCCAAAGCTTATGGTGGGCATCATGCTGGAGATAGAACTGCTCATAAGGTATTGCAGTCTGGATTTTATTGGCCTACTCTCTTCAAGGATGCCCGTAAGTTTGTCTCATCTTGTGATGAATGTGAAAGAATAGGTAATATCGGTAAGCGTCAAGAAATGCCTATCAATTATTAACTTGCTGTTGAACCATTTGATGTTTGGGGATTTGATTACATGGGACCTTTTCCTTCCTCTAATGGGTATACACATATTTTGGTTGTTGTTGATTATGTTATTAAGTGGGTAGAAGCTATTCCAACCAGTAGTGTTGATCACAACACCTCTATTAAAATGCTGAAGGAAGTTATTTCCCCAAGGTTTGGAGTCCCTAGATATTTAATGACTGATGGTGGTTCACACTTTATTCATGGTGCTTTCCGTAAGATGCTTGCCAAGTATGATGTTAACCATAGAATTGCATCACCCTATCATCCTCAGTCTAGTGGTCAAGTTGAGCTTAGCAATAGAGAAATAAAGTTAATTTTACAAAAGACTGTCAATAGGTCCAGGAAGAATTGGTCTAATAAATTAGATGATGCACTTTGGACTTATAGAACAACATATAAAAATCCTATGGGTATGTCTCCTTAAAAAATGGTTTATGGAAAAGCCTGTCATTTGCCTCTTGAGTTAGAACATAAAGCATATTGGGCAGTTAAAGAACTCAATTATGATTTCAAACTTGCTTGTGAAAAGAGGTTATTTGATATAAGCTCTTTGGATGAATGGAGAACCCAAGCGTATGAAAATGCGAAACTATTCAAAGAAAAGGTTAAAAGATGGCATGACAAAAGGATTCAAAAGCGTGAGTTTAAAGTCGGAGAATATGTTCTTTTGTACAACTCTCGTTTCAGATTCTTTGCAGGAAAACTCCTCTCAAAATGGGAAGGCCCCTATGTCATCGAGGAGGTTACCGGTCTGGAGCCATCAAAATAAATAATTCCGAAGGTACTAACCAGAAGGTTGTCAATGGACAATGAATAAAGCATTATATCTTAGGTACACCCATTAATGTTGAAAGTAATATCATCCAAACTTTGACACGGAAAGAACACATAAAAGAGTCCTTCCGGAACACTCCAGAATCGTGAAAATAAGGAGGTACATGATACGGTAAGTAAACGGACTCCGAAAAATCCGCAAAATATTTTTTTATCAGTTTTGGAATATTTAAGAATTTTGGAAATAAAGAAACTTCCAGGAAGCGTCCACTGGTGGGCACAAGACACCAGGGCGCGCCAGGCTTGCCTGGCGTGCCCAGGTGGGTTGTGCCTGTTGGAAATATGCCCTAGAGGCAATAATAAATGGTTATTATTATATTTCTTTGTTCATGGTAATTGTCTATTATTCATGCTATAATTGTATTGTCCGGAAATCGTAATACATGTGTGAATACATAGACCACAACCTGTCCCTAGTAAGCCTCTATTTGACTAGCTCGTTGATCAACAGATAGTCATGGTTTCCTGACTATGGACATTGGATGTCATTGATAACGGGATCACATCATTAGGAGAATGATGTGATGGACAAGACCCAATCCTAAGCATAGCATAAAAGATCGTGTAGTTTCGTTTGCTAGAGCTTTTCCAATGTCAAGTATCTTTTCCTTAGACCATGAGATCGTGCAACTCCCGGATACCGTAGGAGTGCTTTGGGTGTGCCAAACGTCACAACGTAACTGGGTGACTATAAAGGTGCACTACGGGTATCTCCGAAAGTGTCTGTTGGGTTGGCACGGATCGAGACTGGGATTTGTCACTCCGTGTGACGGAGAGGTATCTCTGGGCCCACTCGGTAATGCATCATCATAATGAGCTCAATGTGACTAAGGCGTTAGTCACGGGATCATGCATTGCGGTACGAGTAAAGAGACTTGCCGGTAACGAGATTGAACAAGGTATTGGGATACCGACGATCGAATCTCGGGCAAGTAACATACCGATTGACAAAGGGAATTGCATACGGGATTGACTGAAATCCTCGACATCGTGGTTCATCCGATGAGATCATCGTGGAACATGTGGGAGCCAACATGGGTATCCAGATCCCGCTGTTGGTTATTGACCGGAGAGGCGTCTCGGTCATGTCTGCATGTCTCCTGAACCCGTAGGGTCTACACACTTAAGGTCCGGTGACGCTAGGGTTGTAGAGATATATGTATGCGGAAACCCGAAAGTTGTTCGGAGTCCCGGATGAGATCCCGGACGTCACGAGAGGTTCCGGAATGGTCCGGAGGTGAAGAATTATATATAGGAAGTCAAGTTTCGGCCACCGGGAAAGTTTCGGGGGTTACCGGTATTGTACCGGGACCACCGGAAGGGTCCCGGGGGTCCACCGGGTGGGGCCACCTATCCCGGAGGGCCCCGTGGGCTGAAAGTGGAAGGGAACCAGCCCTTAGTGGGCTGGGGCGCCCCCCTTGGGCCTCCCCCCATGCGCCTAGGGTTGGGAACCCTAGGGGGAGCTTCCCCCTTGCCTTGGGGGGCAAGGCACCCCGTCCCCCCCACTTGGCCGCCGCCCCCCTTGGAGATCTGATCTCCCAAGGGCTGGCGCCCCCCCAGGGGTCCTATAAATAGTGGGGGGGAGGGACGGCAGCAAGATACAGCCTTGGGCGCCTCCCTCCTCCCCTGCAACACCTCTCTCTCTCTCGCAGAAGCTTGGCGAAGCCCTGCCGGAGACCCGCTACATCCACCACCACGCCGTCGTGCTGCTGGATCTCCATCAACCTCTCCTTCCCCCTTGCTGGATCAGGAAGGAGGAGACGTCGCTGCACCGTACGTGTGTTGAACGCGGAGGTGCCGTCCGTTCGGCACTCGGTCATCGGTGATTTCGATCACGGCGAGTACGACTCCGTCATCCACGTTCATTGGAACGCTTCCGCTCGCGATCTACAAGGGTATGTAGATGCACTCCTTTCCCCTCGTTGCTAGTAGACTCCATAGATGCATCTTGGTGAGCGTAGGAAAATTTTAAATTATGCTACGATTCCCTACAGTGGCATCATGAGCCAGGTCTATGCGTAGTTACTATGCACGAGTAGAACACAAAGAAGTTGTGGGCGTTGAGTTTGCCAATTCTTCTTGCCGCTACTAGTCTTTTCTTGTTTCGGCGGCATTGTAGGATGAAGCGGCCCGGACCTACCTTACACGTACACTTACGTGAGACAGGTTCCACCGACTGACATGCACTAGATGCATAAGGTGGCTAGCGGGTGTCTGTCTCTCCTACTTTAGTCGGAACGGATTCGATGAAAAGGGTCCTTATGAAGGGTAAATAGAAATTGGCAAATCACGTTGTGGTCATACGTAGGTAAGAAACGTTCTTGCTAGAAACCTACAAACCACGTAAAAAAACTTGCAACAACAATTAGAGGACGTCTAACTTGTTTTTGCAGCAAGTGCTATGTGATGTGATATGGCCAGAAGATGTGATGAATGATATATGTGATGTATGAGATTGATCATATTCTTTTAATAGGAATCACGACTTGCATGTCGATGAGTATGACAACCGGCAGGAGCCATAGGAGTTGTCTTTATTATTTTGCATGACCTGCGTGTCATTGAATAACGCCATGTAAATTACTTTACTTTGTTGCTAAACGCGTTAGCCATAGAAGTAGAAGTAATCGTTGGCGTGACGACTTCATGAAGACACAATGATGGAGATCATGATGATGGAGATCATGGTGTCATGCCGGTGACAAAGATGATCATGGTGCCCCGAAGATGGAGATCAAAGGAGCATGATGATATTGGCCATATCATGTCACTATTTGATTGCATGTGATGTTTATCATGTTTTTGCATCTTATTTGCTTAGAACGACGGTAGTAAGTAAGATGATCCCTTATAATAATTTCAAGAAAGTGTTCACCCTAACTGTGCACCGTTGCGAAGGTTCGTTGTTTCGAAGCACCACGTGATGATCGGGTGTGATAGATTCTAACGTTCGAATACAACGGGTGTTGACGAGCCTAGCATGTACAGACATGGCCTCGGAACACACGCAATACACTTAGGTTGACTTGACGAGCCTAGCATGTACAGACATGGCCTCGGAACACAGAGGACCGAAAGGTCGAGCATGAGCCGTATAGAAGATACGATCAACATGGAGATGTTCACCGATCTTGACTAGTCCGTCTCACGTGATGATCGGACACGGCCTAGTTAAACTCGGATCATGTTTCACTTAGATGACTAGAGGGATGTCTATCTGAGTGGGAGTTCATAATCAGATGAACTTAATTATCATGAACATAGTCAAAAGGTCTTTGCAAATAATGTCGTAGCTTACGCTTTAGTTCTACTAAGATATGTTCCTAGAGAAAATTTAGTTGAAAGTTGATAGTAGCAATTATGCGGACTGGGTCCGTAAACTGAGGATTGTCCTCATTGCTGCACAGAAGGCTTATGTCCTTAATGCACCGCTCGGTGTGCTGAACCTCGAGCGTCGTCTGTAGATGTTACGAAACATCTGACATACACATTTTGATGACTACGTGATAGTTCAGTGTGTGATGCTAACGGTTTAAAATTGTGGCACCAAAGACGGTTTTGAAATGTCGCAGAACATATGAGATGTTCCAAAGACTGAAATTGGGATTTCAGACTAATGCCCACGTCAAGAGGTATGAGACCTCTGACAAGTTTCTTAAGCCTGCAAACTAAGGGAGAAAAGCTCAATCGTTGAGCATGTGCTTAGATTGTCTGAGTACTACAATCACTTGAATCGAGTGGGAGTTAATCTTCCAGATGAGATAGTGATGGTTCTCCATAGTCACTGCCACCAAGCTATTAGAGCTTCGTGATGAACTATAACATATCAGGGATAGACATGATGATCCTTGAGCAACTCGCGCTGTTTGACACCGCGAAAGTAGAAATCAAGAAGGAGCATCAATTGTTGATGGTTAGTAAAACCACTAGTTTCTAGAAGGGCAAGGGCAAGAAGGGATACTTCATGAAACGGCAAATCAGTTGCTGCTCTAGTGAAGAAACCCAAGGTTGAACCCAAACCCGAGACTAAGTGCTTCTGAAATGAGGGGAACGGTCACTGAAGCAGAACTACCCTAGATACTTCGTAGATGAGAAGGCTGGCAAGGTCGACAGAAGTATATTGGATATACATTATATTAATGTGTACTTTACTAGTACTCCTAGCAGCACCAGGGTATTAGATACTGGTTCGGTTGCTAAGTGTTAGTAACTCGAAATAAAAGCTGCGGAATAAATGGAGACTAGCTAAAGGTGAGATGACGATATGTGTTGGAAGTGTTTCCAAGGTTGATGTGATCAAGCATCGCATGCTCCCTCTACCATCGAGATTTGGTGTTTGCGTTGAACATGATTGGATTATGTTTACCGCAAAACGGTTATTCATTTAAGGAGAATAATGGTTACTCTGTTTATTTGAATAATACCTTCAATGGTCTTGCACCTAAAATGAATCTCGATCGTAGTGATACACATGTTCATGCCAAAAAGATATAAGATAGTAATGATAGTACCACATACTTGTGGCACTGCCACTTGAGTCATATTGGTGTAGAACGCATGAAGAAGCTCCATGTAGGTGGATCTTTGGACTCACTCATTTTTGAAAAGATTGAGACATGCGAACCATGTCTATTGGTATATATGCATGAAGAAACTCCATACAGATGGATCGTTTGGACTCACTTGATTATGAATCACTTGCGACATGCAAATCATACCACATGGGCAAAATGACTGAAAGTCCTCGTTTTCAGTGAGATGGAACAAGAGAGCAACTTATTGGAAGTAATACATTTTGATGTACACAGTCCAATGAGTGCCGAGGCATGCAGTGGACATCGTTATGTTCTTACTTCACAGATGATTTGAGTAGATGCTGAGTGTATTTACTTGATGAAACACTAGTCTGAAATATTGAAAGGTTCAAGTAATTTCAGAGTGAAGTTGAAGATCGTCGTGACAAGAGGATAAAATGTCTGTGATATGATCATAGAGATGAGTATCTGAGATACGAGTTTGGCACACAATTGAGACATTGTGGAAAGTGTTTCACAATTAATACCGCCTGGAACACCATAGTGTGATGGTGTGTCCGAACATCATAACTGCACCCTATTGGATATGGTGCATACCATGATGTTTCTTATCAAATTACCACTATCATTTATGGGTTAGGCATTAGAGACAACCGCATTCACTTTAAAAGGGGCACCACGCAATTCCGTTGAGACGACACCGTTTATAGAAACCTAAGTTGTCGTTTCTTAAAAGTTTGGGGCTGCGATGCTTATGTGAAAAAGTTTCAGGCTGATAAGCTCGAACCCAAAGCGGATAAATGCATCTTCATAGAATACCCAAAAAAAGTTGGGTATACCTCCTATTTCAGATCTGGAAGCAAAAGTAATTGCTTCTAGAAACGAGTCCTTTCTCGAGGAAAAGTTTCTCTCGAAAGAATTGAGTGGGAGGATGGTGGAGACTTGATAAGGTTATTGAACCGTCGCTTCAACTTGTGTGTAGCAGGGCACAGGAAGTTGTTCCTGTGGCACCTACACCAATTGAAGTGGAAGCCTATGATAGTGATCATGAAACTTCGGATCAAGTCACTACCAAACCTCGTAGGACGACGAGGATGCGCACTACTTCAGAGTAATGCATGATCCTGTCTTGGAAGTCATGTTGCTAGACAACAATGAACCTACGAGCTATGGAGAAGCGATGGTGGGCCCATATTCCGATGAATGGCTCGAGGCCATGAAATCCGAGATAGAATCCATGTATCAGAACAAAGCATGGACTTTGGTGAACTTGCCCGATGATCGGCAAGCCATTGAGATAAATGGATCTTTAAGAAGAAGACGGACATGGACGGTAATGTTGCCGTCTATGAAGCTCGACTTGTGGCAAAGAGTATTTTCACAAGTTCAAGGAGTTGACTACAATGAGTTTTTTTCTCATCCATAGCGATGCTTAGGTCCGTCGAAATCATGTTAGCATTAGCTACATTTATGAAATCTGGCAGATGGATGTCAAAACAAGTTTCCTTACCAGTTTTTCGCGAGGAAAGGTTGTATGTGATACAATCAGAAAGGTTTTGTCGATCCTAAGGATGCTAAAAGGTATGCTAGCTCCAGCGATCCTTCCATGGATTAGAGCAAGCATCTCGGAGTCAGAATATACGCTTTGATGGAGTGATCAAAGTTTTTGGGTTTATACAAAGTTTGTTAGAAACTTGTGTGAGTGGGAGCGCTACAACATTTCTGATAAGTATATGTGAATGACATATTGTTGATCCGAAATGATGTAAAATTTCTGGAAAGCATAAAGGGTGTTTGAAAGGAGTTTTTCAAAGGAAGACCTGGATAAAGCTACTTACATATTGGGCATCAAGATCCATAGAGATAGATCAAGACGCCTGATGATACTTTCAAAAGACAGCACACCTTGACATGATTTTGAAAGAGTACAAAATAGATCAGCAAAGAAGGAGTTCTTGGCTGTGTTACAAGGTGTGAGTATTGAGTGAGACTCAAGACCTAACCACAGCAGAAGATAGAGAAAGGATGAAGGTCGTCCCCTATGCTTTAGACATAGGCTCTATAGTATGCTATGCTGTGTACCGCACATGTAGTGTGCCTTGCCATGAGTTGGTCAAGAGGGTACAATGGTGATCCGGGAAAGGATCTCATGACAGCGGTCGAACTTATCCTTAGCACCTAGTGGATTAAGGAATTTTCTCGATTATGGAGGTGGAAAGGAGTTCGTCGTAAAGGGTTACGTCGATGCGAACTTTGACACTAATCCGGATGACTCTGAGTAGTAAACCGGATTCGTATAGTAGAGCAATTATTTGAAATGGCTCCAAATAGCGCGTGGTAGCATCCACAAAGATGACATAGATATTCGTAAAGCACACGGTTCTGAAAGGTTCAGACCCGTTGACTAATAACCTCTCTCACAAGCATAACATGACCAAACCAGAACACATTGAGTGATAATCACATAGTGATGTGAACTAGATTGTTGACTCTAGTAAACTCTTTAGATGTTGGTCACATGGTGATGTGACCAGTGAGTGTTAATCACATGGTGATGTGAACTAGATTATTGACTCTAGTGCAAGTGGGAGACTGTTGGAAATATGCCCTAGAGGCAATAATAAATGGTTATTATTATATTTCTTTGTTCATGGTAATTGTCTATTATTCATGCTATAATTGTATTGTCCGGAAATCGTAATACATGTGTGAATACATAGACCACAACCTGTCCCTAGTAAGCCTCTAGTTGACTAGCTCGTTGATCAACAGATAGTCATGGTTTCCTGACTATGGACATTGGATGTCATTGATAACGGGATCACATCATTAGGAGAATGATGTGATGGACAAGACCCAATCCTAAGCATAGCATAAAAGATCGTGTAGTTTCGTTTGCTAGAGCTTTTCCAATGTCAAGTATCTTTTCCTTAGACCATGAGATCGTGCAACTCCCGGATACCGTAGGAGTGCTTTGGGTGTGCCAAACGTCACAACGTAACTGGGTGACTATAAAGGTGCACTACAGGTATCTCCAAAAGTGTCTGTTGGGTTGGCAGGGATCGAGACTGGGATTTGTCACTCCGTGTGACGGAGAGGTATCTCTGGGCCCACTCGGTAATGCATCATCATAATGAGCTCAATGTGACTAAGGCGTTAGTCACGGGATCATGCATTGCGGTACGAGTAAAGAGACTTGCCGGTAACGAGATTGAACAAGGTATTGGGATACCGACGATCGAATCTCGGGCAAGTAACATACCGATTGACAAAGGGAATTGCATACGGGATTGACTGAAATCCTCGACATCGTGGTTCATCCGATGAGATCATCGTGGAACATGTGGGAGCCAACATGGGTATCCAGATCCCGCTGTTGGTTATTGACCGGAGAGGCGTCTCGGTCATGTCTGCATGTCTCCTGAACCCGTAGGGTCTACACACTTAAGGTCCGGTGACGCTAGGGTTGTAGAGATATATGTATGCGGAAACCCGAAAGTTGTTCGGAGTCCCGGATGAGATCCCGGACGTCACGAGAGGTTCCGGAATGGTCCGGAGGTGAAGAATTATATATAGGAAGTCAAGTTTCGGCCACCGGGAAAGTTTCGGGGGTTACCGGTATTGTACCGGGACCACCGGAAGGGTCCCGGGGGTCCACCGGGTGGGGCCACCTATCCCGGAGGGCCCCGTGGGCTGAAAGTGGAAGGGAACCAGCCCTTAGTGGGCTGGGGCGCCCCCCTTGGGCCTCCCCCCATGCGCCTAGGGTTGGGAACCCTAGGGGGAGCTTCCCCCTTGCCTTGGGGGGCAAGGCACCCCGTCCCCCCCACTTGGCCGCCGCCCCCCTTGGAGATCTGATCTCCCAAGGGCTGGCGCCCCCCCAGGGGTCCTATAAATAGTGGGGGGGAGGGACGGCAGCAAGATACAGCCTTGGGCGCCTCCCTCCTCCCCTGCAACACCTCTCTCTCTCTCGCAGAAGCTTGGCGAAGCCCTGCCGGAGACCCGCTACATCCACCACCACGCCGTCGTGCTGCTGGATCTCCATCAACCTCTCCTTCCCCCTTGCTGGATCGGGAAGGAGGAGACGTCGCTGCACCGTACATGTGTTGAACGTGGAGGTGCCGTCCGTTCGGCACTCGGTCATCGGTGATTTCGATCACGGCGAGTACGACTCCGTCATCCACGTTCATTGGAACGCTTCCGCTCGCGATCTACAAGGGTATGTAGATGCACTCCTTTCCCCTCGTTGCTAGTAGACTCCATAGATGCATCTTGGTGAGCGTAGGAAAATTTTAAATTATGCTACGATTCCCTACAGTGGCATCATGAGCCAGGTCTATGCGTAGTTACTATGCACGAGTAGAACACAAAGAAGTTGTGGGCGTTGAGTTTGCCAATTCTTCTTGCCGCTACTAGTCTTTTCTTGTTTCGGCGGCATTGTAGGATGAAGCGGCCCGGACCTACCTTACACGTACACTTACGTGAGACAGGTTCCACCGACTGACATGCACTAGATGCATAAGGTGGCTAGCGGGTGTCTGTCTCTCCTACTTTAGTCGGAACGGATTCGATGAAAAGGGTCCTTATGAAGGGTAAATAGAAATTGGCAAATCACGTTGTGGTCATACGTAGGTAAGAAACGTTCTTGCTAGAAACCTACAAACCACGTAAAAAAACTTGCAACAACAATTAGAGGACGTCTAACTTGTTTTTGCAGCAAGTGCTATGTGATGTGATATGGCCAGAAGATGTGATGAATGATATATGTGATGTATGAGATTGATCATATTCTTTTAATAGGAATCACGACTTGCATGTCGATGAGTATGACAACCGGCAGGAGCCATAGGAGTTGTCTTTATTATTTTGCATGACCTGCGTGTCATTGAATAACGCCATGTAAATTACTTTACTTTGTTGCTAAACGCGTTAGCCATAGAAGTAGAAGTAATCGTTGGCGTGACGACTTCATGAAGACACAATGATGGAGATCATGATGATGGAGATCATGGTGTCATGCCGGTGACAAAGATGATCATGGTGCCCCGAAGATGGAGATCAAAGGAGCATGATGATATTGGCCATATCATGTCACTATTTGATTGCATGTGATGTTTATCATGTTTTTGCATCTTATTTGCTTAGAACGACGGTAGTAAGTAAGATGATCCCTTATAATAATTTCAAGAAAGTGTTCACCCTAACTGTGCACCGTTGCGAAGGTTCGTTGTTTCGAAGCACCACGTGATGATCGGGTGTGATAGATTCTAACGTTCGAATACAACGGGTGTTGACGAGCCTAGCATGTACAGACATGGCCTCGGAACACACGCAATACACTTAGGTTGACTTGACGAGCCTAGCATGTACAGACATGGCCTCGGAACACAGAGGACCGAAAGGTCGAGCATGAGCCGTATAGAAGATACGATCAACATGGAGATGTTCACCGATCTTGACTAGTCCGTCTCACGTGATGATCGGACACGGCCTAGTTAAACTCGGATCATGTTTCACTTAGATGACTAGAGGGATGTCTATCTGAGTGGGAGTTCATAATCAGATGAACTTAATTATCATGAACATAGTCAAAAGGTCTTTGCAAATAATGTCGTAGCTTACGCTTTAGTTCTACTAAGATATGTTCCTAGAGAAAATTTAGTTGAAAGTTGATAGTAGCAATTATGCGGACTGGGTCCGTAAACTGAGGATTGTCCTCATTGCTGCACAGAAGGCTTATGTCCTTAATGCACCGCTCGGTGTGCTGAACCTCGAGCGTCGTCTGTAGATGTTACGAAACATCTGACATACACATTTTGATGACTACGTGATAGTTCAGTGTGTGATGCTAACGGTTTAAAATTGTGGCACCAAAGACGGTTTTGAAATGTCGCAGAACATATGAGATGTTCCAAAGACTGAAATTGGGATTTCAGACTAATGCCCACGTCAAGAGGTATGAGACCTCTGACAAGTTTCTTAAGCCTGCAAACTAAGGGAGAAAAGCTCAATCGTTGAGCATGTGCTTAGATTGTCTGAGTACTACAATCACTTGAATCGAGTGGGAGTTAATCTTCCAGATGAGATAGTGATGGTTCTCCATAGTCACTGCCACCAAGCTATTAGAGCTTCGTGATGAACTATAACATATCAGGGATAGACATGATGATCCTTGAGCAACTCGCGCTGTTTGACACCGCGAAAGTAGAAATCAAGAAGGAGCATCAATTGTTGATGGTTAGTAAAACCACTAGTTTCTAGAAGGGCAAGGGCAAGAAGGGATACTTCATGAAACGGCAAATCAGTTGCTGCTCTAGTGAAGAAACCCAAGGTTGAACCCAAACCCGAGACTAAGTGCTTCTGAAATGAGGGGAACGGTCACTGAAGCAGAACTACCCTAGATACTTCGTAGATGAGAAGGCTGGCAAGGTCGACAGAAGTATATTGGATATACATTATATTAATGTGTACTTTACTAGTACTCCTAGCAGCACCAGGGTATTAGATACTGGTTCGGTTGCTAAGTGTTAGTAACTCGAAATAAAAGCTGCGGAATAAATGGAGACTAGCTAAAGGTGAGATGACGATATGTGTTGGAAGTGTTTCCAAGGTTGATGTGATCAAGCATCGCATGCTCCCTCTACCATCGAGATTTGGTGTTTGCGTTGAACATGATTGGATTATGTTTACCGCAAAACGGTTATTCATTTAAGGAGAATAATGGTTACTCTGTTTATTTGAATAATACCTTCAATGGTCTTGCACCTAAAATGAATCTCGATCGTAGTGATACACATGTTCATGCCAAAAAGATATAAGATAGTAATGATAGTACCACATACTTGTGGCACTGCCACTTGAGTCATATTGGTGTAGAACGCATGAAGAAGCTCCATGTAGGTGGATCTTTGGACTCACTCATTTTTGAAAAGATTGAGACATGCGAACCATGTCTATTGGTATATATGCATGAAGAAACTCCATACAGATGGATCGTTTGGACTCACTTGATTATGAATCACTTGCGACATGCAAATCATACCACATGGGCAAAATGACTGAAAGTCCTCGTTTTCAGTGAGATGGAACAAGAGAGCAACTTATTGGAAGTAATACATTTTGATGTACACAGTCCAATGAGTGCCGAGGCATGCAGTGGACATCGTTATGTTCTTACTTCACAGATGATTTGAGTAGATGCTGAGTGTATTTACTTGATGAAACACTAGTCTGAAATATTGAAAGGTTCAAGTAATTTCAGAGTGAAGTTGAAGATCGTCGTGACAAGAGGATAAAATGTCTGTGATATGATCATAGAGATGAGTATCTGAGATACGAGTTTGGCACACAATTGAGACATTGTGGAAAGTGTTTCACAATTAATACCGCCTGGAACACCATAGTGTGATGGTGTGTCCGAACATCATAACTGCACCCTATTGGATATGGTGCATACCATGATGTTTCTTATCAAATTACCACTATCATTTATGGGTTAGGCATTAGAGACAACCGCATTCACTTTAAAAGGGGCACCACGCAATTCCGTTGAGACGACACCGTTTATAGAAACCTAAGTTGTCGTTTCTTAAAAGTTTGGGGCTGCGATGCTTATGTGAAAAAGTTTCAGGCTGATAAGCTCGAACCCAAAGCGGATAAATGCATCTTCATAGAATACCCAAAAAAAGTTGGGTATACCTCCTATTTCAGATCTGGAAGCAAAAGTAATTGCTTCTAGAAACGAGTCCTTTCTCGAGGAAAAGTTTCTCTCGAAAGAATTGAGTGGGAGGATGGTGGAGACTTGATAAGGTTATTGAACCGTCGCTTCAACTTGTGTGTAGCAGGGCACAGGAAGTTGTTCCTGTGGCACCTACACCAATTGAAGTGGAAGCCTATGATAGTGATCATGAAACTTCGGATCAAGTCACTACCAAACCTCGTAGGACGACGAGGATGCGCACTACTTCAGAGTAATGCATGATCCTGTCTTGGAAGTCATGTTGCTAGACAACAATGAACCTACGAGCTATGGAGAAGCGATGGTGGGCCCATATTCCGATGAATGGCTCGAGGCCATGAAATCCGAGATAGAATCCATGTATCAGAACAAAGCATGGACTTTGGTGAACTTGCCCGATGATCGGCAAGCCATTGAGATAAATGGATCTTTAAGAAGAAGACGGACATGGACGGTAATGTTGCCGTCTATGAAGCTCGACTTGTGGCAAAGAGTATTTTCACAAGTTCAAGGAGTTGACTACAATGAGTTTTTTTCTCATCCATAGCGATGCTTAGGTCCGTCGAAATCATGTTAGCATTAGCTACATTTATGAAATCTGGCAGATGGATGTCAAAACAAGTTTCCTTACCAGTTTTTCGCGAGGAAAGGTTGTATGTGATACAATCAGAAAGGTTTTGTCGATCCTAAGGATGCTAAAAGGTATGCTAGCTCCAGCGATCCTTCCATGGATTAGAGCAAGCATCTCGGAGTCAGAATATACGCTTTGATGGAGTGATCAAAGTTTTTGGGTTTATACAAAGTTTGTTAGAAACTTGTGTGAGTGGGAGCGCTACAACATTTCTGATAAGTATATGTGAATGACATATTGTTGATCCGAAATGATGTAAAATTTCTGGAAAGCATAAAGGGTGTTTGAAAGGAGTTTTTCAAAGGAAGACCTGGATAAAGCTACTTACATATTGGGCATCAAGATCCATAGAGATAGATCAAGACGCCTGATGATACTTTCAAAAGACAGCACACCTTGACATGATTTTGAAAGAGTACAAAATAGATCAGCAAAGAAGGAGTTCTTGGCTGTGTTACAAGGTGTGAGTATTGAGTGAGACTCAAGACCTAACCACAGCAGAAGATAGAGAAAGGATGAAGGTCGTCCCCTATGCTTTAGACATAGGCTCTATAGTATGCTATGCTGTGTACCGCACATGTAGTGTGCCTTGCCATGAGTTGGTCAAGAGGGTACAATGGTGATCCGGGAAAGGATCTCATGACAGCGGTCGAACTTATCCTTAGCACCTAGTGGATTAAGGAATTTTCTCGATTATGGAGGTGGAAAGGAGTTCGTCGTAAAGGGTTACGTCGATGCGAACTTTGACACTAATCCGGATGACTCTGAGTAGTAAACCGGATTCGTATAGTAGAGCAATTATTTGAAATGGCTCCAAATAGCGCGTGGTAGCATCCACAAAGATGACATAGATATTCGTAAAGCACACGGTTCTGAAAGGTTCAGACCCGTTGACTAATAACCTCTCTCACAAGCATAACATGACCAAACCAGAACACATTGAGTGATAATCACATAGTGATGTGAACTAGATTGTTGACTCTAGTAAACTCTTTAGATGTTGGTCACATGGTGATGTGACCAGTGAGTGTTAATCACATGGTGATGTGAACTAGATTATTGACTCTAGTGCAAGTGGGAGACTGTTGGAAATATGCCCTAGAGGCAATAATAAATGGTTATTATTATATTTCTTTGTTCATGGTAATTGTCTATTATTCATGCTATAATTGTATTGTCCGGAAATCGTAATACATGTGTGAATACATAGACCACAACCTGTCCCTAGTAAGCCTCTAGTTGACTAGCTCGTTGATCAACAGATAGTCATGGTTTCCTGACTATGGACATTGGATGTCATTGATAATGGGATCACATCATTAGGAGAATGATGTGATGGACAAGACCCAATCCTAAGCATAGCATAAAAGATCGTGTAGTTTTGTTTGCTAGAGCTTTTCCAATGTCAAGTATCTTTTCCTTAGACCATGAGATCGTGCAACTCCCGGATACCGTAGGAGTGCTTTGGGTGTGCCAAACGTCACAACGTAACTGGGTGACTATAAAGGTGCACTACAGGTATCTCCAAAAGTGTCTGTTGGGTTGGCACGGATCGAGACTGGGATTTGTCACTCCGTGTGACGGAGAGGTATCTCTGGGCCCACTCGGTAATGCATCATCATAATGAGCTCAATGTGACTAAGGCGTTAGTCACGGGATCATGCATTGCGGTACGAGTAAAGAGACTTGCCGGTAACGAGATTGAACAAGGTATTGGGATACCGACGATCGAATCTCGGGCAAGTAACATACCGATTGACAAAGGGAATTGCATACGGGATTGACTGAAATCCTCGACATCGTGGTTCATCCGATGAGATCATCGTGGAACATGTGGGAGCCAACATGGGTATCCAGATCCCGCTGTTGGTTATTGACCGGAGAGGCGTCTCGGTCATGTCTGCATGTCTCCTGAACCCGTAGGGTCTACACACTTAAGGTCTGGTGACGCTAGGGTTGTAGAGATATATGTATGCGGAAACCCGAAAGTTGTTCGGAGTCCCGGATGAGATCCCGGACGTCACGAGAGGTTCCGGAATGGTCCGGAGGTGAAGAATTATATATAGGAAGTCAAGTTTCGGCCACCGGGAAAGTTTCGGGGGTTACCGGTATTGTACCGGGACCACCGGAAGGGTCCCGGGGGTCCACCGGGTGGGGCCACCTATCCCGGAGGGCCCCGTGGGCTGAAAGTGGAAGGGAACCATCCCTTAGTGGGCTGGGGCGCCCCCCTTGGGCCTCCCCCATGCGCCTAGGGTTGGGAACCCTAGGGGGGAGCTTCCCCCTTGCCTTGGGGGGCAAGGCACCCCTTCCCCCCCACTTGGCTGCCGCCCCCCTTGGAGATCTGATCTCCCAAGGGCTGGCGCCCCCCAGGGGTCCTATAAATAGTGGGGGGGAGGGAGGGCAGCAAGATACAGCCTTGGGCACCTCCCTCCTCCCCTGCAACACCTCTCTCTCTCTCTCTCGCAGAAGCTTGGCGAAGCCCTGCCGGAGACCCGCTACATCCACCACCACGCCGTCGTGCTGCTGGATCTCCATCAACCTCTCCTTCCCCCTTGCTGGATCAAGAAGGAGGAGACGTCGCTGCACCGTACGTGTGTTGAACGCGGAGGTGCCGTCCGTTCGGCACTCGGTCATCGGTGATTTCGATCACGGCGAGTACGACTCCGTCATCCACGTTCATTGGAACGCTTCCGCTCGCGATCTACAAGGGTATGTAGATGCACTCCTTTCCCCTCGTTGCTAGTAGACTCCATAGATGCATCTTGGTGAGCGTAGGAAAATTTTAAATTATGCTACGATTCCCTACAGTGCCCACCCGGGACACCTTCCGTACTCCGTTTTTCTCCTATATGCTTGTCCTCCAAGATAAAAAAAAAATCTATATATACTTCCCAAACCTGTTAATCACCGTATTGCGGAGAAATTCTCTGTTGTCTTTTCTTGCTGTTTTCTGACAGATTCAACTAGAACAACGTCATGTCTTCCTCACCCTTCAACAATGGAGAAGGAGACATAAGGTTGGTTCAGGAAGATCTAAGGGGAGATGAAGCTGAAGAGGTTGCTATGGAGGAAGAAGAGGAAATTCACTTCGTGATTCACCCTCCGGCCTCCGAGAGGGGCACACTAGCTGGCATCTCCACTCACCCTAATCCTCATCAAGCCATGGGATCATCGAACAATCAAGCGAGGTTGGAAGTGCAAGAAGATCTCCCACCAAGGAGGCCCTTGCATTGGTTACATTGTAACGATTTTCATAATTTGATTCACAATTATGGGTTCGAGAACACTCCTCGTAGGCACATACCATCCAACTGGGACATTTCTCGGCCAAGAGAAAACAGTACAGGAACCAAACTGTGGGGCCCTGAGAATAAACACATAATGGCTGAGGTGAAGAAAAACAGTGAATTAATTCATCAAGCCCTCCGGGAGATTCAAGGATTGAAGGATGTACTCATGGTTATATTGGAGAATACTACTTCATCACCACCACCATCTTCTTCACCACCAAAAGAGAACTAAGTATCGGGTATGGGCACTCCCCTTGGCTTCCACCAAGCTTGGGGGAGGTGCCCCGGTATCGTATCATCCCACTATCTTTTTGCTTTTACTTATTTCAGTTCGATCTTTTTGCTTTGGATGAATAAAAGTTTAGTTCGATCCTTTCTTCTTTGAGAGTTTGCTTAGTGATATATCATTGTAATCATGTGCAAGTTATATAATAAAGTTTAGTTTGAGTCTTTGCTTTCTCTAATTTCATGTTGCAAATAAAGAAAAGAAATAAGAAAGAAAGAAAGAAAAAGAGAAAGGAAATAAATAAAAGAAAGGAATTAAATCAATAAGATCATATACTAATCCTATGGTAGGTGATGGCACCACATAAGGAAAAGTATAAGTAGGAAATTTTATTAGAGATTGACGAACATAGTATTAGTCAAGGATGCAACTCATGAAAGAATTAATAAGGGAAGAGAAGATTCACATATAAATATAGTATCCTAGAAATCTTTTGTGATTGTGAGCCCTCATCAAAATATTATATGCCAAAATTGTTGACGTTCGACAAGGAAGACAACTTAATGGTTTATGTTTGTTTATATTCACATAGAAGTCATATTGTCATAGATCCTTCAACATGTGGTGCTTGCCCCTCTCTTTGCTAGCCAAAAATTCCGCACTAAGTACAGATACTACTTGTGCATCAAAAAACCCTTGAACCCAAATCTCATTTTCAAGTGTCCACCATACCTACCTAGGGATTGAGCAAGGTCCCTCAAGTAAGTTGTCATCGGTGCAAAACCTTTTTCGAGAACCTTTTAGAAGTTCTACCCATATGTGTTCTAATCGCCAATTCATATTAGATATACTAAATCCAGCAGCGGTCGCCCTTTTCATAAATGTATTCCTGACGTCTACGAAGGAGTGTGGTTTGTTCGACAAATTCCTACCTCTATATCTATCTCTGAGGTGTTTGGGTTTTGCAAAACTCCTATAAAATTTGCTTCTAAAAATGTGAGATCATTTAGTGTAAGAGAAAATTGAGCGTTGTACGAACTTGGATGACAAAGAATAAAAGCGACAGACTGCATAATAAAGGTTGTCATCTTAAGGGGCAATACAACGCGACATTTTTTGCACTAAAGGATTAAGCATACAAACAAATAAGCGCATGGCAACCTCTGCTTCCCTCTGTGAAGGGCCTATCTTTTACTTTTTATGTATTTACGTTTATGCAAAGAGTCAAAGTTTTTCTCCTATTCCCTTTTATTTTTCTCCTTTGGCAAGCATCATGTGGTGGGAAAGATCTAGGCACACATGTCCAGTTGAACATAGATAGCGTAAGTTATTATTGTTGACATCACCCTTGAGGTGAATATGTTGGGAGGCGAAACTATAAGCCCCTATCTTTCTATGTGTCCGGTTGAAACGTTTTGCTCATGTGTACAGGGTGAGTGTTAACAATCATAGAAGACAATATGATGGTTGAGTATGTGGACTTTCCTAAAGGCTCCAACACGTGACCCTTCCTGAAAAGATGATGAATTGTAGTTGCAAAGTTGACTGAGAACATAGTTTGTTGGTTTCTAATAGAGTTTTTGCTTTGTACTTCGACTGTGTGATGAATTGTTACTTATTCATGAGAAGTATATGATAAAATTTCTATTATAAAAGTCCTATGTTTAAATTTTTTGCTGTTATAATAATCAACTTGATGCTTCTATGTCTGTATTTTCTTTTTATCGACACCTCTCTCTCAAAGCATGTGGACATGTTTTTCGATTTCGGTTTTCGCTTGAGGACAAGCGAGGTCTAAGCTTGGGGGAGTTGATACGTCCATTTTGCATCATGTTTTCTTACTATTATTTATAATGTTTTTATCCATAATAATGTTTTTTGGAGTAATTCTAATGCCTTTTCTCTCATAATTTGCAAGGTATACACCAAGAGGGAGAATTCCGACAGCCGAAAATCTGGACCTGGAAAGCTACGTCTGGCCACCTATTCTGCACAACTCCAAACAAGCTGCAACTTCACGGAGATTTTTATTGAATATTTAAGAATTATTGGAGCAAATAACTACCAGAGGGGGCCCACCAGGTGGGCCCAACCCACCTGGGCGTGCCCTGGTGGGTTGTGCTCACCCAGGCCCCCCTCCGATGCCCATATTATGGTATATAAGTCATTTTGACCTAGAAAAAATAAGGAGAGGACTTTCAGGACGGAGCGCCGCCGTCTCGAGGCGGAACTTGGGCAGGAGCACTTTTGCCCTTCGGCGGAGCGATTCCGCTGGGGGAACTTCCCTCCCGGAGGGGGAAATCATCGTCATCATCATCACCAACAACTCTTTCATCTTGGGGAGGGCAATCTCCATCAACATCTTCAACAACACCGTCTCATCTCAAACCCTAGTTCATCTCTTGTGTTCAATCTTGTTACCGGAACTATAGATTGGTGCTTGTGGGTGACTAGTAGTGTTGATTACATCTTGTAGTTGATTGCTATATGGTTTATTTGGTGGAAGATTATATGTTCAGATCCATTATATTTTTCTCATAGTTGCGGATGCTTGCGGGAGGGTTAATCATAAGTAGGAGCTTTTTTCAAGTAAGAACAACACCTAAGCACCGGTCCACCCACATATCAAATTATCAAAGTAGCGAACACAAATCGAACCAACATGATGAAAGTGACTAGATGAAATTCCCGTGTACCCTCAAGAACACTTTGCTTATCATAAGAGACCGTTTTGGCCAGTCCTTTGCCTCAAAAGGATTGGGCTACCTTGCTGCACTTTTCCTACTATTATCGTTACCTGCTTGGTACAAATTATCTTGCTATCAAACTACTCCACTACTTACAATTTCAGCACTTGCAGACAGTACCTTACTGAAAACTACTTGTCATCTCCTTCTGCTCCTCGTTGGGTTCAGCACTCTTACTTATCGAAAAGAGCTAAAATTGATCCCCTATACTTGTGGGTCATCAAGAACCCTAAGGAACAACACGAAGATTTATCCTTTGGAACTCTGGGGGAGGGGGAGCGAGTGCACCAAGAGGAACAATATGGAGGTTTAGCTTCCTGAATTCTTCAACAAGCGAGGGTTGAAATTTGTGAACCTGGAGGTGGTTGCAGTAAGACTTGCGGCTCAAGGCATCAGCCATTACATTAGCCTAGCCTGGTGTATATGAAATACCCAAGTCAAAGTCTGCAACAGTATCCATCAATCTCTGCTGACGAAGTTTCAAGTCTGGCTGAGTAAACAAATACTTCAGACTTTGGTGGTCGGTGAAGATCTCGCAACGATTACCGAGAAGGTAATGTCACCACTGTTTTAGTACATGAATGACAGCAGCAAGCTCGAGGTCATGAACTGGGTAGTTCTCTTCGTGAGGGCGCAATTGACGAGAGGCATGAGCAATCACTTTGCGCTCTTGCATTAGGACACAGTCTAATCCTTGACGGGAAGCGTCATAGTAAATGACGAAATCCTTCTTAGTATCTGGAGGAGCAAGCACTGGGGCAGAAGTCAGCTTGTCCTTGAGTGCCTGGAAACTTCCGTGACAATTTTCTATCCATTGGAACTTGATGCCCTTATCCAACAGGTTAGTCAGAGGCCTGGCGATCTTGGAGAAGTTCTCGACGAATCGACGGCAATAGCTGGCGAGACCGAGAAAACATTTGACTTGCTTGACGTTCTTCGGAGGAGTCCAATCAAGAATGGCCTGAACGCGTTCTGGGTTGACGGCAATACCATCCTTAGAGAGGACATGCCCAAGATAGGTTACTTCGGGTAGCCAGAATTCACACTTGGAGAACTTGGCATATAGTTGATGCTCTCGTAGCTTTTCCAGCACAAGATGAAGATGTTCAGCATGCTCTTCTTTGTTCTTGGAAAATACCAGGATATCATCCAGATAAACCACGACTAACTTGTCGAGGTATTCCATGAATATATAGTTCATCAAATGAGAGAAGGTGGCTGGAGCATTGGTTAAGCCAAAAGACATGATGGTGTACTCGTATGAACCATATCGAGTCACGGATGCGGTTTGTGGGATATCCTCTTCACGAACACGGGTCTGGTGGTAACCCAACCTCAAGTCGAGTTTAGAGAACACTGATGAACCAGCCAGTTGACCATATAGATCATTGATCCGAGGAAGAGGATATTTTTTCTCAATGGTAGCTTGGTTAATAGGACGATAACCTTGGACCAATCGGTTTGTCCCATCCTTCTTCTTGACAAAGAGAGAAGGTGCTCCCCATGGAGCGCAACTTGGGTGAATGAAACCTTTGCGAAGAGATTTGTCGATTTCCTCCTTAAGCTAAATGAGTTCATGCGGCGGCATCTTGTAGGGTCGCTTGGCTGTAGGAGTGGTGCCTGGTTTCAAGTCGATGATGAATTCGACGGCTCTAGCAGGGGGGTCCCTAGAAGTGCGCCTGGAAAGACGTCGAGGAACTCGCACGACGGGAATGTTTTCAATGCCCTCGAGTGGTGCAGTGTTCAATGCATAAAGCCTTGCCTCGGCATTCTGAACCAGACGAGCATTGTATCTTATTATTTCATCAGAAGGGTGTAGTAGATGGACGGTCTTAGTGGCACAAACTATAGAAGCAGGATGCCTTTCAACCAATCCATTCCCAGAATGAGATCAATGCTACAGGACTTCAGTACGATTGGAGAGACAAGGAATTCCAGGCCTTCGATTTCAATGGGGACGTCGTTGCAAATCATGGAGGTTCGACATTGGCCCGCAGGGGTGTGTACTAATAGCGAGGCGTTCATGTCTTCGCTTTTAATGACATGCAAGAATGCGAAATCCTCTGAGATGAATGAATGCGATGCACTTGTATCAAATAAAACGGATGTTAGTACTGAATTTACGAGGAGTGTACCCATCACAGTACCAGGCTGGTCTTGAACTTCATTGAGATCAACGTGGTTGGCATGAACGCGACCATAAGACTTGGCATTGGTGTTGCGGGGATCGTTGTTTCCACGACCAGTTGTGGGAAGGGCCAGTTGATCCTGATTCTGATAGCAGTCCCTGGCACGGTGACCTGGTTGACCACACTTGTAGCACAAACCATTATTGGGAGTGGGAACAGGAGCTCGAGGCGGTGGAGCTGGAAGCCTTGGCTGCCTAGATGGTGGAGGAGACAGACGCGGTGCAGCATAAGACTACCTTGGAGCAGGTGCAGTTGGCTGGTACATCCTGTTGGGAATTCATATCCTACGCTTCTGCGAGGGCGGCCCCGAAGATGAGCCCGTGTCACGGTTGTGCCTGTGAGAGCTCTGGTGTTCCTGCAGACAAGTCTCGCATTGATGTCCTTGTTCACCAAGGTGGCGAAGTCGGCAAAGTCATGCACTAGCAGTGCAAGCTTGATGTCAGCTTGTAGTCCATCATGGAACTTCTCCTGTCTACGGGCATCAGTTGCAATGTCTACTTCAGCATAGCGGGATAAGTCCAGAAACTCCCGCTGATAAGCTTCCACATTTTCGTTGCCTTGGGTGAGGTTGCGAAACTTGCGCTTCTTCCTGTCCATGACTCCCTGAGGAATGAAGCGGGCATGGAAGGCAGCTTGAAAGTCTGGCCAGGTGATGATTGTTCCAACCGGCAGAGTACGCCTGTGGCTGTCCCACCATTGAGCTGCAGGTCCCTTTAGGAAGAAGGAAGCAAAGGTGACATAACTGGCAGGGGCTACATCAGCGGACTCTATCTCATAGGTGATGTCACGGAGCCATTCATCAGCATCCAGAGGCTGAGTTGAGCTGCGGTAGATGGTTGGGTTGAGACGCATGAATTCCTGTAGAGTTACTGGAGTTGGCTGCTGGTTCATATTGGGGCGAGGAAACTGAGCCATCATATTCTCCATGAATTGGCGGTCCAGTTCGAACTGTTGGATCATACCATCCATGTACTTAGGTGGTGGTGGGGCGTCGCCACCACGACCACGACCACCTGGTCTAACCATCCTGCTAAAATATAACAGGGGTAGTTCAGCATTGAGAAATTTGCAAAGACAAGAATCATTCATGATGAAACATGCACAATGAAAGGAGCATGATAGTCACTACAGAGTAGTCGGCATATCTTACAAAAGGGATCATGCATAGAGTTCAGTAAACAGAGTTCAGTACATGAGTAAAGACATCATAGGCGGCACGCAGGCTCGCGGCGAATGCATCTAATACTAATAAACAAGACTACATCAGTCCCAAGAGGAACTGTGGAGGTAGGTGTAGCCTGACAGCTGGTAGTGTCGCATCAGGAACTCCACGTCAGTATCCTGGGGTCCGCGGATACTCTGGTGTAGAACCTGATGCTCAGATGGCAGAAGAGGACCAAGTGCGGGAGAGTAGCCTCCCACATCTGGCCAACCGACACCGTGGGGCATCATGGTCCTGGCTGGGTAGATCATAGAATGCGGTAGATCACCAGATCGGACTAAGGGGTGCAACAGCATCAGAGCACTGTAAAGGTGCTGACGGGTGGTGTACAGTTCGTGGTGAAGAGCTCGGTTAGCTTGATCCAGCCCATCAGCATGCAGAACCAGGTTCTGATGGTGCAAGGGCTCTTGGGTGACAGTGGAGTAGGCAGCAGTGTAGTATCCCTCCGCACCAACGTCGGATGCTATAGCAATGTGCCTGAAAGGGGAGGTGTCCAACGCCCGATACTCTCCCCGAAGACGTGTCGGAGCACCATAAGAGGCATCGTGGACTGCCATATCTATGGTCACTCCAACACCATGGGCGGTGTGCAGCACAGTAGTGGAGTCATACTCCCGAGAGTAGAGGTGGACGATGGCACGGTACTGCTCCTGGTTAAAGTCCTGGTACTGCTCGTACACGGTGTACTTAGAGTGCCAGCGATAAACCAGATAGGTCATCATCTCAGCTAACACAGCAGGTGAACCTGGGACACCAATGGCCGTCGTGTGGTGCACGACCTGCCCCATGGGTTCCATCTGAAAACAAAGATGTTTCAAAGGAGTCAAATGACAGTGTGACTACTGTTCAAAATTCTGTTCTAAGGAATAACTATGGCTTATCCAACTTTGGGGTGAATGTGGTCACGAGATCCTAATGTTAGAGTTAGTAAATTCGTTTAACCCGAGTAGAAGAGAGTTCAGAGTCCCGGAGTAAAGATCGAGGACTAAAAGATCCTAATACCACCCAATGGCGACGTGGGCCCGTAAGACACACAGCCATGTTAGTACAAGTTTTGCAATGTCTAGACTCGACTTTGGCCAAGGAGTGTGGAAGGGGGATTCCTATAGGCAGTCGGCTCTGATACCAACTTGTGACGCCCCCGATTCAATCGTACACTAATCATACACGCAAACGTGTATGATCAAGATCAGGGACTCATCGGAAGATATCACAACACAACTCTAAAAATAAATAAGTCATACAAGCATCATAATACAAGCCAGGGGCCTCGAGGGCTCGAATACAAGTGCTCGATCATAGACGATCAGCGGAAGCAACGATATCTGAGTACAGACATAAGTTAAACAAGGTGCCATAAGATGGCTAGCACAAACTGGGATACAGATCGAAAGAGGCGTAGGCCTCCTGCCTGGGATCCTCCTAAACTACTCCTGGTTGTCGGTAGCGGCATGCACGTAGTAGTGGGCACCTCCGGTTTAGTAGGAGTCGTCGAGGGTGGCGTCTGGATCCTGGGCTCCAGCATCTGGTTGCGACAATCGAGAAGAATGGAAAGGGGAGAAAGAGGGAGCAAAGCAACCGTGAGTACTCATCCAAAGTACTCGCAAGCAAAGGATCTACACTACATATGCATTGGTATCAATGAAATGGGTAGTAACTGTGGACTGAACTGCAGAGTGCCAGAATAAGAGGGGGATAGCCTCCATCTTGAAGTATATAGAAGAGAGTAGATGGTAAGTTCACCAAGTATCATCGTATAGCATAATCCTACCCGGCGATCCTCTCCTCGTCGCCCTGTGAGAGAGAGAGATTACTAGGAGTATCTTGCACTTGAAAGGGTGTGTTTTATTAAGTATCCGGTTCTAGTTGTCATAAGGTCAAGGTACAACTCCGGGTCGTCCTTTTACCGAGGGACGCGACTATTCGAATAGATCAACTTCCCTGCAGGGGTGCACCACATAACTCAACACGCTTGACCCCTCTGGCCGGACACACTTTCCTGGGTCATGCCCGGCCTCGGAAGATCAACACGTCGGAGCCCCACCTAGACTCAACAGAGAGGTCAGCACGCCGGTCTAAATCCTAAGCGCGCAGGGTTCTGGGCCCATTGCACTCCTACACGTTGCGAGGGCGGCCGGAAGCAAACCTAGCCCCCTAAATACAAGTGCAGACTTACGGTCCAATCCGGCGCGCGCCGCTCCGTCGTTGACGTCAAAAGAGCTTCGGCTGATACCACAATGTCGAGTGCCCATAACTGTTCCCGCGTAGATGGTTAGTGCGTATAGGCTCGTAGCCAGACTCAGATCAAATACCAAGGTCTCGTTAAGCGTGTTATTTAGAAGTAACCGCGAACGCCGACCAGCGACCAGGCCCACCTGTCTCCTAGGTGGTCACAACCTGCCATGTCGCTCCGCCACAAAGATCCACACAGAGGGCCATCGGGAAAGTATGTCCTTTCAGCCCCCAATCCGTGAATCAACCGCGGGTACTCAACGAGCCGACCCGACTTTAGTCACAACATGTATCATGTGTAATATGTATAGTATATACCCGTGATCACCTCCCTAGTGATCACGGCCCGATAGTATAGCATGGCAGACAGAAAATAATCTAGGGCCACTGATGGAATACTAGCATCCTATACTAAGCATTTAGGATTGCAGGTAAAGGTAACATCTCTAGCAACAATGACAGGCTATGCAGCAAAATAGGATTAACCGAAAGCAGTAACATGCTACACTACTCTAATGCAAGCATTAGAGAGAAGGAATAGACGTTATCGGGTTGATCAAGGGGGGGGCTTGCCTGGTTGCTCTGGCAAGGAGGGGTCGTCAACAACGTAGTTTATCGGGGCAGCAACGACGCCGGTCTCGGTGTCTAACGAGAGAAGAGGGGGAAGAAACAATAAATATAGTCCAAACATAAGCATGACGATGCATGACATGAAAATGAGTGGTGCTAGGTGTGCCCTAACGCGGTAGTAGGTGATACTGGCAAAGGGGGGAAACATCCGAGAAAGTATTCCTGGTGTTTCACGTTTTTTGACAGATGGACCGGAGGGGGAAAGTTGCATGTTTGCTATGCTAGGGATGGGTGGCTTGCAAAAGGACTGCGTATTCGGATTCATCTCGTCATTCTGAGCAACTTTCATGTACAAAGTATTTTCATCCGAGTTACGGATTATTTTATATTATTTTTAAAGTTTTAATTCATTTTTAGAATTAACAGAATTAATTTAATTAGATAATGCAAAAAGCCTAACGTCAGCGGTCAACTCTGACCGTTGACTGGTCAAAAGTACACGTGGGCCCATTGTCATTGACTAGACTAACTAAACAGAATTAATTAGTTTAACTAGTGATTAGGTTAATCTAAACAGAATTAATTAAGATAATTAACTCTTCAATTAATTAATTAAGATTTTTATTTTTATTATTTTTTATTTAATTCAATTTTTAAAATGTTCTGCGGCTAGGCCCACTTGTCTGTGGCACAGAGGCCTTATCGGGCAAACGGGTTACGGGCGTCGGGCGGAGCCAGGCGACGAGCGCCAGCCCGCCCGACAGGGCGCTGCGGGGCGACGTGCGGAGGGCGGGTGCTCGGCTTGACACCGGTTGCCGTGGACGGGGGCCGGCCGTAGCGGACAGCGCCAGCGGAGGGCGGCGCATGTGGTTGGCAATGGCAGGCGGAGGTGGTATGCAGGGGGCCAGCGGGAGCGGCGGCAGTGGGCGCGGGGGTGAGCGCGGCCACGACACCGGCGACTACGATCCGACGTGGCGGAGGACGAGGCTGGGGAAAGCCGCGGCAGGAGAGCAGCACGGCTGTAGCGGGGCGGTTGGTTCGGGCGCGAGCATACTCGGGCGGAGCCGTCGAGCGGCTAATCTGGGAGCACCAGCAGCAGCAGGACGCGGGAGCGGGCAGGAGCTGTAGAGGCGGGACGGAGCGAGAGGCGAGCGGAGTCGCGGTGCGCGGCCTGGGCACAGCACAGGGCGCGAGGGCGCGCAACAGCAGCAAGAGCCAGCAGCATCAGCGGGGATGTGCGGCGAGCACCGCGCGTGCGCAGGCGGACAGCGGGGCGCGCGTTGCGCGGCACAGGGGGTCAAGCGCGCACACGGGGGGAGGAGTCGGGGACGGGGGCGTGCTCACACGAGCGCTGGCGTGCAGGGGAGGTGTGTGACGGCAACAACCGCGACAAGGGAGTAGAAAGAGGGAGCGAGGCCGGGGGCCTCACCGCGGGGTCGTAGGGCAATGGCAGCAGGTGTGGAGGAGGAGGACGGGGAAGAGGCGAGCGACAATGGAGAGGACGGCGTGCAGTCCGGCGGGGAGGTCCAGCAAACGGCGGGGCTCCGGTGGCGGCGACGTCGACGTCCAGGGGGCGGCGAGGCATTGGCGTCGAGGGGATTTTGTCCCCGATCCAGATCTAGATCGGGGAAGGGGGAAGGAGAGCGAGTGGGGGGGGGGGAAGTGGGGCGGTTGGGTTAGGGTTTTCCCCCCGGGTGGGTGTTATGGAGGAGGGGAGTGGGGTGCCGGCTGGGCCGGCGGGCTGGCCTGGCTGCCAGCTGGGCTGGTTGGCCTAGTGGGGGGGGTTCTTTTTTCTATTCTTTTCTTTTCTGTTTTGTTCTTTTCTTTTTATTTATTTTCTTTCAATACTTTGGTTTTACTAAAATAACAAAGTTTTACCTAATTTAGTATCTGTAATTATGTCACAATCCGAACATTTACGTTTTAATATTTGAAAACTTTTGTTGTTTGCCATATTTTGAATTTGATTTTGAATCGGTTCTTGAACTAACGCGAGATTAGCAACAGTAACGGAGGTGACGTGGCATCATTAGCAGAGGTTCACTATAGCATAATTATCCGGGCGTTACAGGCACGCCTGGCAAGCTTGTTACCACCTCGTAGGTCGGTTGGTGCCCTTCTTTCGCTGCAAGAAAGATAATATCCTGGAGAATATTGTCTCAAAACTTCAGCCCAATCGGAGTTACAGATCTCCAGAAATTTAAGAAACGGTGAAGGGCCAGAAAACAGGGTCGCAAAACAGAGAGATAGATCCAATCTCGGAGGGGCTCCCGCCCCTCCGTCGCCATGGAGGCCATGGACCAGAGGGGAAACCCTCCTCCCATCTAGGGGGGAGGTCAAGGAAGAAGAAGAAGGAGCGGGGCTCTCTCCCCCTCTCTCCCGGTGGCGCGGGAGTGCCGCTGGGGCAAGGATCGTGATGCTGATCTACATCAACAACCTCGCTACTGTCAACACCAACTTTCTCCCCCTCTATGCAGTGGTGTAACACCTCTTCTCCCTGCTGTAATCTCTACTTAAACATGGTGCTCAACGCTATATTTTATTATCCAATGATATATGGCTATCCTGTGATGTTTAGGTAGATATGTTTTGTCCTATGGGTTGATTGATGATCGTGATTGGTTTGGGTTGTATGTTTTATTTTGGTGCTCTCCTATGGTGTCCTTCGTGTCATGCAAGTGGGATCCCCGTTGTAGGTTGTTGCAATATGTTCATGATTCTCTTATAGTGGGTGGATAGAGTGACAGAAGCTTAGACCCGAGTAAGGGGGTTGTTGCATATGGGAGTAAAGAGGACTTGATACTTAATGCAATGGTTGGTTTTTACCTTAATGATCTTTAGTAGTTTTGGATGCTTGCTAGATTTCCAATCATAAGTGCATATGATCCAAGTAGAGAAAGTATGTTACATCATGCCTCTCCCTCATATAAAATTGCAATAATGATTACCGGTCTAGTTATCGATTGCCTAGTGACAAATAACTTTCTTGTGACAAAAAGCTTTTACTAATCAACTAACTTTTATTATCTTGCAAATTACTCGTGGTTTTATTCTTGCTAAGTACATCTAGTTTTATTTTTGCAAACTTATCCCTACACCTACAAAATAGTTTCATACTTGTTTTAGGTAAAGCGAACATTAAGTGTGTGTAGAGTTGTATCGGTGGTCGATAGAACTTGAAGGGAATATAAATCCTACCTTTAGCTCCTCGTTTGGATTCGACACTCTTATTTATCGAAAAAGCTACAATTGATCCCCTATACTTGTGGGTTATCAAGACCTTTTTGTGGCGCCGTTGCCGGGGAGCAATAGCGTGGGGTGAATATTCTCGTGTGTGCTTGTTTGCTTTATACTAAGTAGATTTTATTTTCTGTTCTAAGTTGTTTTATATATTTAGTTATGGATATGGAACACAAAATACCAAAAAAATTAGGTGTACTTGCTACTCATGGAGATGGGGAATCTCCTAAAACCCTCCATGCTCGTTATATGAAAAATATTAAACACTACTTTGATAATCCTAAGAAAACCCTGTTCAACTTGATAAAGGGAGACACGTTGGATCAACATGAATACTTTAGGGATTATCTCTTTACTCAAAAAGGGAAACTGTTATGGGATCAAATTGAAATGTTGCATCGGTATGCTTGGGATCTATGCTTGAGATATGATTATACTTGTTGCTCTCGGATGAAGGCTCCACACTGTAACATCCCAAATTTCCAATTTGGAATGTTATACATAGATCATTCATGCATATCATATTTTTACTGCATTTCATTTCGCGATCCTCGAAATCCTAAGCAACTCAAAGACCCTCGGAGAGAGTTGGGGATTTCCCTGTTTTCATATTTGAATTTTATCAAATATTGAAACGAGGATTATTTGTTTTAATTATTTTTCTCTCCGAAAATATTTCGTATTCAAATATATGAGAGGAGATAATATGACTTCTCCAAAATAAATGAAATATTGGAGGAAAATATTAAAATCAAATATTGGATTTTATTCGGAGTTTTTCGCTATTTTATTTGAATTAGGAAAAAAATATGCGTTTTTGAAAATTGCATTTTAGGCCCAAATAAATGTTCATATTGTCTGGCCTATTTTTAGAGGACGGGGAAAATTTATTTCGGGATTTTTGGAGTCCGTTTAGTACTTCTTTTCTTTCTTTTTATCCATGTCGAAATTATTTTAAAAAAAAGTGAACCGACTCCGGGCCGAACCGGCCAGGACTCCTCGGGCCGGCCTTTAAAGCCCGAGACCCCGAGCCCCGAGCCAGCCCAGCCGCCACTCGCGCCCTAACCCTAATCCCGCCGCCGTCGCCGCCTGCCGCCCGCGCTGCCGCCGCTGCCCCGCGCCGGAGTCGCCGGACCTTGCCGAACCTCGCCGGACCCGAGGTAGCCGCCTCGGTTTTCATGAGAAAACCGTTTTGGTTCTTTTTCGAAACCCTAGATCCGTTTTTTTATATAGATCCGGTTCGGTTTATTTTTTGGTTTAGTTATTTAGCGAACGCCCGTTTTACGTTCGTTTTAACGAACGGTTTTCACCGTTTAACCGCAGACAGCGAATGTTCGTTCATTAGCCTGTTCGTCAGTTTTTCTTTTTCTCGGATTTTCCGCGATTATTTTCGATCGTGATTTCTGATCCGATTTTCATTTTAGTTTATCTTTTTGCTCGTTTATCGGAATCAGGCGATTCAAGCGCCTAGATCTTCGTCTCGAAATCCTCTTTTTGTTTAACCAACTTGAACAAGATTTTGGTACTGTAAAATTTGACTTTAGTTTAAATTAGTAAAAGGATCTTGTTTCTTTCGCAGTTTGAGTTTCGTTGCTCCGCTTGATTTGATTCTTTTTGCAAACCGGAGTTCTTAAGTTGAACTTTCTGGTCAATTCTTCTTACTTGAGTTTTGCCCGTGTGTCTTTGCTTGATTGCTTATGTATGCTATTGTTTGTTTGCGATAGAATTCCCGGAGTGCGAAGCATGCTACTACGAGTCCCTAGGTTTTGCGGATCGTCAGCAAGGCAAGTAACACATTAATCATACTTCTTTCATACCCAGTTTTTATGCATTAGTTCCAATCCTCAAACACTGCATGATTAGGATGTGATTAACATGTGTGTTGGGAAGTAGTTGATGAGGTAGAACCTATCGCCCTGTTATATTCAAACCTTGGGAGTTACTTCTACGTATCTAGTACTTGGAGTATCCTAAGTATCTCATCACTCTAAATTAATATTGTTGGGTTGATAATTACTTTAATTGGGATTGAGTTGGAGGAACTTCCTCAATGATGTTTCAACTACCATGATAGTTAAAATAAAATCTATTCCTTTGTTGTAGGGAAAAATTGGCTTTTCGCAAAACTATAACCATAGAGCTTTCCACCAGCCAAATATGCATGTAGTGATAACATTATTCTGTTCTTTCTCTACTGTGTTATATTGCCAGCATATTCCATGTGCTAACCCATTTTCAGGCTGCAACGTATTATGTTGCAGACTTTTCAAACGAGGAGTAAGGTTCGTTAGGTCGTTTCCGTGCAGCTCAGCTATGCCGTTGGAGTTGATGGACTCACTTTATCTTCCAAGCCTTCCGCTGTTATCGTATTAAATGGCCTTAAGCCATATTTATTGTAATAAGTTCTCTTTTGAGACATTCGATGTAATAAGTGTGTGATTGCTACTCTGTTATAAATCCTTCGAGTACTGTGTGTGTCAGCATTACCGATCCAGGGATGACACTGAAGCACAGAGACTTGACCGTTTGAGGTCGGGTCGCTACAAGATGGTATCAGAGCACACGCTGAGTGTAGGACACGACCACTAAGCTAAAAGCCCTAGATCACTCTTCTCTACTCATTTCTGACTCCTCTCCATTTTCTACTCCTTAGGATGGCGGATTTCAAGAACAAGTTTGCACAACCGGATGAAGACACACCCTTTGGACGCCACCTGAAGGAAGTCACTAGGTACTTGAACATCGTAATACCAAGCTTCACCGGGACGTACAACGCCACTTTACCAGAAGAGGAGCGTTGTATGATTCAAGTTCAAGTTCCAGGAAGGACGTTCTCGCCAACCACCAAGCCCATAGAATTTTCTCTCGAAGCACCCACCCAGAGTCTAGGCAAGAGCATGGCAGCCCACATTACCATGGGACGCATTGGAGAAGTCTACAACAAGGATCTTAAGGACACTATCTACCAAATATGTGGGCGCCGAGATGAGCAATGGGAGATGATCAGCACCAAGAAGGACAGATCCATTGCACCAAGATGATCAGCACCAAGAAGGACACATTCGACGCCAGGAGAATCAGATGTGCGCAGACATGATTGATTTGAAGAAGGCGAAGACAAGGATCATCGAGCTGGAAGAGGAACTCAAGTCTACACGCGATGGATATGAGGAGGAAATTGCAACACTATTGGAGAAGAATGATGACCTGATAAAGAAGTTCGGAGTATTCATGGGAGATCCCGTGCCAGAAGAGGAGGACGACGACCCCACTTGCCCGGAGAACTACATCATCATCGACAACACCGACTCCGACACCAGTGATGATGACTTTGAAGACGAAGCTGGAGCAGACATCATGGAGTCTTCCACCGATCAAAATGTCTAGACGACCACCAAATGATAGTAGTATTTCCCCCATGTATATAGTAGTAGTTGAGCACTTTTACGATAGTTCTAGACCGTTTGTATGCCCTTGCTTGATTGATTGAGTGAAATGTTTGTGTTTGTCTCATGTGCATATGGGTAGTGCTTTCTCACTAGACCCCTTTTCTATTCTAATCTCTCCCCTCTAAACCCGCCAGATGCCTCCGAGACGTGACACCGGATTTGCCTTCCCGCCAGAGCTCACTCAGTTGATCCAGTAGTAGAATGCCTTGATGCAATTGCTAGTCCAGAACCAGGGCAACAACAATAACCCGCCTCCAGTTGACAACTTAGCTCACTTTTTGAGGTTGCAGCCGCCGGTGTTTTCCAGTAGCACCGAGCCTATAATTGCTAATGATTGGCTACGCCGTATTGGAAGGGAGTTGACCATCGCAGGATGCACAGATGCTGAGAAGGTGCGCTTTGCCGCACATCAATTGGATGGACCAGCAGCCTCATGGTGGGACTATTATATGACCACTTTCCCCATAGACAGCGTCACTTGGGATCAGTTTCAGCAAGCTTTCCGCACAACCCACATCTCAACTGGAGCTATGAATATGAAGAAGCGTGAGTTTCGCAACTTACGCCAGGGGAACCGTACTGTGGCTCAGTACGAGGATGAGTTTAGCAAGTTATCACGTTATGCCCCTGATGATGTGGCCACAGATGCCGCGAAGCAGGAGACGTTTATTGAAGGGCTGAATGATGAGATGAGCATGCAGTTGATGGTGGCAACATTCAACAACTACCAGGAGTTGGTAGATAAGGCTCTTATGATTGAAGGGAAGCAGCAGCAAATTGAGAGCCGTAAGAGGAAGTATGGGCAAGGGAAGTATAGCTCAGGTTCTCAGCAGAATGCTCGCCTAACTCCAAACTCCGGAGGACTTATTCATAACCATGGAGGTCATAACCACACCGGAGGAAGTTCGCATAACCACAATGGTTCTAAGAATGGGACTGGGAACGGAACAAACAACAATCAGAACCGCCCCAATCCAGCCACACCCGCCAAGAGAGGTCTAAGTCACACTACATGCTTTAAGTGCGGGAAGACTGGACACTATGCCACGGAGTGCTCTGAAGCAAAGAATGGAAACGGCAATGGGAGCGCTGGGAAGAAGCCCAATCCATTCAACAAAGGACAAGTGAACCACATTAATGTGGAGGAGGTTGAAGAGCAGCCAGACGCGGTTAGAGGTAAGTTTTTGGTTAAGTCCTTTACCGCCCTTGTTCTTTTTGATACTGGTGCATCGCATTCATACATATCAAAGGGATTCGTGGATAAGATTAAACTACCAACCCAAACCCTTAGGACCCCTCTGTTAGTTAGTTCACCTGGAGCAGAGTTTATGGCTAGTCGATGGTGCAACCAGATACCCTTAACCATTGGTAGCCATGTTTTTCCGTCCGACCTAATAATCTTGGAGTCACAAGGATTGGATGTGATATTAGGCATGGACTGGATGTCAAAGTATGGAGGAAGCATTGATTGTGCTAGTAAGTCGATTTATCTCACCACCTCGGAGGGGAAAAGGATTAAGTATGTATCTAGGCATGCGCCTAGGAGGAGCCAAGTAAATACCCTCACGGGAGTTGTTCAGGAGGAAGTGCTTGTAGTGAAGGATTACCCGGATGTTTTTCCAGAGGAATTACCAGGCCTGCCACCGGATCGAGACATCGAGTTTTTGATAGAGCTATTGCCAGGTATAGGGCCAATATCAAAGAGACCCTATCGGATGCCCGCAAATGATCTGGAGGAGATTAAGAAGCAGATCAAGGAGTTATTGGAGAAAGGTTACATTCGACGGAGTTCATCACCATGGGGAGCCCCAGTGCTTTTGGTTGAGAAGAAGGATAAGTCTCTAAGAATGGTTGTTGATTATCATGCTTTAAATGAGGTGACGCTCAAGAACATATACCCAATGCCGATTATCAATGATTTGTTTGACCAACTGCAAGGAGCTAAGGTGTTTTCAAAGATCGATCTGCGATCAGGATATCACCAGCTGAAGATTCAAGAGAAGGATATACCAAAGACAACATTCACCACACGGTACGGGTTGTATGAATATACGGTCATGTCATTTGGACTGACTAACACCCCTGCCTACTTCATGAGCATGATGAACAAAGTGTTCATGGAATATTTGGATAAGTTTGTTGTGGTGTTCATTGATGATATAATGGTATACTCGAAGAATGAGGAGGAGCACAAAGAGCATTTGTGTTTAGTTCTCGAGAAACTCAGGGAACACCAGTTGTATGCCAAGTTCAGCAAATGCGAGTTTTGGTTGAAGGAAGTCGGATTCCTTGGACATGTTATATCAGGAGAAGGTATAGCGGTAGACCCCACCAAGGTTCAGTCAGTCACTGAATGGTTGGCACCCACTTCAGTTAGCAAGATCTGCAGTTTTCTTGGACTCGCGGGATACTACCGAAGGTTCATTGAGAATTTTTCCAAGATTGCAAAGCCAATGACGGAGTTATTGAAGAAGGATACCAAATTTAAATGGACGGAAGAATGTGAGGCAAGATTTCAGGAGTTAAAGAAACATTTGACCACAGCCCCAGTACTGATTCTGCCGGATATACGGAAGGATTTCCAAGTGTATTGCGACGCTTCTCTCCTAGGACCTAGAAGTGTGCTTATGCAGGACGGAAGAGTTGTTTCGTATGCCTCACGACAACTAAAACCGCATGAACTGAATTATGCCACGCATGATTTGGAGTTAGCAGCAGTAGTGCATGCGCTCAAGACTTGGAGACATTACCTTATTGGAAACCGTTGTGATGTGTACATGGATCATAAGAGATTGAAGTACATCTTCACACAGAAGGAGCTGAACCTTAGGCAGAGGAGATGATTGGAGCTTATAAAGGATTATGACATGAAGCTGCACTATCATCCAGGCAAGGCCAATGTTGTAGCAGATGCTTTGAGTCGGAAGAGTTATGCTAACACCCTAGGGAGCACGGGATTGCCAAAGGAGTTAGCAGAGTATCTCAGGGAACTTCGATGGGATATTGTTCCTAGAGGTTTTGTTGTTGGGGAACGTAGTAATTTCAAAAAATTTCCTACGCACACGCAAGATCATCGTGATGCATAACAACGAGAGGGGAGAGTGTTGTCCACGTACCCTCGTAGACCGACAGCGGAAGCGTTATCACAACGCGGTTGATGTAGTCGTACGTCTTCACGATCCGACCGATCAAGTACCGAACGCACGGCACCTCCGAGTTCTACACACGTTCAGCTCGATGACGTCCCTCGAACTCCGATCCAGCCGAGTGTTGAGGGAGAGTTTCGTTAGCACGACGGCGTGGTGACGATGATGATGTTCTACCGACGCAGGGCTTCGCCTAAGCTCCGCAATGATATTATCGAGGTGTAATTTGGTGGAGGGGGGCACCGCACACGGCTAAAAGATCTCAAGGATCAATTGTTGTGTCTCTGGGGTGCCCCCCTGCCCCCGTATATAAAGGAGCAAGGGAGGAGGAGGCCGGCCCTAGGAGGGGGCGCACCAAGTGTGGAGTCCTACTAGGACTCCCTAGTCCTAGTAGGATTCCACCTCCCATATGGAATAGGAAAAGAGGAAGGGAAAAAGAGAAGGAAGGAAGGGGGCGCCCCCCTTCCCTAGTCCAATTCGGACCAGACCAAGGGGAGGGGTGCGGCCACCCTTGAGGCCCTTTTTCTTCTTTCCTGTATGGCCAAATAAGGCCCAATACGTATTCCCGTAACTCTCCGGTACTCCGAAAAATACCCGAATCACTCGGAACCTTTCCGAAGTCCGAATATAGTCGTCCAATATATCGATCTTTACGTCTCGACCATTTCGAGACTCCTCGTCATGTCCCCGATCTCATCCGGGACTCCGAACTCCTTCGGTACATCAACATACATAAAGTCATAATAAAACTGTCATCGTAACTTTAAGCGTGCGGACCCTACGGGTTCGAGAACTATGTAGACATGACCGAGACACGTCTCCGGTCAATAACCAATAGCGGGACCTGGATGCCCATATTGGCTCCCACATATTCTACGAAGATCTTTATCGGTCAGACCGCATAACAACATACGTTGTTCCCTTTGTCATCAGTATGTTACTTGCCCGAGATTCGATCGTCGGTATCTCGATACCTAGTTCAATCTCGTTACCGGCAAGTCTCTTTACTTGTTCCGTAACACATCATCCTGCAACTAACTTATTAGTCACAATGCTTGCAAGGCTCATAGTGATGTGCATTACCGAGTGGGCCCAGAGATACCTCTCCGACAATCGGAGTGACAAATCCTAATCTCAAAATACGCCAACCCAACAAGTACCTTTGGAGACACCTGTAGAGCACCTTTATAATCATCCATTTACGTTGTGACGTTTGGTAGCACACAAAGTGTTCCTCCGGTAAACGGGAGTTGCATAATCTCATAGTCAGAGGAACATGTATAAGTCATGAAGAAAGCAATAGCAACATACTAAACGATCGGGTGCTAAGCTAACGGAATGGGTCAAGTCAATCACGTCATTCTCCTAATGAGGTGATCTCGTTAATCAAATGACAACTTATGTCTATGGCTAGGAAACATAACCATCTTTGATTAACGAGCTAGTCAAGTAGAGACATACTAGTGACACTCTGTTTGTCTATGTATTCACACATGTATTATGTTTCCGGTTAATACAATTCTAGCATGAATAATAAACATTTATCATGATATAAGGAAATAAATAATAACTTTATTATTGCCTCTAGGGCATATTTCCTTCAGTCTCCCACTTGCACTAGAGTCAATAATCTAGTTCACATCGCCATGTGATTTAACATGAATAGTTCACATCACCATGTGATTAACACCCATGGTTCACATCGTCATGTGACCATCACCCAAAGGGTTTACTAGAGTCAGTAATCTAGTTCACATCGCTATGTGATTAACACCCAAAGAGTACTAAGGTGTGATCATGTTTTGCTTGTGAGATAATTTTAGTCAACGGGTCTGTCACATTCAGATCCGTAAGTATTTTGCAAATTTCTATGTCTACAATGCTCTGCATGGAGCTACTCTAGCTAATTGCTCCCACTTTCAATATGTATCTAGACCGAGACTTAGAGTCATCTAGATTAGTGTCAAAACTTGCATCGACGTAACCTTTTACGACGAGCCTTTTGTCACTTCCATAATCGAGAAACATATCCTTATTCCAGTAAGGATAATTTTGACCGCTGTCCAGTGATCTACTCCTAGATCACTATTGTACTCCCTTGCCAAAATCAGTGTAGGGTATACAATAGATCTGGTACACAGCATGGCATACTTTATAGAACCTATGGCCAAGGCATAGGGAATGACTTTCATTCTCTTTCTATCTTTTGTCGTGGTCGGTCTTTGAGTCTTTACTCAATTTCACACCTTGTAACACAGGCAAGAACTCTTTTCTTTGACTGTTCTATTTTGAACTACTTCAAAATCTTGTTAAGGTATGTACTCATTGAAAAACTTATCAAGCGTCTTCATCTATCTCTATAGATCTTGATGCTCAATATGTAAGCAGCTTCACCGAGGTCTATCTTTGAAAAACTCCTTTCAAACACTCCTTTATGCTTTGCAGAATAATTCTACATTATTTCCGATCAACAATATGTCATTCACATATACTTATCAGAAATGTTGTAGTGCTCCCACTCACTTTCTTGTAAATACAGGCTTCACCGCAAGTCTGTATACAACTATATACTTTGATCAACTTATCAAAGTGTATATTCCAACTCCGAGATGCTTGCACCAGTCCATTGATGGATCGCTGGAGCTTGCATATTTTGTTAGCACCTTTAGGATTGACAAAACCTTCTGGTTGTATCATATACAACTCTTCTTTAATAAATCCATCAAGGAATACAGTTTTGTTTATCCCTTTGCCAGATTTCATAAAATGCGGCAATTGCTAACATGATTCGGAAAGACTTAAGCATAGATACGAGTGAGAAACTCTCATCGTAGTCAACATCTTGAACTTGTCGAAAACCTTTTTGCGACAATTCTAGCTTTGTAGATAGTGATACTACTATCAGCGTCCGTCTTCCTCTTGACAATCCATTTATTCTCAATTGCATGCCGATCATCGGGCAAGTCAACCAAAGTCCATACTTTGTTCTCATACATGGATCTCATCTCAGATTTCATGGCCTCAAGCCATTTTGCGGAATCTGGGCTCACCATCGCTTCTTCATAGTTCGTAGGTTCGTCATGGTCTAGTAACATAACCTCCAGAACAGGATTACCGTACCACTCTGGTGCGGATCTTACTCTGGTTTACCTACGAGGTTTGGTAGTAACTTGATCTGAAGTTACATGATCATCATCATTAACTTCCTCACTAATTGGTGTAGAAGTCACAGGAACAGATTTCTGTGATCCAATAAGGGAGCAGGTACAGTTACCTCATCAAGTTCTACTTTCCTCCCACTCACATCTTTCGAGAGAAACTCCTTCTCTAGAAAGGATCCATACTTAGCAACGAATGTCTTGCCTTCAGATCTGTGATAGAAGGTGTACCCAACTGTCTCCTTTGGGTATCCTATGAAGACACATTTCTCCGATTTGGGTTTGAGCTTATCAGGATGAATTTTTTTCACATAAGCATCGCAACCCCAAAATTTTAAGAAACGACAACTTTGGTTTCTTGCCAAACCACAGTTCATAAGGCGTCATCTCAACGGATTTTGATGGTGCCCTATTTAACGTGAATGTAGCTGTCTCTAATGCATAACCCAAAACGATAGTGGTAAATTGGTAAGAGACATCATAGATTGCACTATATCCAATAAAGTACAGTTATGACGTTCGGACACACCATTACACTGTGGTGTTCCAGGTGGCGTGAGTAGTGAAACTATTTCATATTGTTTTAACTGAAGACCAAACTCGTAACTCAAATATTTTACCTCTGCGATCATATCGTAGAAACTTTTATTTTCTTGTTACGATGATTCTCCACTTCACTCTGAAATTCTTTGAACTTTTCAAATGTTCCAGACTTTGTGTTTCATCAAGTAGATATACCCATATCTACTCAAATCATCTGTGAAGGTCAGAAAATAATGATACCTGCTACGAGCCTCAATATTCATCGGACCACATACATCTGTATGTATGATTTCCAACAAATCTGTTGCTCTCTCCATAGTTTCGGAGAACGGCGTTTTAGTCATCTTGCCCATGAGGCACGGTTCGCAAGCATCAAGTGATTCATAATCAAGTGATTCCAAAATCCCATCAATATGGAGTTTCTTCATGCGCTTTACACCAATATGACCTAAACGGCAGTGCCACAAATAAGTTGCACTATCATTATTAACTTTGCATCTTTTGGCTTCATTATTATGAATATGTATATCACTACGATCGAGATCCAACAAACCATTTTCGTTGGTGTGTATGACCATAGAAGGTTTTTATTCATGTAAACAGAACAACAATTGTTCTCTAACTTAAATGAATAACCGTATTGCAATAAACATGATCAAATCATGTTCATGCTCAACGCAAACACCAAATAACACTTATTTAGTTTCAACACTAATCCCGAAAGTATAGGGAGTGTGCGATGATGATCATATCAATCTTGGAACTACTTCCAACACACATCGTCACCTCGCCTTTTACTAGTCTCTGTTTATTCTGCAAATCCCGTTTTCGAGTTAGTACTCTTTAGCAACTGAACCAGTGTCAAATACTGAGGGGTTGCTATAAACACTAGTAAGTACACATCAATAGCATGTATATCCAATATACCTTTGTTCACTTTGCCATCCTTCTTATCCACCAAATACTTGGGGCAGTTCTGCCTCCAGTGACCAGTTCCTTTGCAGTAGAAGAACTTAGTCTCAGGCTTAGGTACAGACTTGGGCTTCTTCACTTGAGCAACAACTTGCTTGCCGTTCTTTTTGAAGTTCCGCTTCTTCCCTTTGCCCTTTTCTTGAAACTAGTGGTCTCGTCAACCATCAACACTTGAAGTGGTCTCGTCAACCATCAACACTTGATGTTTTTCTTGATTTCTACCTTCGTCGATTTCAGCATCACGAAGAGCTCGGGAATTACTTTCGTCATCCCTTGCATACCATAGTTCATCACGAAGTTCTACTAACTTGGTGATGGTGACTAGAGAATTCTGTCAATCACTATTTTATCTGGAAGATAAACTCCCACTTGATTCAAGCGATTGTAGTACCCAGACAATCTGAGCACATGCTCACTAGTTGAGCGATTCTCCTCCATCTTTTTGCTATAGAACTTGTTGGAGATTTCATATCTCTCAACTCGGGTATTTGCTTGAAATATTAACTTCAACTCCTGGAACATCTCATATGGTCCATGACGTTCAAAACGTCTTTGAAGTCCCGATTCTAAGCCGTTAAGCATGGTGCACTAAACTATCAAGTAGTCATCATATTGAGCTAGCCAAACGTTCATAACGTCTGCATCTGCTCCTGCAATAGGTCTGTCACCTAGCGGTGCATCAAGGACATAATTTTTCTGTGCAGCAATGAGGATAATCCTCAGATCACGGATCCAATCCGCATCTTTGCTACTAACATCTTTCAACATAATTTTTCTCTAGGAACAAAAAATAAACACAGGGAAGCAACAACGCGAGCTATTGATCTACAACATAATTTGCGAAATACTATCAGGACTAAGTTCATGATAAATTTAAGTTCAATTAATCATATTACTTAAGAACTCCCACTTAGATAGACATCTCTCTAATCATCTAAGTGATTACGTGATCCAAAGCAACTAAACCATGTCTGATTAACACGTGAGATGGAGTAGTTTCAATGGTGAACATCACTATGTTGATCATATCTACTATATGATTCACGCTCGACCTTTCGGTCTCTGTGTTCCGAGGCCATATCTGTATATGCTAGGCTCGTCAAGTTTAACCTGAGTATTCCGCGTGTGCAACTGTTTTGCACCCGTTCTATTTGAACGTAGAGCCTATCACACCCGATTAACACGTGGTGTCTCAGCACGAAGAACTTTTGCAACGGTGCATACTCAGGGAGAACACTTTTGTCTTGAAATTTTAGTGAGAGATCATCTTATAATGCTACCGTCAATCAAAGCAAGATAAGATGCATAAAGGATTAACATCACATGCAATCAATATAAGTGATATGATATGGCCATCATCATCGTGTGCTTGTGATCTCCATCTCCGAAGCACCGTACTCGTGATCTCTATCTCCGAAGCACCTTCATGATCACCATCGTCACCGGCTCGACACCTTGATCTCCATCGTAGTATCGTTGTCGTCTCGCCAACTTATTGCTTTTACGACTATCGCTACCGCTTAGTGATAAAGTAAAACTTACGTTGTCGTCTCCTGCCAGTTGCCGATAACTCGGTTACAAAACATGATCATCTCATACAACACATTATATCACATCATGTCTTGACCATATCACATCACAACATGCCCTACAAAAACAAGTTAGGCGTCCTCTACTTTGTTGTTGCATGTTTTACGTGGCTACTACGGGCTTAGCAAGAACCGTTCTTACCTACGCATCAAAACCACAACGATAGTTTGTCAAGTTGGTGTTGTTTTAACCTTCGCAAGGACCGGGCGTAGCCACACTCGGTTCAACTAAAGTGAGAGAGACAGACACCCGCCAGTCACCTTTAAGCAACGAGTGCTCCGAACGGTGAAACCAGTCTCGCGTAAGCGTACGCGTAATGTCGGTCCGGGCCGCTTCATCTCACAATACCGCTGAACCAAAGTATGACATGCTGGTAAGCAGTATGACTTATATCGCCCACAACTCACTTGTGTTCTACTCGTGCATAGCATCAACGCATAAAACCAGGCTCGGATGCCACTGTTGGGGAACGTAGTAATTTCAAAAAAATTCCTACGCACACGCAAGATCATCGTGATGCATAACAACGAGAGGGGAGAGTGTTGTCCACGTACCCTCGTAGACCGACAGCGGAAGCGTTATCACAACGCGGTTGATGTAGTCGTACGTCTTCACGATCCGACCGATGAAGTACCGAACGCACGGCACCTCCGAGTTCTACACACGTTCAGCTCGATGACGTCCCTCGAACTCCGATCCAGCCGAGTGTTGAGGGAGAGTTTCGTCAGCACGACGGCGTGGTGACGATGATGATGTTCCACCGACGCAGGGCTTCGCCTAAGCTCCGCAATGATATCATCGAGGTGTAATTTGGTGGAGGGGGGCACCGCACACGGCTAAAAGATCTCAAGGATCAATTGTTGTGTCTCTGGGGTGCCCCCTGCCCCCGTATATAAAGGAGCAAGGGAGGAGGAGGCCGGCCCTAGGAGGGGGCGCACCAAGTGTGGAGTCCTAGTAGGACTCCCTAGTTCTAGTAGGATTCCACCTCCCATATGGAATAGGAAAAGAGGAAGGGAAAAAGAGAAGGAAGGAAGGGGGCGCCCCCCTTCCCTAGTCCAATTCGGACCAGACCAAGGGGAGGGGTGCTGCCACCCTTGAGGCCCTTTTTCTTCTTTCCCGTATGGCCCAATAAGGCCCAATACGTATTGCCGTAACTCTCCGGTACTCCGAAAAATACCCGAATCACTCGGAACCTTTTCGAAGTCCGAATATAGTCGTCCAATATATCGATCTTTACGTCTCGACCATTTCGAGACTCCTCGTCATGTCCCCGATCTCATCTCGGACTCCGAACTCCTTCGGTACATCAACATACATAAACTCATAATAAAACTGTCATCGTAACTTTAAGCGTGCGGACCCTACGGGTTCGAGAACTATGTAGACATGACTGAGACACGTCTCCGGTCAATAACCAATAGCGGGACCTGGATGCCCATATTGGCTCCCACATATTTTACGAAGATCTTTATCGGTCAGACCGCATAACAACATACGTTGTTCCCTTTGTCATCAGTATGTTACTTGCCCGAGATTCGATCGTCGATATCTCGATACCTAGTTCAATCTCGTTACCGGCAAGTCTCCTTACTCGTTCCGTAACACATCATCCTGCAACTAACTTATTAGTCACAATACTTGCAAAGTTCATAGTGATGTGCATTACCGAGTGGGCCCAGAGATACCTCTCCGACAATCGGAGTGACAAATCCTAATCTCGAAATACGCCAACCCAACAAGTACCTTTGGAGACACCTGTAGAGCACCTTTATAATCACCCATTTACGTTGTGACGTTTGGTAGCACACAAAGTGTTCCTCCGGTAAACAGGAGTTGCATAATCTCATAGTCAGAGGAACATGTATAAGTCATGAAGAAAGCAATAGCAACATACTAAATGATCGGGTGCTAAGCTAACGGAATGGGTCAAGTCAATCACGTCATTCTCCTAATGAGGTGATCTCGTTAATCAAATGACAACTTATGTCTATGGCTAGGAAACATAACCATCTTTGATTAACGAGCTAGTCAAGTAGAGGCATACTAGTGACACTCTGTTTGTCTATGTATTCACACATGTATTATGTTTCCGGTTAATACAATTCTAGCATGAATAATAAACATTTATCATGATATAAGGAAATAAATAATAACTTTATTATTGCCTCTAGGGCATATTTCCTTCATTTGTTGCAACAATGGAGGTTCAGCCTACATTGTTAGGAAAGATTCGAGAAGCTCAGAAGGATGACCAAGAGATTGCCGAGATAAAAGAGAGAATGAGCAAAGGAAAGGCCAAAGGTTTTCGTGAGGATGAGCACGACACCTTATGGTTTGAGGACCGTGTTTATGTGCCCAATAACACAGAGATCAGGAAGTTAATACTTCAGGAGGCTCATGACTCACCATACTCGATACACCCCGGAAACACCAAGATGTATTTGGATTTGAAGGAACGTTTCTGGTGGACAGGTATGAAGAAGGATATTGCCGAGTATGTAGCCGTATGTGATGTATGTCAGAGAGTGAAGGCAGAACATCAGAAGCTAGCAGGATTGTTACAGCCTATGCCGATACCCGAATGGAAGTGGGATAAACTTGGCATGGATTTTATCACCGAATTGCCCAGGACCAAATCTGGATATGATTCTCTATGGGTAGTAGTTGATCGCTTGACCAAAGTGGCTCACTTTATCCCCGTGAAAACAACCTACACCAGTGCGAAGTTGGCCAAGATATATATGACCAGGATCGTATGTCTGCATGAAGTTCCGAGGACCATCGTATCAGATAGAGGAACACAGTTTACCTCAAAGTTTTGGCATCAACTGCACCAGACTTTGGGAACGAGATTGGAGTTCAGTACAGCGTTTCACCCGCAGACGGATGGACAGACCGAGAGAGTCAACCAGATTCTGGAGGACATGTTGAGGGCCTGTGCGCTAGATTATGGATCTAGTTGGGATGACAATTTGCCCTACGCGGAGTTCTCATACAACAATAGCTACCAAGCCAATTTGAAGATGACACCGTTCGAGGCCCTGTATGGACGAAGGTGCAGAACACCGTTGATTTGGGATGAAGTTGGACACCAGCAGTTGTTTGGACCAGACTTGATCAAGGAGTCCGAAGAGAAAGTTAAGTTGATCCGAGATAGACTGAAGGTAGCTCAGTCCAGGCAGAAGAGTTATGCAGATTCAAAACACAAGGAGGTAACCTATGAAATTGGAGACATAGCCTATCTGCGAGTATCACCCTTGCGAGGAGTGAAACGTTTTGGAGTTAAGGGAAAGTTAGCCCCGAGATTTGTAGGACCGTATCGTGTTTTGGAACGTATGGGAGAAGTTGCCTACAAGTTGGAGTTGCCTGAAGGACTGTCAGGAGTTCATGATATATTTCATGTTTCACAGCTGAAGAAGTGTCATGCTGAGATGGCCGATATACCGTTAAGAGATACAGTACCCTTGGAGGCGATTCAGTTGGACAGTGATTTGACCTATGAGGAGAAGCCAGTCAGGATTCTTGAATTTGCCAGCCGAGTCACCCGCAGCAAGGTTATCAAGTTTTGCAAAGTTCGGTGGGGCCACCATACCGAGGATGAAGCCACCTAGGAACGAGAGGATGATCTTCGCAAAGACCACCCACACCTATTTTCTAGCCAACCCGAATATTAAGGGCGAGATTCATCTTAAAGGGGGGGGGTAGGTTTGTAACATCCCAAATTTCCAATTTGGAATGTTATACATAGATCATTCATGCATATCATATTTTTGCTGCATTTCGTTTCGCGATCCTCCAAATCCTAAGCAACTCAAGGACCCTCGGAGAGAGTTGGGGATTTCCCTGTTTTCATATTTGAATTTTATCAAATATTGAAACTAGGATTATTTGTTTTAACTATTTTTCTCTCCGAAAATATTTCGTATTCAAATATATGAGAGGAGATAATATGACTTCTCCAAAATAAATGAAATATTGGAGGAATAATATTAAAATCAAATATTGGATTTTATTCGAAGTTTTTCGCTATTTTATTTGAATTAGGAAAAAATATGCGTTTTTCAAAATTGCATTTTAGGCCCAAATAAATGTTCACCTTGTCTGGCCTATTTTTAGAGGACGGGGAAATTTTATTTCGGGATTTTTGGAGTACGTTTAGTATTTCTTTTCTTTCTTTTTCTGCATGTCGGAATTATTAAAAAAAAGTGAACCGACTCCGGGCCGTAACGGGCCAGGACTCCTTGGGCCGGCCTTTAAAGCCCGAGACCCCGAGCCCCGAGCCAGCCAGCCCGCCACCCGCGCCCTAACCCTAATCCCGCCGCCGCCGCCCCGCGCCGCCGCCCGCGCCGGAGTCGCTGGACCTCGCCGGACCCGAGGTAGCGGCCTCGGTTTTCGTGAGAAAACCGTTTTGGTTCTTTTTCGAAACCCTAGATCCTTTTTTATATAGATCCGATTCGGTTTATTTTCGGTTTAGTTATTTAGCGAACGCCCGTTTTACGTTCGTTTTAACGAACGGTTTTCACCGTTTAACCGCAGACAGCGAACGTTCGTTCGTTGGCCTGCTCATCAGTTTTTCTTTTTCTCAGATTTTCCGAAATTATTTTCGATCGCGGTTTCACATCCGATTTTCGTTTTAGTTTTTCTTTTCGCTCGTTTATCGGAATCAGGCGATTCAAGCGCCTAGATCTTCGTCTCGAAACCCTCTTTCTTTTTGACCAACTTGAACAAGATTTTGGTACTGTGAAATTTGACTTTAGTTCAGATTAGTAAACGGATCTTGTTTCTTTCGCAGTTTGAGTTTCGTTGCTCCGCTTGATTTGATTCTTTTTGCAAACCGGAGTTCTTAAGTTGAACTTTCTGGTCAATTCTTCTTACTTGAGTTTTGCACGTGCGTATTTGCTTGATTGCTTATGTATGCTATTGTTTGTTTGCGATAGAATTCCCGGAGTGCGAAGCATGCTACTACGAGTCCCTAGGTTTTGCGGATCGTCAGCAAGGCAAGTAACACATTGATCATACTTCTTTCATACCCAGTTTTTATGCATTAGTTCCAATCCTCAAACACTGCATGATTAAGATGTGATTAACATGTGGGTTGGGAAGTAGTTGATGAGGTAGAACCTATTGCCCTGTTATATTCAAACCTTGGGAGTTACTTCTACGTATTGCTTATATTGCTATGCTATGCTCGTAGACGTGGATTGGGTTTGAGTGTATCCATGACAGATGTGAGATTGTTAATTAATGGTTCAACTTAAGGTGGCAACTTTAATACACATCTGGGTGGATTGCTTGTCGGGCACCTGGAGAATCCAGTGTTGTCCTAGGATATCCCGGAGTACCCGTGTGATCATCCTAAGGTCCGCCACCCAAGCTCAAAGGGAACTAAGATAATTTCATGCTAGAAACTTCCGTGTGCAGCCACAAGCTATTATGGGCTCTAGCATAGTTGGGTAAGTTGCGTGAGCTCTTGAAGAGGTGGATCAGAAGGTAGAGGGATGTAGGTTTGGTATGGTCTGCCCGGAGTAAAGAGTTAATGTTTCTGAAAGGCTATGTCTCGGTCATCCGTTTCTCAAACACCTTGTAGTGCGAGAAATCCAACGGAGGAGATCGAGTCTTGTGGGGAAAAGTGTGCAAACCTCTGCAGAGTGTACAAACTAATCATGGTTAGCCGTGTCCCCGGTTATGGACAATCTTGAGTATCTAGTACTTGGAGTATCCTAAGTATCTCATCACTCTAAATTAATATTGTTGGGTTGATAATTACTTTAATTGGGATTGAGTTGGAGGAACCTTCTCAACGATGTTTCAACTACCATGATAGTTAAAATAAAATCTATTCCTTTGTTGTAGGGAAAAATTGGCTTTTCGCAAAAATTATAACCATAGAGCTTTCCACCAGCCAAATATGCATGCAGTGATAGCATTATTCTGTTCTTGCTCTACTGTGTTATATTGCCAGCATATTCCATGTGCTGACCCGTTTTCGGGCTGCAACGTATTATGTGCATACTTTTCAGATGAGGAGTAAGGTTTGTTAGGTCGTTGCCGTGCAGCTCAGCTATGCCGTTGGAGTTGATGGACTCACTTTATCTTCTAAGCCTTCCGCTATTATCGTATTAAATGGCCTTAAGCCATATTTATTGTAATAAGTTCTCTTTTGAGACATTTGATGTAATAAGTATGTGATTGCTACTCTGTTATAAATCCTTCGAGTACTGTGTGTGTCAGCATTACCGACCCAGGGATGACGCTGAAGCACAGAGACTTGACCGTTTGAGGTCGGGTCGCTACACACACCTTCCCTTTTCATGTAAATTTTATGATAATGAACCTTGGCTTCTTATGCTACTGGTATATATGATTACTATGATGTGGAATGAATAGAAGAATTTATTGCTTTTAAGGGTGCTTATGAAATTGAATCTTTGTTTGATAAGTTTGAAAAATATGATGATGTTGTTTACAGACCTGAAAAGTATGCTATACTTAAATATTGCTATGAAAATTATGAATATAATGCCAATATTAATGATTTTATTGAGGAAGTGTCCTCTGTCCAAGAAGAGACTAATATTTTGTATGAAACTATGCAAGAAGAAATTGGTGACATTGTGAGCTCATTAGATGAAAAAGATCATGAGGAGAGCGAAGAACAAAAGGAGGAAGAGCGGATTAGCTACCCGTGCCACCTTCCAATGAGAGTAACTCTTCAACTCGTACATTATTTATTTTCCCTTCGTGCTTACCGAAGGATGAATGCTACGATGATTGCCATGATCCCTTGGATTCGTTTGAAATATCCCTTTTTGATGAAATTGATGAATTATGCTTATGGAGATGAACTTGCTATAGTTCCTTATGTTAAGAATGAAATTGTTGCTATTGCACCCACACATGATAGTCTTATTATCTTTTTGAATTCTCCCAACTATACTATATCGGAGAAGTTTGCGCTTATTAGGGATTATATTGATGGGTTGCGTTTTACTACTACAAATGATGATTTTGATGAATATAATATGAATGTGCTTGCTGCTCCTACTTGAAATTATTATGAGAGAGGAATCACATCTTCACCTCTTTATGTTTCCAACACAATAAAATTGCAAGAAATTATTTATGCTATGTATCTGTCTTTATTATGTGTGCATGAATTGTTCCTTTATGACATGCTGATGCATAGGAAGAGAGTTAGACTATGTTGTTCTATCATATATGTTACTTTGTGCTCACTACTAAAATATAAATCATTGTTAATTAGAATTGGCTTTGATATACCTTGGGATCCGGGTGGTTCGCTTACTTGAGCACTTTATGCCTAGCTTAATGGCTTTAAAGAAAGCGCTGCCAGGGAGACAACTTGGAAGTTTTAGAGAGTCATTTTATTCTGTTGTGTGCTTTTAAAAAAGTTACAAAATATATAGTGGGGAACCTAAAACTTTTCAAAAAGAAAAGTGAAAGTAAGAAAGACGAGCACCATTGAAGTGGGGGAGCTCCCTGAACATTGTTCATGCCCATGGAAACTTTGCAAATCTTGAATTACAGAAACTTTTCAACAAAAATAATTATCCCCTTGTACAAATCTATTGTATTATAAAAATAATGTGCCAAGATTTGCCTTTAGGATGATTAGATTGCTTGTTTTGTATGTGCACTGCAAAAACAGAAACCTATGTTGTAGTGCATGAATCTACATTTTTTTACTGGAACATGCAAAAATTCTGAAATTTTTACACGTACTGCTATGCAAAAAATTTATTTTGTCCTAATTTTTCAGAATTTTTTGAGTTGCAGAAGTATATGTAGCATCTGCATCTTTACAGACTGTCATGTTTTCACAGATTGCTGTTATAGTTTCATTATTTGCGTATGTTGAAATCTTGTTGAGCCCCCTTTGACCTGGGGCCATAGAATTGTGATAGCATACAATGGGTAATGTTTGATTATAATTATAAAAAATGTTACAACAGTACATGATGGAATTTGATGCTATATGTACTAACCCCGTGTGACGCCCCAAGACCGGCGCTCCAGATGACTTCGGTGGGTTACGAGATTCGTCGTGTGATTTGGTTGGTTCGTTGCATTCATCTTTGCATCATGTGCATTGCATCATGTCATCTTGCACCCCTTTTTAAAACTCAGCTAAATAAATTGCATGGATCTTCGATCCATTTAAATCGAGGGAAATGCACATGGTGATTTCTCTTTACAACATATAAAAGTCTCCCAATATTATTATGGAGCTATATCAAAATATTCCATTAACTTTGGAATCACCATAACACACCTGCAGTTTAAGTTCCATGCATTTTATATCTCAATTCCTTGCCTCAAAATTTGCCAATAATTCTTATTTCTTTTATTGAGGCTCCTCCTAAAGTCTCAATATTTTCGGGCACTTCAAAAACCTAGTCCCAATTCAAAACCATTTGATTTATATTCAAATGAATTTGAATTTATATCTTTCGATCATGCCACTTCTATTTTTCCTGGATCAAGCGCATTTTTATGAGTCCGGGAAAATTAACCCCATACGCAAGATCTTTTCCTAACCCTCTCTTTCTTTTCCTCTCTCTATTTCTTTTCTGCTAGAGAAAATATGAGGGAGAGAGAGAAGTCCAGCTGGCCACTTGGTCCTCCCAGCAGGCCGACCCATTTGCTCCTGGTGGCCCAGCCCCCGCTGCTAACCCTAGCCGCCAGGGCGCCCGATCCCCCTCCTCTCGATCTCACCCTCTCCCTCCCGCAGCGCCCCCATCTTCCCCGCAGCGCCCCTCTCCCTCGATCCCCTCCTTCTTCCTTGCATCGCCAGGGAGAGGAGCGAGACCCCGTGCCCGATCCTCATCGCCCGAGCGCCCGAGGAGAGGAGCTCCCCGAGCACCCGCGCCCGCAGCCGTCGTCCTCCACGCCCAGCAGGAGCGCCGCACCCTCGTCCCGTTCCCCTCTGCCTCGCTTCCACGTCTCATGGCCCAGCGCCAGCGCCACTGCTGCTTCGTCGCTCGTGCCACCATGGCCCTCCTCACGCCTCTGCTTCCTTGCCCTCGCCGGATTTGAGTCCCTCCGCTCCGGATCTGGTGCTTGCCGCGCCCCGGACCTCACCTGCGGCTCCGCTGCCCCATCTCCACCTCGCCGGCCTTCCCTGTGCGCGCTGTCGCCTCCCTGCAACTCCAGGCACCGCCCCCGCAGCTCTCTTCATCGAGCAGGATCAGGAGCATAGCGAGGACGCCCGCATCGACCGCAACCGAGACCTTTGTTCTGCTACATTTTGGACACGCCAAGACCCGTACCTGGATCATCAAGCATCTTCCTCGAGATTTTGCCAAGTACCACGATGATGCATCAAGTACCTCTACCACTCGTGTACGACTACATGGTTTCACCAAGTACCCTTTGGATGCGCCAAGTACCTCGACGCCCGACGCCTAGAACGACTACCGTCGCTGAAGACCCATGAACCAAAAACATCAAGTTCGACTACCGTCGACGTGCACTTCGCCAAGTTCCACTACCGTCGACCCGTGTACGACTACCGCCGCCGTGATTTCGACTATGAAACATGTACCACTACTGTCACTACCGTCGCGAGAATGACTACTTTCCTCGACGAACTCAAACCGCCTCGAAAACGCACGCTTCGAAGGTATAACCGCCGAGACGACCGTCCATGAACGAAAGCATGTGTTAGGAGATGCATGTTTAGATGTTGTATCCGCCCGTGAACGTTAGTTGTTCCCTAGTTTGGCACCGTCTTTGACACGTGGGACACCCGGTAACCGGGATCACTCCCCGTCACTCTTGCATGTTTCGCACATCCACACTTCCTTTTGCACCGGTATCTCCATGAGCTATCGGAACCGGGATGTTTCCGTGGCATCATTTTCGTCGTCGTTGCCGTGGCACCCCTTTTGTTCCGCCATGGTGACCAAATGCTTCATATCATACTCATGTCAACATTTTCTTAAAAATTGCATATAACTTGTATATGTCATCCGCATCATGATAACAACATTTAAAATGTTTAAACATTGTTGTTTGCATTAAATTGATATATGCATGTGGGGATTTACTGGAATTATTTTTTGTTGTTTCCGGCCTCAATTAAACTTGCCTAAATAGTTAGTTACTTATGCTTCACCTCTTGCCATGTTAACCAACATTTAATATTGTTGAGTAGCATAAACGAGAGTGAACTAAATGATTGAATGTGGTGTTTCATCAATATGCAATAAGTTGCATATCGATCTCCACTTAATTTGTAGTGTTGTTTGTTGCACTTTGCCATGCCATGAATCATTAAACCGGACATGCATCATACTTGATTGTGCATCGTGCCATGTTTATGTGATGGTTGTTTACCATGTTGTTTGCTTCTTTCCGATTGTGCTTATTCTCGTTAGTTCCGGTTACGTTGCGATTGTGAGGATTCGTTCGACTACGTTGGTTCGTCTTCTTCATGGACTCGTTCTTCTTCCTAGTAGGATTTCAGGCAAGATGACCGTCACCTTGGATCTCACTACTATCTTTTCTATGCTAGTTGTCTCGATGCTATCGCTATGTCGCGCTACCTACCACTTGTTTATCAAGCCTCCCAAATTGCCATGATAGACTCTAACCTTTTTACCCGTCCTAGCAAACCGTTGTTTGGCTATGTTATCTCTTTGCTCAACCTCTCTTATAGCGGTTCTAGTTGCAGGTTGTTCCATGTTGGGACATGGATATCATGGGATATCATAATATCTCTTATTTAATTAATGCATCTATATACTTGGTAAAGGGTGGAAGGCTCTACCTTATGCCTGGTGTTTTGTTCCACTCTTGCCGCCCTAGTTTCCGTCATACCGGTGTTATGTTCCTTGATTTTGCGTCCCTAACACGGTGAGGGTATGGGGCCCTCTTGACAGTTCACTTTGAATAAAACTCTTCCAGCAAGGCCCAACATTGGTTTTAACATTTGCCATAATAATACTTGAACCTAAATAATTAATTGGCATAGGGCGTCATGAACCCGAGGATTTTCTACATACAGGGAGGGGCCAGTGCTGATGGTGTTGGTCCCAAGCTAGAGCCACTTGCAGTGCCACCCCTTCATCCGGGGTTTTCGGTTGCTGTACGTAGTGCTCATCTGGTCGTGGCCTGAGACGAGATACGCGCGGCTACTATCAGGGTGTCGGCACGCCGGGAGGTCTTGCTGGATTAGTTTTACCATTGTCAAAATGTCCTATGCACCGGGATTCCGAGTCTGATCGGAGGGTCCCACGATGGAGGATTGTCTCCGCGGATCGTGAGCTTGTCATGGGCTAAGTTGGGACACCCTGCAGGGTTTCGTCTTTCGAAAGCCATGCCCGCGGTTATGTGGCAGATGGGAATTTGTTAATATCCAGTTGTAGAGGACTTGAAGTAAACTCAACTAAAATACACCAACCACATTGCGTTACCGTGGCTGTCTCTTTTCGGGAAAGTTCGAGAGGAGAACACGGTTGGGTTATGTTTGAACGTAAGTAGTTCAGGATCACTTCTTGATCATTACTAGTTGGCGACCGTTGCGTAGTTTCTCATCTTACTCTTGTACTCGCAAGTTAGCCACCATACATGCTTAGCCGCTTGCTGCAACCTCACCACTTATCCTTTCTGTACCCATTAAGCTTTGCTAGTCTTGATACCCATGGTAATGGGATTGCTGGGTCCTCGTGGCTCACAGTTTACTACAACAACAGTTGCAGGTGTAGGTAATGCGATGTTCATGACGCGAGAGCGATGTTTACTTGTTTTGGAGTTCTTCTTCTTCGTCGATCTTGGGTTAGGTTCCTGGTCGGCAGCCTGGGCTAGCAGGGTGGATGTCGTTTGAGTTTCTGTTTGTGTTTCACTCATAGTTGGATGTTGTTCTCAAGTATGATGTTGATGTATTCTTGTGGCATTTGTATGCCTTGTATGTATCACCAACTATTATGTAATGGTACGATGTAATGATATCCACCTTGCAAAAGCGTGTCAATATGCGGTTCTATCCTTGGTGGGACCTTCGAGTTCCTTTAGGATAGAGTCGCATATTGGGCGTGACACCCCGCTAATAAAAAAGTTTGGTTAAGTTTTGTGTGGATGAAGTGTTCGAAGATCGAGGAGGTATTGATATGAGAAGAATGAGGAGATGCAAGAGATCAAGCTTGGGGATGCCCGAGGCACCCCAAGTAAATATCCAAGGAGACTCAAGCATCTAAGCTTGGGGATGCCCCGGAAGGTATCCCATCTATTCAACAAGTATCGGTATGCCTTGTTTTTTGTTTTATTCACATGATATGTGTAAATTCTTCTAGCGTCGTGTGCCTTCTATTATTTTCTTTTAATAAATTCACCATGCTGGTATGAGATAGTCATGGGTTGATTTATAGAATGCTCTATGCACTTCACTTATATCTTTTGAGAATGTCTTTATAGAATGCTCTTTTACTTCACTTACATTTGTTAGAGCCTGGGCAAATCTTTTATAGAAAGAATTAAACTCTCATGCTTCACTTATATCTGTTTAGATATTCAGCAGGAATTGGTCATTTGCGTGGTTAGTCATGAAATCCTACATAAAACTTGTAGATCACTGAGATATGTTTGATTCCTTGCAATAGTTTTGCGATATACATATGGTAATATATGGGAGGTACTAGCGAATGATTGTGGTTTAGTAAGAATACTGGTGTTAAGGTTTGTGATTCCCGAAGCATGGATGTATAGTCTCTCGTTATGCTAAGAAGTTGGAGCATGATTTATTATTGATTGTCTTCCTTATGACTGGCGGTCGGGGACGAGCGATGGTCTTTTCCTACCAATCTATCCCCCTAGGGGCATGCGTAGTAGTACTTTTATTCGAGGGCTAATAAACATTAGCAATTGATACGTCTCCATCGTATCTACTTTTACAAACTCTTTTGCCTTGTTTTGGACTCTAATTTGCATGATTTGAATGGAACTAACCCGGACTGACGCTGTTTTCAGCAGAATTGCCATGGTGTTATTTTTGTGTAGAATTAAAAGTTCTCAGAATGACCTGAAACTTCATGGAGATTATTTTTGGAATAAATAAAAAATATTGGCGAAAGAATAAACCAGAGGGGACCCACACCCTATCCACAAGGGTGGAGGGCACGCCCTCTGGTCTTGTGGGTCAAACAGACCTCCACCGACCTCAACTCCAACTCCATATATTCACGTTCGGGGAGAAAAAAAATCAGAGAGAAGGATTCATCGCGTTTTATGATACGGCGCCGCCGCCACCTCATGTTCTTCCTTGGGAGGGCAGATCTGGAGTCCGTTTTGGGCTCCGGAGAGGGGAAATCGTCACCATCGTCATCATCAACCATCGTCCATCACAAATTTCATGATGCTCACCGCCGTGCGTGAGTTATCCCATCATAGGCTTGCTGGACGATGATGGGTTGGATGAGATTTACCATGTAATCGAGTTAGTTTTGTTAGGGTTTGATCCCTAGTATCCACTATGTTCTAAGATTGATGTTGTTATGACTTTGCTATGCTTAATGCTTGTCACTAGGGCCCGAGTGCCATGATTTCAGATCTGAACCTATTATGTTTTCATGAATATATTTGTGTTCTTGATCCTATCTTGCAAGTTATAATCACCTACTATGTGTTATGATACGGCAACCCCGGAGTGACAATAATCGGGACACTTCCCGGTGATGACCGTAGTTTGAAGAGTTCATGTACTCACTAAGTGCTAATGCTTTGGTCTGGTACTCTATTAAAAGGAGGCCTTAATATCCCTTAATTTCCAATAGGACCCCGCTGCCACGGGAGGGTAGGACAAAAGATGTCATGCAAGTTATTTTCCATAAGCACGTATGTCTATATTCGGAATACATGCCTACATTATATTTATGAATTGGAGCTAGTTCTGTGTCACCCTATGTTATAACTGTTGCATGATGAATGCCATCTGACATAATTATCCATCATTGATCCATTGCCTACGAGCTCATTTCATATTGATCTTTGCTAAGTTACTTTTCCCTTGCCACTGTTACGATTGCTACAAAACTGCTACCGTTACTTTTGCCACTGTTACCGTTACTTCCATACTAATTTGCTACTAAATACTTTGCTGCAGATATTAAGTCTTTCAGGTGTGGTTGAATTGACAACTCAGTTGCTAATACTTGAGAATATTCTTTGGCTCCCCTTCTGTCGAATCAATAAATTTGGGTTGAATACTCTATCTTCGAAAACTGTTGCGATCCCCTATACTTGTGGGTTATCAAGACCTTTTTCTGGCGCCGTTGCCGGGGAGCATAGCTCTATTCTCTGAGTCACTTGGGATTTATATCTGTTGATCATTAGGAGGAATTTTAAAGATCAAAGAACCAAGATTTTTCCCTCAACTACGACGGGAGGTAAGGAACTGTCATCTAGCTCTGCACTTGATTCACCTTCTCTTTTGAGTAAACTTGCAACACTTACACCTGCTATTGATTCCCATATGTCGCATGTTATTGATGATGCCACTTCTAGTATGCATTACGCTTATGATGAAACTACTTCTCTGCTTGATAATACTATGCCACTAGGTGAATTTCTTGATGAACAACTTGCTAGGGTTAGAGAGAATGAAATTACTGAAACTGATGATATTATTGAAACTGAAGATTATGATTCTCCCCCTAGATTTGAATTGCCTGTTGTACCTGAGGGTTATATTATGGATGAGGAAACTGCTAGAGACTTTCTTGCTTGTAATGATAGAGATGATCTTAACAAACTGTTAGCTAAGCTGAAAGAAAAGTCTTCGAATGCTAGAGTGCAATATGACCCTATGTTTGCTACTTCACCTATCTTTGTTACTGATAAGGATTATGAATTCTCTGTCGATCCTGAGTTAATTACTTTGGTAGAATCTGATCCTTTCTATGGTTATGAATCTGAAACTGTTGTGGCACATCTTACTAAATTGAATGATATAGCCACCCTATTTGCTCATGAGGAAAAAATTCGCTATTACTATATTCTCAAATTGTTTCCTTTCTCGTTAAGGGTGATGCTAAGGTATGGTTTAATTCTCTTGCTCCTAGTTGTGTGCGTAGTCCCCAGGATATGATTCACTACTTCTATGAAAAATATTTCCCCGCTCATAAGAAACAAGCTGCTTTAAGGGAAATATTTAACTTTGTGCAATTTGAAGAAGAGAGTCTCCCACAAGCTTGGGGGAGGCTTCTCCAATTACTTAATGCTTTGCCTGATCATCCTCTTAAGAAAAATGAAATACTCGATATCTTTTATAATGGACTAAGCGATGCATCCAAAGACCACCTAGGTAGTTGTGCTAGTTGTGTTTTCAGGGAACGAACCGTTGAGCAAGCTGAATTGCTATTGAATAATATATTGAGTAATGATAATGATTGGACACTTCCTGAACCAACTCCTAAGCCCACTCCGAAGAAAAGGGGTATTCTATTTCTCAGTCCTGAAGATATGCAAGAGGCAAAGAAATCTATGAAAGAAAAAGATATTAAAGCTGAAGATGTTAAGAATTAACCAACTATTGAAGAAATGCATGGTCTTGATAACCCGACGCAGGTAGTAGAGGTAAACTCTCTCTATAGATTTGATGTAGGTGATATTCCTCATAATAAGTCTGCTAGTCAATGCTTGGATGAGTTTGATAATTTTATTGTTAAAAAAGAAAACTTCAATGCTTATGTTAGTAGACAATTGAAACGTAATGCTTGCATGCTTGACCACTTGGGTGATTATATGAGTAGAACTGTTAATGATCTTAAGCTTATTAGTAAACATGCTTCCATGGTTACAACTCAAGTAGAACAGGTACTTAAGGAACAAGATGATTTTCTTAATGAGTTGAATAGTAAGAATAATAATAATGTTGTTAGGGTTATGACTAGAGGTGGTAAAATGACTCAGGAACCTTTGTATCCTGAAGGCCATCCTAAGAGAGTTGAGCAAGATTCTCATAGAACTAATACTGATGCACCTAGTCCTTCTAATAAAAAGAAAAAGAAAACTGATAGGACTTTGCATGCTAGTGAACCTGCTATAGACACACCTGAGAATCCCAATGATATTTCTATTTCTGATGTTGAGACACAATCTGGTGATGAACATGAACCTAGTCATAATGTTAATAATGATGTTAATGTTGATGCTCAACTAATAATGACAATGATCTAGAGATTGAACCTGCTGTTGATCTTGATAACCCACAATCAAAGAATCAACATTATGATAAGAGACTTTGTTGCTAGGAAACATGGTCGAGAAAGAGAATTACCATGGGTTCAAAAACACATGCCCTTTCCTCCTAAGCCATCCAAGAAAAAGAATGATGAGGATTTTGAGCGCTTTGCTGAAATGATTAGACCTAACTTTTTGCATATGCGTTTGACTGATATTCTTAAAATGCCTCCTTATGCTAAGTATATGAAAGATATTGTTACTAATAAAAGAAAGGTACCTGAAGCTCAAAATTTCCACCATGCTTGCTAATTATACTTTTAAGGGTGGAATACCAAAGAAACTTGGAGATCCAGGAGTACCAACTATACCATGCTCCATTAAAAGAAACTATGTTAAAACTGCTTTATGTAATCTTGGAGCCGGTGTTAGTGTTATGCCTTTCTCTTTATATCGTAGACTTGAATTGAATAAGTTGAGACCTACTGAAATTTCTTTGCAAATGGCTGATAAATCAACTTCTATACCCATCGGTATTTGGGAGGATGTGCCTGTTGTGGTTGCAAACCTTACTATCTTAACGGACTTTGTTATTCTTGATATTCCCGAGGACGACAGTATGTCGATCATCCTTCGTAGACCCTTTTTGAATACTGCAGGGGTCGTTATTGATTGAAACAAAGGCAATGTCACTTTTCATGTTAATGGTAATGAAGAACCTCAAGTTCGTAGTATCAATTCTATTGGAAAATTTTCAACTATTACTATTCTCCGGTTTCATGTTATTAGAAAGAAGTTTGTTAATAAGACTTGATCAACCTTGTTAATGGATTCCTTTTGATGGGCATGAGATGGATGAATTTAGAAAGCACAACTTTCTGTACCCACTTTTTACTCTCTGTTACTTAGATTAAATAAAGCCAAAATAGTATTTTTTCTTTCTGTTTTCTGAATTATACGCGCAATAAAAATGTCCCAAAAATAAAAGTTCTCCAAATGCCCTGAAAATTTAGTATGATTTTTTATAGAATATTTAAGAATTTCTGGCACTGAACACACACCAGGGGGATGCACCAGTGGACCACAAGGGTGGAGGGCGTGCCACCTGTCTTGTGGGTCCCACATGGGTGCCCTCCACTTATTCTAGCACCCATCCACTTCGTCTTCCTCCAGCAAAAATCATCCCATAGCTCAAACCCGTGTTCTTGCTCATTTTGCTGCCATTTTCGATCTCCTTGCTCAAAGCTCCATTCGCAAAACTGCTTTGGGGGATTGTTCTTCGGTGTGTGACTCCTCCAATGGTCCAATTAGTTTTTGTTCTAGTTAGTTATTTATTGCAAATTTTTGATGTTGTGTTGACCTTGTTCTTGAGCTTGCATGTCAAATTTATATGCTCCAAAGTAGTTTTGATGCATGATATAGCTTCTAGACACTTGTAGGAGTAGTTGCTATCAATTTTATTGAGTTTGGTTCACTTTTATTTTGAGTCACTAAAAATTTCCGAAATTTTTTAGAGGAAGAAAAATGTCTAGGAAAATGTACCAAGGTGGTTCTTTGAGGAAGCAAGCACCGAGGCTCGCGATACGTGAGCCGGACCTTGAACCACCCAGGGAAGCTCAAGTGCGGCCTTGTGAATGGCCGTCAGACGATTTTATAGTTCATGCAGGCTTCAAGGATGAATTTGATGTCTATGTACGTAATACTATTACCTCACCGATTCCTTTGTGCGGAGGTCTGAATTTTCATCTAAGCTCAATACCCATACTATTTTATTTGATCTTTATGATGAATCATATACCATGGACCTTGAAGATTTTAATACTGCTTGCAAAATCCCACAGTGGGGCCTTTTTAGTGAGCCTCACAAATCTGAATACAAGGATATCCTTGCTAGCATCACTCTGGGAGAAACTAGAAATATCACACAAGCTACCATAGGGAGCATTCACTTTCCTGCCATACATTATATTGCTCTCTTATAGGTAGATGTATTAATGGTAAACATGAGTGTTACCACCTTTGCATTCCAGATCTTAGTGTCCTCAAGTGTGCGGTGTTAGGTGTTAAGCGATATAACTTGGGGGCTATTATTGCAAGGAGGTTACATCTTAATGCTAAAGATGGAGATTTATTTGGTGGGATTTATGCAACTTGTTTAGCTAATTATCTTGGTGTATCCATAAGAGGGAATGACATTGAGTTGCCACCTACTTTTCTAGATTATAATGCTATGGTACGCTACCAGTTTCTTGAGAGGAACGAATAATCCCTCCAGTAATGATTAATCTTCGACAAACGGCAAGCCGTCCATATTACCCTTCCTGTTCCTGCCTTCTTTAACTTTCAGGTAAATGGGAGATATTTTATAACCAGAGAGGAGGCAAATGAGTATGAGAGAACAGCGGAGGCTGCTCGCCTCCAGGAGGCAGCTCGCCAAGTGGTAGCTATCGCAGCACAATACAGCCCCAACTATGATTTCGGATATCATCTGGGCCAGTGGTGGCCCTAGACCAACTTAGGCCAAAATCCTAAGCTTGGGGGAGTACGTATTTCTCACCGACATTACATTCATGTTCACACACTCATTTCAGTTGTCAGTGTTCATACTTTTTCATTGTATATCCATGTTAGTTTATTTCTTTTTCTTGCTTTCTTCTTGTGTGTTTGAAAAACCTTAAGAAAAACAAAAAAAATAGTTGTAGTTAGTTTACTTTCCATGCTTATTTAGTTGTAGTATTAAAAAAACCAAAAAGATTTCTCGTTCTTCTTTTTGCTTGTTGGGAGCTTTCCCATGTAAATAGTTTTTCTCGTTCTTGTTTTACTTAGAAAAACAAAAACTCCAAAAGCATTTCCGTCTGTTTCTTTGAAATTCTTTTTCTTTTCTTCGGGGGTCGAGATGAGAAGACCACGATGAAAATGTTGAGTGGCTCTCATATGCATTATTGTTGATCTAACAAAAGAGCCCATATTGACTTGTCTTCTCCTTTGAATAAATGTTTGCAGATTCCAGCTTAGTCCAATGCACGTGCACTATTATTATTATCCACACCGTTCGGTCATGCAAGTGAAAGGCAATAATGACGATATATGATGAAATGATTGAAATGAGGAAAAGCTGGTACGAACTCGACCTATCTTGTTTTTGTAAATATGATTAGTTCATCGTTCCTGATTCAGCCTATTATGAATGAAACATGCTTGCAAGGACCATTAGAGATAATAGTTAGTCATGCCATGCTTAATTAGCTAGGAGTTTATAATGGTTTACCTTGCGTGCCAACATGAAAATTAAAATGGTTGTGATGTAGTATGATAGGATGGTATCCTCCTTTGAATGATTCGAGTGGCTTGACTTGGCACATGTTCACGCATGTAGTTGAAACAAAATCAACATAGCCTCCACTATATTTATGTTCATGGTGATTTATATCCTACTCATGCTTGTATTGAATGTTGGTTAATCTCAATGCATGTTTATGACTGTTGTCGCTCTCTAGTTGGTCGCTCCCTAGTCTTTTTCCTGCCTTCACTTGTACTAAGCAGGAATACTGCTTGTGCATCCACTTCCATAAACCCAAAGTTGTTCCATATGAGTCCACTATACCTTTATATATGCGGTATTTACCTGCGTTCCAAGTAAATTTGCATGTGCCAAAATCTAAACCTTCAAATGATTATCTGTTTTGTATGCCCGAATCGCTCATGTAGCGACTGCGGGCTGTCAATATCTTCCATGCTAGGTGGGTTATTCTCACAATGAGTGGACTCTGCTCATCATTCACGAGAAAATGGCTGGTAACCGGGATGCCCAGTCCTAAGCTCAAAACAAATCAAAAAAATAATTGCAAACAAAACTCCCCCAGGATTGTTGTTAGTTGGACAGTACCCGTTGTTTCGGACCTGCCCTGGAATGTGCTTGCTGGTGGTGGGGGAGTATAAACTTTATCATTATGTTTGGGAACCGCCTATAATGTATCTAGTATGGAAGATACCGAGATCTCTTGGTTGTTATCTTGACAATAAAAGAATACCGCTCAAAATATTATTTATCTCTGTTTTAAAAACTCGAGCTCTGTCACCTCTGCAAATCCCTGTTTCCCTCTACGAAGGGCCTTTCTATTTACTTTTATTGCTGAGTCACCATCCTCTTATAAAAAGCACCAGTTAGAGAGCACCACTGTCATTTGTATGCATTGCTATTAATTTATATTGAGTATGACTATGACTGGATCTCTTTTACCATGAATTACAATGTCTAGTCAGTCCTTGATCATCAGGGGTGCTCTGCATTTATGTTTTGCGGTCTCAGAAAGGGCTAGCGAGGTACCATCTTGTTATGTCATATCATGATTGTTTTGAAAAAGTGTTGTCATCTGAGATTTATTATTATTGCTCGCTAGTTGATTATGACACTGATATGAGTAAATGTCAGACCTAAATGTTATTGTGAATATGGTTAGTTCATAATCTTTGCTAGAAACCTGGATGCTGGCTTTACATAATTGCAACAACAAGATCAAACAGAGTTTGTAAAAGTTTTCCTTTATCACTTTCAGTTTGTCAACTGAATTGCTTGAGGACAAGCAATGGGTTAAGCTTGGGGGAGTTGATATGTCTCCATTGTATATACTTTTCCAAACTCTTTTTCCCTTGTTTTGGACTCTAATTTGCATGATTTGCATGGAACTAACGGGGACTAACGTTGTTTTCAGCAGAATTGCCATGGTGTTATTTTTGTGCAGAAATAAAAGTTCTCAGAATGACCTGAAACTTCACGGAGATTATTTTTGGAATAAATAAAAATATTGGCGAAAGAATCAACCATAGGAGACCCACACCCTGTCCACAAGGGTGGAGGGCGTGCCCACCCCCCTGGGGCACGCCCTCTGGTCTTGTGGGCCCCACAGACCTCCACCAACCTCAACTCCAACTCCATATATTCACGTTCCGGGAGAAAAAAACAGAGAGAAGGATTCATCGCATTTTACGATACGAAGCCGCCGCCACCTTTTGTTCTTCCTCGGGAGGGTAGATCTGGAGTCCGTTTTGGGCTCCCGAGAGGGGAAATCATCGCCATCGTCATCATCAACCATCCTCCATCATCAATTTCATGATGCTCACCACCGTGCATGAGCAATCCCATCGTAGGCTTGCTGGACGGTGATGGGTTGGATGAGATTTACCATGTAATCGAGTTAGTTTTGTTAGGGTTTGATCCCTAGTATACACTATGTTCTAAGATTGATGTTGCTATGAATTTGCTATACTTAATGCTTGTCACTAGGGCCCGAGTGCCATGATTTCAGATCTGAACCTATTATGTTTTCATGAATATATTTGTGTTCTTGATCCTATCTTGCAAGTTATAGTCACCTACTACGTGTTATGATCCGGCAACCCCAGAGTGACAATAGTCAGGACACTTCGTGGTGATGACTGTAGTTTGAGGAGTTCATGTATTCACTAAGTGCTAATGCTTTGGTCCGGTACTCTATTAAAAGGAGGCCTCAATATCCCTTAGTTTCCAATAGGACCCCGGTGCCACGGGAGGGTAGGAAAAAAGATGTCATGCAAGTTCTTTTCCATAAGCACATATGTCTATATTCGGAATACATGCCTACATTATATTGATGAATTGGAGCTAGTTCTGTGTCACCCTATGTTATAACTGTTGCATGATGAATGCCATCCGACATAATTATCCATCATCGATCCATTGCCTATGAGCTCGTTTCATATTGATCTTTGCTAAGTTACTTTTCTGTTGCCACTGTTACGATTGCTACGAAACAGCTACTGTTACTTTTGCCACTGTTACCGTTACTTCCATACTACTTTGCTACTAAATACTTTGCTACAGATATTAGGCCTTTCAGGTGTGGTTGAATTGAGAACTCAGCTGCTAATACTTGAGAATATTCTTTGGCTCCCATTGTGTCGAATCAATAAATTTGGGTTGAATACTCTACCGTCGAAAACTATTGCGAACCCCTATACTTGTGGGTCATAATCAATAAGTCTGTGACTAACTTATGACTAATGTGAGTCCATGGGTTATACGCACTCTTACCTTTCCGCAATTTGCTAGCCTCTTCGTTACCGTGCGTTGCCCATTCTCACCTCAAGAGTTGGTGCAAACTTCGCCGGTGCATCCAAAATCCGTGATATGATACGCTCTATCACACATAAGTCTCATTATATCTACCTCAAAAGAGCCACCATACCTACCTATTATGGCATTTCCATAGCCATTTCGAGATATATTGCCATGCAACTTCCATCATCATCATATACTTGACTTGAGCATTCATTGTCATATTGCTTTGCATGATCGTAAGATAGCTAGTATGATATTTTCATGGCTTGTCCATTTTTTGATATCCTTGCTACCCTAGATCATTGCCCATCCTGGTACACTGCTAGAGGGATTCATATAGAGTCATACTTTATTCTAAGTATCGAGTTGTAATTTTTTGAGTTGTAAGTAAATAGAAGTGTGATGATCATCATTATTCATTATTAGAGCATTGTCCCAGTGAGGAAAGGATGATGGAGACTATGATTCCCCCACAAGTCAGGATGACACTCCGGACATAATCAAAAAATAAAACAAGGCCAAAAAGAGCCCAACAAAAAAAGGAAAAAAGAAATAAAAAAGAAGAAAAAGAAAAAAAATGATAGAAAAAGAGAGAAGGGGCAATGTTACTATCCTTTTCCACACTTGTGCTTCAAAGTAGCACCATGTTTTTCATATAGAGAGTCTCCTATGTTGTCACTTTCATATGCTAGTGGGAATTTTTCATTATAGAACATGGCTTGTATATTCCGATGACAGGCTTCCTCAAATGCCCGAGGTCTTCATGAGCAAGCAAGTTGGATGCACAACCACTTAGATTTCAGCTTGAGCTTTCATACACTTATAGCTCTTAGCTCATCCGTTGCATGGCAATCCCTACTCCTCGCATTGACATCAATTGATGGGCGTCTCCACAGCCCGTCGATTAGCCACATCGATGTGAGACTTTCTTCCTCTTTTGTCTTCTCCATATCATCTCTATCACGATACTCTATTTCACCCATAGTGCTATATCCATGGATTTTGCTCATGTATTGCATGGGGGTTGAAACAGCTGAAGCACATTAAAAAGTATGAACCAATTGCTTGGCTTGTCATCGGGGTTGTGCATGATAAATACTTTATGTTAAGAAGATGGATCATGACAAGACTATATGATTTTGTAGGGATAGCATTCTTTAGCATTGATATTTTGACAGACATGATTGTTTGTTGGGATGCCTGAGTATTGATGTCTGTATATCAAATTATAGACTATTGCTTATAATCACTTGTGTCTTAATATTCATGCCAAGATTAGATTATATGATCAAGATTATGCTAGGTAGCATTCCACGTCAAAAAAATCTTTTTTATCATTTACCTACTCGAGGACGAGTAGGAATTAAGCTTGGGGATGCTGATACGTCTCCATCATATCTATAATGTTTGATTGTTTCATGCCAATATTCTACAACTTTTACATACTTTTGGAAACATTTTATATCTTTTTTGGGACTAACATATTGATCCAATGCATAGTGTCAGTTCCTGTTTGTAGCATGTTTTTCGTTTCATAGAAAATCCATATCAAACAAAGTCCAAATGCGATAAAATTTTACGGAGAATTATTTTGGAATATACGTGATTTTGGGGAAGCAGAATGAACGCGAGACAATGCCTGTGGGGCCCACAAGCTCAAGGTCCGCGCCTCCTGTCGGTGCAACAAACCCTGGGTCCAATGCCCAGACTATGCACAGGCCTAAGGACAAGTTTGCAACACCCAAGATCAAACGAAGCACGAAGGGAGCAACTCTTTGAAGAATCAAAGAGCTGGTCGAGAAGACCAAGTCAAGCCAGAGAGACAAGATGTCACTAAGGGAAAAACCTCCCTTACCGGGCAGGCAAGCCTTGCGGGGTTGGGGTTACCCCGAAAGCAAGCCTCCAGATTGTCCTGGCAGGCCTGTCGGGGCTTGCAGAGGCAAACTACTCCACCGCACCACCTCACAGCGACGCAGGTCGTCGATCAGTGCGGTGTCAAGCCCCTAAGTGACTGCTTCCTGCCACATGGCAGCCACTCCCTACAGAAAACACCTCCAAATGACACTCGTCCTGATACGTGTCAAGCAAGCAGGCGCAAAGCTAGCAAAATAGCCCGGCAAGGCTTGCCGGGCACGCTGTGATGTGACACTGAGCGGCGCATTTAATGCGCTCTGTCCGTCTGCAGAGTTAGGTATGATAGCATTGTTTTCTATCTAATCAGTATGTAAAGACTGATTTGCCACTGTGGTGACCCCTTTATCTATGAAAGGAGGCCCATGGCAACCGTAGAGAGGATTCGTACCCTCGCATGCGTAGCCACTCTCGCCCCGAGGCTACCCTGCCGGGCAAGAGCGTCGCGTTCTCCACCATTATCCACCATCAATCCACCAAAGCAGGAGTAGGGTTTTACGCCTCACGGAGGCCCGAACTTGGGTAAAACTGCACGTGTGATCTCTGCCGTGCTGTGTTACGCTTCTCCACTCTTTGTGTGACGTGCCCATACCCCCGACGAACCAAAAGGGGCTCATGGCCCCATAGGTGGTCGTGGTTTCCCACGACATCTTTGGCGTGCCAGGTAGGGGGAGGCACTTGCGCGAACCCGAGAGTGTAAGCAGCGCGTCACCTTCATCGACATTTTCGCCATCAACGACTCCATCGACTATGGCGCCCAAGAAGAAGTCCGGCGTCGTAGCTCACCCGTCCCCCTCGAAGGCCCCACTGCCCACGACCGCCAACATCGTGGGGACTGCGGGGACGCATGGAGGTGTGGACGCCGTAGGAGACGTGGTTGACGCAGGCGACGTTGTTACCGCCTCCCCCGCGGTTGGGGCAGGAGCGGGAGGCATCGGAGAAGGACAACACCAACAACATCCCGGAAACCACCCTCCGTGAGGTACGGGTAGAGAGATTATTCCTTCTGTCCCTCCCTGCCTAGCCGAGGGGCATAGCCACGGCGGTGATGACTGCCCTGAGGCGAATCGCAATCCTCCGGCCGCCCCCGCCGCGGGTGCGGTTGTAGGACATGCACCGCCCCCGGAGCAAACTGGCCCAGCTAATGCTCCGAACAGGGTCATTGGTCCGCACGAGGCACCCTGATACGTCTCCATCGTATCTACTTTTCCATACACTTTTGCCCTTGTTTTGGACTCTAACTTGCATGATTTGAATGGAACTAACCCGGACTGACGCTGTTTTCAGCAGAATTGCCATGGTGTTATTTATGTGCAGAAACAAAAGTTCTCGGAATGACCTAAAACTCCACGGAAGATATTTTTGGAAAATATTAAAAATACTGGAAGAAGAATCCACGTCAGGGGCCCACACCCTGTCCACGAGGGTGGGGGCGCACCTGCCCCCTGGGTGTGCCCCCTGCCTCGTGGGCCCCTGGAGCTCCACTGACCTCAACTCCGACTTCATATATTCGTGTTCGGGGAGAAAAAAAATCAGAGAGAAGGATTCATCACGTTTTACGATACGAAGCCGCCGCCAAGCCCTAAAACCTCTCGGGAGGGCTGATCTCGAGTCCGTTCGGGGCTCCGGAGAGGGGAATCCGTCCCCGTCGTCATCATCAACCATCCTCCATCACCAATTTCATGATGCTCACCGCCGGGCGTGAGTAATTCCATCGTAGGCTTGCTGGACGGTGATAGGTTGGATCAGATCTATCATGCAATCGAGTTAGTTTTGTTAGGGTTTGATCCCTAGTATCCACTATGTTCTGAGATTGATGTTGCTATGACTTTGCTATGCTTAATTCTTGTCACTAGGGCCCGAGTTCCATGATTTCAGATCTGAATCTATTATGTTTTCATGAATATATGTGAGTTCTTGATCCTATCTTGCAAGTCTATAGTCACCTACTATGTGTTATGATCCGGCAACCCCGAAGTGACAATAATCGGGACTACTCCCGGTGATGACCATAGTTTGAGGAGTTCATGTATTCACTATGCGTTAATGCTCTGGTCCGGTACTCTATTAAAAGGAGGCCTTAATATCCCTTAGTTTCCATTAGGACCCCGCTGCCACGGGAGGGTAGGACAAAAGATGTCATGCAAGTTCTTTTCCATAAGCACGTATGACTATATTTGGAATACATGCCTACATTACATTGATGAATTGGAGCTAGTTCTGTGTCACCCTATGTTATGACTGTTACAGGATGAACCACATCCGGCATAATTCTCCATCACCGATCCAATGCCTACAAGCTTTTCACATATTGTTCCTCGCTTATTTATTTTTCCGTTGCTACTGTTACAATCACTGCAAAACCCACAAATATTACTTTTGCTACCGTTACCGTTACTTCCACACTACTTTGTTACTAAACACCTTGCTGCAGATACTAAGTTATCCAGGTGTGGTTGAATTGACAACTCAACTTCTAATACTTGAGAATATTCTTTGGCTCCCCTTGTGTCGAATCAATAAATTTGGGTTGAATACTCTACCCTCGAAAACTGTTGCGATCCCCTATACTTGTGGGTTATCAAGACTATTTTCTAGCGCCATTGTCGGGGAGCATAGCTCTATTCTTTGAGTCACTTGGGATTTATATCTGCTGGTCACTATGAAGAACTTGAAAGACGCAAAAACAACAATTTATCCCTCAACTACGAGGGGAGGTAAGGAACTGCCATCTAGCTCTGCACTTGATTCACCTTCTGTTTTGAGTAAGCTTGCGACACCTAAACCTGCTTCTGCTATTCATTCTGATATGTCGCATGTTATTGATGATGCCACTTCTGCTATGCATGATACTTATGATGAAACTACTACTATGCTTGATACTACTGTGCTACTTGGTGAATTTCTTGATGAACAACTTGCTAGGGTTAGAGAGAATGAAATTATTGAAACTGATAACATTGATGAAAGTGATGATGAAGACTCTCCCCCTAATAAATATGAATCGCATGTTGTTCCCGAGGGTTATGTTTTGGAAAAAGAAGCTGCTATAGCTATTTTTGATCAAGAGGTTATTAGCTAAATGGAAGCAGCAATCTCTTAATGCAAGAATGAAACCTGACCTTGCTTTTGCTACCTCACCTCTCTGTGTTACTCATAAGGATTATGAATTTTCTGTTGATCCTGATATAATTACTTTGGTTGAATCTGATCCTTTTCATGGCTATGAATCTAAAACTGTTGTGGCACATCTTACTAAATTAAATGATATAGCCACCCTGTTCACTAATGATGAGAAATCTCGCTACCTATATATCCTTAAAATATTTCCGTTCTCATTAAAGGGTGATGCTAAGATATGGTTTAATTCTCTTGATCCTGGTTGTGTGCGTAGTCCCCAGGATATGATTTATTACTTCTCTGCTAAATATTTCCCTGCTCATAAGAAACAAGCTGCTTTAAGGGAAATATATAATTTTGTGCAAATTGAAGAAGAGAGTCTCCCACAAGCTTGGGGGAGCCTTCTCCAATTACTTAATGCTTTGCCTGATCATCCTCTCAAGAAAACTGAAATACTTGATATCTTTTATAATGGACTAACCGATGCTTCCAGAGATTACCTAGATAGTTGTGCTGGTTCTGTTTTCAGGGAAAGAACACCGGATTAAGCTGAAATTCTATTGAATAATATGTTGACAAATGAAAATAATTGGACACTTCCTGAGCCAATTCCTGAGCCTATTCCTAAACCAACTCCGAAGAAGAGAGGTGTTCTATTTCTCAGTCCTGAAGATATGCAAGAGGCAAAGAAATCTATGAAAGAAAAATGTATTAAAGCTGAAGATGTTAAGAATTTACCTTCTATTAAAGAAATACATGGTCTTAATTTACCGCCTGATGAACAATTATATGATCTTAATCCTTCACCTATTGAAGAAACTCATGGTCTTGATAACCTGACACAGGTAGTAAAGGTAAATTCTCTCTATAGATATGATAAAGTTGAAATCCCTCCTACTAAGCTTGCTAGCCAATGTTTCGATGAGTTTGATAACTTTATGGTTAAGCAAGAAGATTTCAATGCTTATTCTGGTAGACAATTAAAACAAAATGCTTATATGATTGAACACTTGGGTGATTATATGGCTAATGTTAAGGCTGAACTTAAACTTATTAGTAAACATGCTTCTATGGTTACCACTCAAGTAGAACAAGTACTTAAAGCTCAAAATGATTTGCTCAATGAATTGAATAGTAAGAATAATGACTATGCTGTCAGAGTGGCTACTAGAACTGGTAAAATGACTCAGGAACCTTTGTATCCTGAAGGCCATCCTAAGAGAATTGAACAAGATTCTCAGAGAAATAATATTGATGCACCTAGTCCTTCTAAAAAGAAGAAAAAGAAAAATGATAGGACTTTGCATGCTTCTAGTGAACCTATTGCTGAACCACCTGAGAATCCAAATGATATTTCTATTTCCGATGCTGAAACACAATCTGGTAATGAACATGAGCCTAATGAAAATGCTAATGATGATGTTCATGATGATGCTCAACCTAGTAATGATAATGATGTGGAAATTGAACCTGCTGTTGATCTTGATAACCCACAATCAAAGAATCAACGTTATGATAAGAGATACTTTGTTGCTAGGAAACATGGTAAAGAAAGAGAACCTTGGGTTCAGAAACCCATGCCTTTTCCTCCCAAACCATCCAAGAAAAAGGATGATGAGGATTTTGAGCGCTTTGCTGAAATGATTAGACCTATCTTCTTGCGTATGCGTTTGACTGATATGCTCAAAATGAATCCTTATGCTAGGTATATGAAAGAAATTGTTACTAATAAAAGAAAGATACCGGAAGCTGAAATTTCCACCATGCTTGCTAATTATACTTTTAAGGGTGGAATACCTAAGAAACATGGAGATCCAGGAGTACCAACTATACCATGCTCCATTAAAAGAAACTATGTTAAAACCGCTTTGTGTGATCTTGGAGCCGGTGTTAGTGTTATGCCTCTCTCTTTATATCGTAGACTTGATTTGAATAAGTTGACACCTACTGAAATATCTTTCCAAATGGCTGATAAATCAACTGCTATACCTGTCGATATTTGTGAGGATGTGCCTGTTGTGGTTGCAAACGTTACTATTTTAAAGGACTTTGTTATTCTTGATATTCCCGAGGACGATAGTATGTCTATTATTCTTGGAAGACCCTTTTTGAATACTGCAGGGGCTGTTATTGATTGCAACAAAGGCAATGTCACTCTTCATGTTAATGGTAATGAGCATACGGTACACTTTCCGAGGAAACAACCTCAAGTCCACAGTATCAATTCTATTGGAAAAATTCCATCGATTATTTTTGGAGGTTTTGCATTTCCTCTTCCTACTGTCAAGAAGAAATATGATATTCTTATTATTGGGGATGTGCATATCCCCGTTGAGGTAACATAGTGTTATTCCAAATTTCTTCGATTCCATGTTATTCGGAATGAGTTTGTTAACAAGACTTGATCAACCTTGTTAGTGGATTCCTTTTGATGAGCATGAGATGGATGAAGCTAGAAAGCACAACCTTCTGTACCCTCTCTCTACTTTCTGCTATTTAGTTGAAATAAAGTAAAATAGTATTTTCCTGTTTGTTTTCTGATTTATCCGTGCAATATAAAAATACCCCGGAAATAAAAGTTCTCCAAATGCCCTGCCAAATTAATATTTTTTCTGGAATATTTGAGAATATCTGGAACTGAGAACACAGCAGGGGGAGCAAGCACCTTGCCACGAGGGTCCAGGGCGCGCCCACCCCTACAGGGCGCACTCCCCTGCCTCGTGGGCCCACGGTGGCTCCCCTCCACTTATTTCTGCACCCACACACTTCTTCTTCCTCCAAAGAAAACACCATCCAGCTCAAGCACGAGTTCTAGCTCATTTTGCTGCGATTTTCGATCTCCTTGCTCAAAGCACCTCTCACAAAACTGCTTGGGGGGGATTGTTCCTTGGTATGTGACTCCTCCATTGGTCCAATTAGTTTTTGCTCTAGTGCTTTATTCATTGCAATTTTGTGCTGCCTAGGTGACCATGTTCTTGAGCTTGCATGTCAAATTTATATGGTTCCAAGTAGTTCTAATGCAGGATATAGGCTCTAGGCACTTGTAGGAGTAGTTGCTATCAATTTTATTGAGCTTGGTTCACTTTTATTTGAAGTTACTAAAAATTTCAGAAATATTTCAGAGGAAGAAATATGCTTAGGAAAATGTACCAAGGTGGTTCTTCAAGGAAGCAAGGACCCAGGCTTGCAACGCGTGATGCTGACGATGAGCCACCAAGGGACGCTCCAGTGCGGCCTTGTGAACGGCCTTCAGAAAACTTTATGGATCGAGCGGGAATCAAGGAAGAATTTAACGCATATTTGCGTAACGCTGATCTTGTGAGCTTCGAGGAAGAAAAGTGCCGCCAGTACCACTATCTCACTAGTTCCTTTGTGAGGTGGTTTGAATTTTGATCTTCACGTAATTCCCCAACTGTCCTGTTTGATCTTTATGAAAAATCTTATACGATGGACTTAGAGGATTTTACCACTGCTTGCAAACTTCCACAATGGGGTAGTACTAGTGAACCTCGCAAATCTGAATTTAGAAATTTTCTTGCTAGTATAACTGTGGGGGAATCTAGAGATATAGCACAAGCTACCATAGGGAGCATTCATTTTCCTGCTATACATTATTTTGCTCTCTTTATAGGTAGGTGCATAAATGGTAAAGATGAAGCATGTCATATGTGTGTCCCTGACCTCGGTATTCTTAGGAGTGCTGTGTTAGGAGACAAATCTTATAATTTGGGAGCCATTGTTGCACGTAGGTTGCATCATAATAGATTTAATGGAGATTTCTTCGGCGGAATTTATGCAACCCGCTTAGCTGATTTTCTTGGTGTAACCATACGTAATGATGATATTGAATTGCCTCCTACTTACCTAGACTTTAATGCTATGGTTCACCACCAGTTTGTCGAGAGGAATGAATCGCCTCTCCAATATCACTTTATCTTTGACAGACGTCGTGTTGTCCGTATTACTCTCCCTGCTCCTGCCTTTTTGATTATCAGGCAAAAGGAAGACATTTTATTACCAGAGAGGAGGCAGATGAGTACGACAGGAGGGCGGAGGCAGCTCGCCGTCACGCTGCAGCTCAGGAGGCAATAGCCGCTGCATCTCAGTACGACCCCAGCTACAACTATGGATATCCGCCAGGCCATCCGTGGCAATAAACCAACTTAGGCCAAAAGCCTAAGCTTGGGGGAGTACGTATTTCCCACCGACATTACATTCATGTTCACACACTCATTGCTAGATGTCGGTGCTCATACTTTTTCACTGTAATATCCATGCTAGTTTATTTTTCTTGCTTTCTTCTTGTGTGTTTGTTAAACTTTAAGAAAAACCAGAAAAAATTAGTGTAGCTTTTATCTAGTTTACTTTTCTCGCTGTAGTAGTAATAATTAAAAAGAAAATCCAAAAAGATTTCCTGTTCTTCTTTTGCTTGTTGGGAGCTTTCCCGTGTAAATAGTTTTATTTCTTTTCTTTTCTTTGGGGGTCGATAGGGGAAAGACCATAATTAAATTGTTAAAGTGGCTCTTATATGCATTATTGTTGATTTAACCAAGAGCCCATATTGCCTTGTCTTCTCCTGTTTATTGAATGCTCGCAGATTCCAGCTTAGTCCAATGCACGTGCACTCTTATTATTTTTCACATTGTTCGGTCGTGCAAGTGAAAGGCAATTATGATGATATATGATGGACTGACTGAGATGAGAGAAGCTGGTATGAACTCGACATCTCTTGTTTTTGTAAATATGATTAGTTCATCATTCCTGATTCAGCCTATTATGAATAAACATGTTTGCAATGACAATTAGAGATTATAGTTGCTCGTGCCATGCTTGATTAGCTATGAGTTATAATGGTTTACCTTGCGTGCCAACATGCTATTAAAATGGTTGTGATGTGGTATGATAGGGTGGTATCCTCCTTTGAATGATTTAAGTGACTCGACTTGGCACATGTTCACACATGTAGTTGAAACAAATCAAGATAGCCTTCACGATATTTATGTTCATGGTGGATTATATCCTATCATGCTGGTACTCAATGTTCATTAATTTTAATGCATGTTCATGACTGCTGTCGCTCTCTAGTTGGTCGCTTCCCAGTCTTTTGCTAGCCTTCACTTGTACTAGGCGGGAATACTGCTTGTGCATCCAATCCCTTAAACCCCAAAGTAATTCCATATGAGTCCACTATACCTTCCTATATGCGGTATCTACCTGCCGTTCCAAGTAAATTTGTAGGTGCCAAACTCTAAACCTTCATATGAAATTCTGTTTTGTATGCTCGAATAGCTCATCTATCAACTAGGCCTGTCCGTATCTTCCATGCTAGGCGGGTTATTCTCAAGAGGAGTGGACTCCGCTCCTCACTCACGAGAAAATGGCTGGTCACCGGGATGCCCAGTCCCATGCTTTATGCAAACTAAATCAAAATAATTGCAAACAAAACTCCCCCTGGGACTATTGCTAGTTGGAGGCACTCGTTGTTTCGAGCAAGCCATGGATTGATGCTTGTTGGTGGAGGGGGAGTATAAACTTTACCATTCTGTTTGGGAACCGCCTATAATGTGTGTATCATGGAAGATATCGCCATCTCTTGGTTGTTATGTTGACAATGAAAGTATGCCGCTCAAAATATTATTTATCTCTGCTTTAAAATCGAGCTCTGGCACCTCTACAAATCCCTGCTTCCCTCTGCGAAGGGCCTATCTATTTACTTTTATGGTGAGTCATCACCCTCTTATTAAAAAGCACCAGCTGGAGAGCACCGCTGTCATTTGCATCCATTACTATTAATTCATATTGAGTATGACTATGACTGGATCTCTTTTACCATGAATTACAATGTCTAGTCAGTCCTTGATCTTTAAAGGTGCTCTGCATTTATGTTTTGCGGTCTCAGAAAGGGCTAGCGAGGCACCATCTTGTTATATCATATCATAATTGTTTTGAGAAAGTGTTGCCATCCGAGATTTATTATTATTGCTCGCTAGTTGATTATGCCATTGACATGAGTAAACATGAGACCTAAGAGTTATTGTGAATGTGGTTAGTCATAATCTTTGCTGAAAACTTGAATGCTGGCTTTACATATTTACAACAACAAGAGCAAACAGAGTTTGTAAAAGTTTTTCTTTATCACTTTCAGTTTGTCAACTGAATTGCTTGAGGACAAGCAAAGGTTTAAGCTTGGGGGAGTTGATACGTCTCCGTCGTATCTACTTTTCCAAACACTTTTGCCCTTGTTTTGGACTCTAACTTGCATGATTTGAATGGAACTAACCCAGACTGATGCTGTTTTCACCAGAATTGCCATGGTGTTATTTATGTGCAGAAACAAAAGTTCTCGGAATGACCTGAAACTCCACGGAACATATTTTTGGAAAATATTAAAAATACTGGAAGAAGAATCCACGTCAGGGGGCCCACACCCTATCCACGAGGGTGGGGGTCGCGGCCCCTGCCTCGTGGGCCCCCTGGAGCTCCACCGACCTCAACTCCAACTCCATATATTCGTGTTCGGGGAGAAAAAAATCAGAGAGAAGGATTCATCGCGTTTTACGATACGGAGCCGCCGCCAAGCCCTAAAACCTCTCGGGAGGGCTGATCTGGAGTCCGTTTGGGGCTCCGGAAAGGGGAATCCGTCGCCGTCGTTATCATCAACCATCCTCCATCACCAATTTCATGATGCTCATGGCCGTGCGTGAGTAATTCCATCGTATGCTTGCTGGACGGTGATGGGTTGGATGAGATCTATCATGTAATCGAGTTAGTTTTGTTAGGGTTTGATCCCTAGTATCCATTATGTTCTGAGATTGATGTTGCTATGACTTTGCTATGCTTAATGCTTGTCACTAGGGCCCGAGTGCCATGATTTCAGATCTGAACCTATTATGTTTTCATGAATATATGTGAGTCCTTGATCCTATCTTGCAAGTCTATAGTCACCTACTATGTGTTATGATCCGGCAACCCCGAAGTGACAATAATCGGGACCACTCCCGGTGATGACCATAGTTTGAGGAGTTCATGTATTCACTATGCGTTAATGCTTTGGTCCGGTACTCTATTAAAAGGAGGCCTTAATATCCCTTAGTTTCCATTAGGACCCCGCTGCCACGGGAGGGTAGGACAAAAGATGGCATGCAAATTCTTTTCCATAAGCATGTATGACTATATTCGGAATACATGCCTACATTACATTGATGAATTGGAGCTAGTTCTGTGTCACCCTATGTTATGACTGTTACATGATGAACCGCATCCGGCATAATTCTCCATCACCGATCCAATGCCTACGAGCTTTTCACATATTGTTCCTCGCTTATTTATTTTTCCGTCTGTTACAATCACTACAAAACCCAAAAATATTACTTTTGCTACCGTTACCGTTACTTCCATACTGCTTTGTTACTAAACACCTTGCTGCAGATACTAAGTTATCCATGTGTAGTTGAATTGACAACTCAACTTCTAATACTTGAGAATATTCTTTGGCTCCCCTTGTGTCGAATCAATAAATTTGGGTTGAATACTCTACCCTCGAAAACTGTTGCGATCCCCTATACTTGTGGGTTATCACACCACCTCGTCACCACACCATCCAAGCGACTGGCTCCCGACGGCGGGAGCCCGGCGCCACCGCTGCCAGCACCGTCAGGAGCTGGGCGACGTTGCGATCTACATCATCCTCACCAATGCCAAGTACCGCCTCGGAGGCCATGGCGCGAGCCCAACTATTACTGAGATTTCCACCGGGAGTTGATCAGATGGATGAGTGGGGAGCCACCATTCAGAGCCTGATTGGCTTTGCCGAGGCTGGAGGCTCACAGTGAGCTGGCCGGCCACGCCCCCCCAGACGACAACGGCGGCCCATGCTGCTGGCCGTGAGGAAGGGGCCACCCCCATGGTGCAATCCCCACCGCGACAACCAGCATGAGAGCCACGCGACTAAGAGCTTGGTGATGTCTCGATGGCATCATATGATCCTCGAGCACATCAAGGCCGACGGCGATCCCCGGAGGACGGGCAAACGGAGGGCGCGCGTCACCGTCGAGCGACGCCGCGACAACCACCACCAGTCCAATGGGCACGATGGCCCAACCGTCGACGAGCCTGCGCTCGGCGGAGGCGGGTACCTGCCTTTCGAGGCTGCGTGCCTGCTACCTCTTGAGCATGCGTTCCTTTTTCCCTTGAAGAGGAAAGGGTGATGCAGCAAAGTAGCGTAAGTATTTCCCTCAGTTTTGAGAACCAAGGTATCAATCCAGTAGGAGACTACGCAACAAGCCACCGAATACCTGCACAAACAAACACCAACTTCCAACCAACATGACAAAGGAGTTGTCAATCACTTCACGGTTATTCGCAAAGAGAGATCTGATAGAGCTGGATAAACGGTAAAGTAATATTTTTGGTATTTTTGGTATATGGAACGGAAAGTAAAAGATTGCAAAATAAGGGAACAACAACAGAAATTGGCAATATGACGGGAAACTAATATGAAGTAAAATAGACCAAGGGGCAATAGGTTGCACTAGAGGCTTCTCTCAAGATAGAAATTATTACGGTGGGTGAACAAATTACTGCCAAGCAACTGATAGAAAAGTTATGACGATATCTAAGGTAATGATCATGAATATAGGCATCACGTCCGTGTCAAGTAGACCGACTCCTGCCTGCATCTACTACTATTACTCCACACATTGACCGACTCGTGCCTGCGTCTAGAGTATTAAGTTCATAAGAACAGAGTAACGCATTAAGCAAGATGACATGATGTAGCGAGATTAACTCAAGCAATATGATTAAAACCCCATCTTGTTATCCTCGATGGCAACAATACAATAAAATACATGCCTTGCTTCCCCTACTGTCATTGGGAAAGGACACCGCAAGATTGAACCCAAAGCTAAGCACTTCTCCCATTGCAAGAAAAACCAATCTAGTTGGCCAAACCAAATCGATAGTTCGAAGAGACTTGCAAAGATATCAAATCATGCATATAAGAATTCAGAGGAGAATCAAATAATATTTATAGATAAACTTGATCATAAATCCACAATTCATCGGATCTCGGCAAACACACCGCAAAAGAATATTACATCGAATAGATCTCCAAGAACATCGAGGAGAACTTTGTATTGAGAATCAAAGAGAGAGAAGAATCCATCTAGCTACTAGCTATGGACCTGTAGGTCTGAAGTAAACTACTCACGCATCATCGGAGAGGCAATGGTGTTGATGTAGAAGTCCTTCGTGATCGCTTCCCCCTCCGGCAGGATGCCGGAAAAGGCCCCAAGATGGGATCTCACGGGTACATAAGGTTGTGGTGGTGGAAAAGTGGTTTCATGTCTCCCCTGGATGTTTTTGGGGTATAAGAGTATATATAGGAGGAAGAATTAGGTCAGGAGAGCTATGAGGGGCCCACAAGGTTGGGGGCGCGCCCTCCACCCTTGTGGCTGCCTCGAAGCTTCCCTGACTTATACTCCAAGTCTCCTGGGTGTCTTCTGGGCCAAGAAAAATCATGGCGAATGTTTTATTCCGTTTGGACTCCGTTTGGTATTCCTTTTCTGCAAAACTCTAAAACAAGGAAAAAATAGAAACTGTCACTAGGCTCTAGGTTAATAGGTTAGTCCCAAAAATCATATAAAATAGCATATTAATGTATATAAAACATCCAAAACAGATAATATAATAGCGTGGAACAATAAAAAATTATAGATACGTTGGAGACGTATCAAGCATCCCCAAGCTTAATTCCTGCTCGTCCTCGAGTAGGTAAATGATAAAAATAGAATTTTTGATGTGGAATGCTACCTAACATATTTATCCATGTAAATCTCTTTATTGTGGCATGAATGTTCAGATCCGTAAGATTCAAAACAAAAGTTTATATTGACATAAAAACAATAATACTTCAAGCATAGTAAGAAAATAATTATGTCTTCTCAAAATAACATGGCCAAAGAAAGCTTATCCCTACAAAATCATATAGTCTGGCTATGCTCCATCTTCATCACACAAAATATTTAAATCATGCACAACCTGATGACAGGCCAAGCAACTGTTTCATACTGTTGATGTTCTCAAACTTTTTCAACTTTCACGCAATACATGAGCTTGAGCCATGGACATAGCACTATAGGTGGAATAGACAGTGGTTGTGGAGAAGACAAAAATAAGGAGATAGTCTCACATCAACTAGGCGTATCAACGGGCTATGGAGATGCCCATTAATAGATATCAATGTGAGTGAGTAGGGATTGCCATGCAACGGATGCACTAGAGCTATAAGTTTATGAAAGCTCAAAAAGAAACTAAGTGGGTGTGAATCCAACTCGCTTGCTCACGAAGACCTAGGGCATTTTGAGGAAGCCCATCATTGGAATATACAAGCCAAGTTCTATAATGAAAAGATTTCACTAGTATATGAAAGTGATATCATAGGAGACTCTCTATCATGAAGATCATGGTGCTACTTTGAAGCACAAGTGTGGCAAAAAGGATAGTAACATTGTCCCTTCTCTCTTTTCTCTCATTTTTTTATTGGGCCTTCTCTCATTTTTTTGGCCTCTTTTTTTTTGTCCGGAGTCTCATCCCGACTTGTGGGGGAATCATAGTCTCCATCATCCTTTCCTCACATGGGACAATGCTCTAATAATGAAGATCGTCACACTTTTATTTACTTACAACTCAAGAATTACAACTCGATACTTAGAACAAAATATGACTCTATGTGAATGCCTCCGATGGAGTACCGGGATGTGCAATGAATCAAGAGTGACATGTATAAAAAATTATGAGCGGTGGTTTTGCCACAAATACGATGTCAACTACATGATCATGCAAAGCAATATGACAATGATGGAGCGTGTCATAATAAACGGAACGGTGGAAATTTGCATGGCAATATATCTCGGAATGGCTATGGAAATGCCATAATAGGTAGGTATGGTGGTTGTTTTGAGGAAGGATATGTGGTGGGTTTATGGTACCGTTGAAAGTTGCGCGGTACTATAAAGGCTAGCAATGGCGGAAAAATGAGAGTGCGTATAATCCATGGACTCAACATTAGTCATAAAGAACTCACATACTTATTGCAAAAATCTATTAGTCATCGAAACAAAGTACTACACGCATGCTCCTAGGGAGATAGATTGGTAGGAAAAGACCATCGCTCGTCCCTGACCGCCACTCATAAGGAAGACAATCAAAAAATAAATCATGCTCCGACTTCATCACATAACGGTTCACCATACGTGCATGCTACGGGACTCACAAACTTCAACACAAGTATTTCTCAAATTCACAACTACTCACTAGCATGACTCTAATATCACCATCTTCATATCTCAAAACAATCATAAGGAATCAAACTTCTCATAGTATTCAATGCACTTTATGTGAAAGTTTTTATTATATCCCTCTTGGATGCCTATCATATTAGGACTAATTTTATAACCAAAGCAAATTACCATGATGTTTAGAGACTATCAAAATAATATAAGTGAAGTACAAGAGTTCATCAATTTCTATTAAATAAAACCACCATCGTGCTCTAAAAAGATATAAGTGAAGCACTAAAGCAAATTTTGCCTAGCTAAAAAAAATATAAGTGAAGCACATAGAGCATTCTAATAAATCATGATTCATGCGTGTCTCTCTCAAAAGATGTGTACAGGAAGGATGATTGTGGCAAACTAAAAAGCAAAGACTCAAATCATACAAGACGCTCCAAGCAAAACACATATCATGTGGCGAATAAAAATATAGCCTCAAGTAAACTTACCGATAGACCAAGACGAATCCCCAAGCTTAGGCTTTTTGACATCCTTGAATATTACCTTGGGGTGACTTGGGCATCCCCAAGCTTAGGCTCTTGCCACTCCTTATTCCATAGTCCATCAAATTCTTACCCAAAACTTGAAAAGTTCACAACACAAAACTCCAACAGAAAATCTTGTAAGCTCCGTTAGTATAAGAAAATAAATCACCACTTTTGGTACTGTTGTGAACTCATTATTTATTTATATTGGTGTAATATCTACTGTATTCCAACTTTTCCATGGTTCATACCCCCCCCCCCCCCCCCCCCGATACTAACCATAGATGCATCAAAATAAGCAAACAACACGCGAAAAACAAAATCTGTCAAAAACAGAACAGTCTGTAGCAATATGGATATTTCGAACACTTCTGCAACTCCAAAAATCCTGAGAAATTAGGAAGTCCTAAGAAATTTGTTTATTAATCTTATTCAGAAAGAATCAACTAAAAATCACGTTTCTGTGATTTATGAAAATTATTTTCGTGGGCGCAAAAGTTTCTGTTTTCCAGCAAGATCAAATTAACTATTACCGTAAGCTATCCCAATGGTTTTACTTGGCACAAGCAATAATTAAAAAAAACCACATCTAACCAGAGGCTAGATGATTTATTCAAAGCAAAACAGGACCTAAAAAGCAATAACAAAAATATAATTGGGTTGCCTCCCAACACCCACTATTGTTTAACGCCCCTAGCTAAGCATGAAAACACGAATAGATCTAGGTATTATCATATTTGGCATGCAATCCATAAGTGGCTCTCATAATAGATTCATAAGGCAATTTAATTCTTTCTAGGAAATTGCTCCATGCCTTTCCTTAATATAAATTGAAATCTAATGGTTCCTTCTTTCATATCAATAATTGCACCAATCGTTCTAAGGAAAGGTCTACCAAGAATAATAGGACATGTAGGATTGCAATCTATATCAAGAACAATGAAATCTACGGGCACATGTTTCCTATTTGCAACAATAAGAACATCATTAATTCTTCCCATAGGTTTCTTAATAGTGGAATCCACAAGATGCAAATTTAAGGAACAATCATCAAATTCACGGAAACCTAACACATCACATAAAGTTTTCAGAATCGTGGAAACACTAGCACCAAATCACACAAAGCATAGCATTCATAATATTTAATCTTAATATTAATAGTAGGTTCCCAATCATCATAAAGTTTTCTTGGAATAGAAACTTCAAAATTAAGCTTTTCTTCATGGGAAAATTTTGTTTTTGCCACTCTAGATTTTGCCAATTTTCCTTATGCCACTCTAAATTTTGACATTTCACTTCTGCCACTCTTAGATTTTGACAATTATCACAATTGCCATTCCGTGGCAAAAGCAAAATAATTTTATTTCATTTTTGCCACTCTTAGCTTTTGAAATGTATCACAATTGCCACTCTGAAAATTTTGCTTTTGCCACGGAATTGGCAATTGTGATAATTGTCAACAATTAAGAGTGGCAAAAGTGAAATGTCAAAATCTGGAGTGGCATAAGGAAAATTGGCAAAATCTAGAGTGGCAAAAACAAAATTTTCCCTTTCTTCATAAGATTGCATCATAGCAACAACAATATGTTTAGTAAAAGCTTTGTTTTGATTATAAGCATGAGGGTAATTCAACATGGATTGCAACAAGGAAATACAATCTATCAAAGAACAATTATCATAATTAAAGTCCTTGAAATCCAAAATAGTGGGTTCATTGCTATCTAAAGTTTTGACCTCTTCAATCCCACTTTTATCAATTTTTGCATTAAGATCTAAAAACTCCGAATCATTGGGACGCCTTCTAACTAAAGTTGACTCATCTCCAGTCCCATCTTTATCAAGATTTATATTGTAAAACAAAGATTCAATAGGAGTCACATCAATCACTTTTAGATCTTCATCATTATTTTCACGGAAACTAGAAGAACATGCTTTTATAAACCAATCTTTTTTACCGCGCATCTTAGCGGTTCTTTCTTTGCATTCATCAATGGAAATTCTCATGGCTTTGAGAGACTCATTGATATCATGCTTGGGTGGAATAGATCTAAGTTTCAAAGAATCAACATCAAGAGAAATTATATCCATGTTCCTAGCCAAATCATCAATCTTAAGCAAATTTTCTTCAATCAAAGCATCGAAATTCTTTTGCGAACTAATAAATTCTTTAACACTATTCTCAAATTCAGAGGGCATCTTATTATAATTTACATAAGAATTGTTGTAGGAATTACCATAATTATTAGAGGAATTACTAGGAAACGACCTAGGATTAAAATTACCTCTATACACGTTATTACCAAAATTGTTCCTACCAACAAAATTCACATGCATAGATTCAATATTGTTTTCAATCAAAGTAGACAAAGGCATATCATTAGGATCAATAGGAGCACTCTTACTAGCAAACAATTTCATAAGCTCATTCATCTTTCCACTCAAAACATTTATTTCTTCAATTGCATGCAATTTTTTACTAGTGGGAGATCTTTCGGTATGCCATTGAGAATAATTAACCATAATATAATCTAGTAGTTTAGTGGCTTCCCCTAAAGTAATTTCCATAAAAGTTCCTCCCGCAGCCGAATCTAAAAGATTTCTAGAAGTAAAATTCAATCCGGCATAAAAAAATTGTATAATCATCCATAAATTCAAACCATGAGTAGGGCAATTTCTAATCATCAATTTCATCCTCACCCAAGATTGTGCAACATGTTCATGATCAAGTTGCTTAAAATTCATAATATCGTTCCTAAGGGAGATGATCTTAGCAGGAGGAAAATACTTGGAAATAAAAGCATCTTTACACTTATTCCCTGAATCAATACTATTTTTAGGCAAAGATGAGAACCAAGTTTTAGTGCGATCCCTAAGCGAGAACGGAAATAGCTTAAACTTAACAATATCATTATCCACATCTTTTTCCTTTGCATATCGCACAAACCAATGAATTATTTAGATGCGATGCGGCATCTTCATTGGGAAGGCTGTAAAATTGATCTTTCATAACAAGATTCAACAAAGCAGTATTAATCTCACAAGATTCCGCATTAGCATTGGGAGCAATCGCAGTACTAATAAAATCTTTGTTGTTGGTATTGGAAAAGTCACACAATTTGGTATTATCTTGAGCCATCATGACAAAGCAAGCAATCCAAGACACGATCACACAAAAAGCAAGCGAAGAAGACGAGCGGAAGAGGGGCGAAGAAAAGGGGAATCTTTTCGAAAAGCGTTTTAGAAGTGGGGGAGAGGAAAACGAGAGGCGTATGCGAATAATGTAATGCGAGAGATGAGAGTTTATGATGGGTACTTGGTATGTCTTGGCTTGGTGTAGTTCTCCCCGGCAACGGCGCCAGAAATTCTTCTTGCTACCTCTTGAGCATACGTTGGTTTTTCCCTTGAAGAGGAAAGGGTGATGCAGCAAAGTAGCGTAAGTATTTCCCTCAGTTTTGAGAACCGAGGTATCAATCCAGTAGGAGACTACGCAACAAGCCACCGAATACCTGCAAAAACAAACACCAACGTGACAAAGCGTTTGTCAATGCCTTCACGGCTATTCGCAAAGTGATATCTGATAGACATGGATAAACGGTAAAGTGATATTTTTGGTATTTTTGGTATATGGAATAGAAAGTAAAAGATTGCAAAATAAGGGAACGGCGACAGAAATTGGCAAGTTGACGAGAAACTAATATGATGTAAAATAGACTCGGGGGCCATAGGTTTCACTAGAGGCTTCTCTCAAGATAGAAATTATTACGGTGGGTGAACGAATTACTGCCGAGCAATTGATAGAATAATTATGATGATATCTAAGGCAATGATTATGAATATAGGCATCACGCTCGTGTCAAGTAGACCGACTCCTGTCTGCATCTACTACTATTACTCCACACATCGACCGACTCATGCCTGCATCCAGAGTATTAAGTTCATAAGAACAGAGTAACGCATTAAGCAAGATGACATGATGTAGTAGGATTAACTCAAGCAATATGATGAAAACCCCATCTTGTTATCCTCGATGGCAACAATACAATACGTGCCTTGTTGCCCCTACTGTCACTGGGAAAGGACACCGCAAGATTGACCCCAAAGCTAAGGACTTCTCCCATTGCAAGAAAAACCAATCTAGTTGGCCAAACCAAATCGATAGTTCGAAGAGACTTGCAAACATATAAAATCATGCATGTAAGAATTCGGAGGAGATTCAAATAATTCATAGATAAACTTGATCATAAATCCACAATTCATCAGATCTCGGCAAACACACCGCAAAAGAGTATTACATCGAATAGATCTCCAAGAACATCGAGGATAACTTTGTATTGAGAATTAAAGAGAGAGAAGAAGCCATCTAGCTACTAGCTATGGACCCGTAGGTCTGAAGTAAACTACTCACACATCATCGGAGAGGCAATGGTGTTGATGTAGAAGCCCTCCATGATTGATTCCCCCTCCGGTAGGATGCCGGAAAAGGCCCCAAGATGGGATCTCACGGGTACATAAGGTTGCGGTGGTGGAAAAGTGGTTTCATGGCTCCCCTGGATGTTTTTGGGGTATAAGAGTATATATAGGAGGAAGAATTAGGTCAGGAGAGCTATTAGGGGCCCAAAAGGTTGGGGCGCGCCCTCCACCCTTGTGGCCCCCTCGAAGCTTCCCTGACTTGTACTCCAAGTCTCCTGGGTGTCTTCTGGTCCAAGAAAAATCATGGCGAAAGTTTTATTCCATTTGGACTCCGTTTGGTATTCCTTTTCTGCGAAACTCTAAAACAAGGAAAAAAACAGAAATTGGCACTGGGCTCTAGGTTAATAGGTTAGTCCCAAAAATCATATAAAATAGCATATTAATGCATATAAAACATCCAAAACAGATAATATAATAACATGGAACAATCAAAATAGATACCTTGGAGACGTATCAGTGCCCTGCCTTCACCCGTGAGCTGCGGCAAGTCCATTGGCCGTCCGCTCGCATGTTTAAGCTAGATATACCAGAGAAGTATGATGGGAGACTGAACCCGGCAGAGTTCTTGAGCATCTGCACCATCATTGTTCAAGCTGCCGGGGGAAGAGATGAGAAGGGTTTTGCCAACTACTTCCCTTTGGCACTCAAGCCAAATGTGAGGTCTTAGCTGATGCACCTGCCGGAGAACTCCATCTCGACCTGGGCTGACTTGTGCCATGAGTTCGTCGACGCCTTCACGGGCGGCCATCAAGAACCAGTGCGGCCCAGCAATTTGTAGCTTCTCCCACAGAAGGAAGGATAGACTCTGCAGAAGTACATGCAGAGGTTTAGCCGAGTCCACAGAAATATTCCAGATATCCACCCGGCAGCTGTGATAGCTGCGTTCCAGTCCAACGTGCGCAACCGTCGGATACGTTCCAAGATGAACGTTCGGTTGCCCAAGACTGTGAAGGAGCTTTAAACCTTGGTGGACAAGTGTGCTCAGGTGCAGGAGGAGAGGAAACTCCCTGGAGAAGAAGATGGCGTCGACATCGACTCAAAGGATGACGACGAGGTCACTAGTCAGAAGAAAAAGAAGCACAACAAGAGGCGCAAAAATAAGGCAGTGATGACCGTTGAGGGATCGGGCATGCCTAGTACCGGCAAGAAGGCTAAGGCCGAAGGTCCCAGCAAGGAAGTTGCGGTGTGTACTGATTACCGAGAGGCTGCGGCTGCCGAGAAGGCTAGGAAAGGTGATGGGTCGTACTGCAAGATTCATCGGACCAAGGGCCATGATCTCCAAGAATGTCATCAGGTTGAACAGCTCGTCAAGAAGTAGAGGGCTGAGTATGAGAAGCGTGATAAGGAAAAAGGTCAGAATGGCGCTGGCGGGAAGGGCTGAGGCGATGAAGCAAATCGCCCTGGCAAGGCTCCTCGGAACCAAGGAAAACCCGCCAGGGGCTGAGAGAAGGAGGATTGCAAAGATGAAAGTGATGGAGGGGATGAAGAGGAAACCAGCGAGCAGGAATTCCAGAAGGCCACTGATGCCCTATGCATTGACGGGGGTGCATCTCTACACTCCTCTCACAGCCAACTTAAACAGTGGGCACGTGAGGTCAATGTCATGGAGCCAAAGGTAGATTCTCGGAAGCCGCTCAAGTGGTCACACACGCCCATCGTATTTGATGAAGAGGACCACCCTGACCGCACCACCGCGGTAGGGTGCTTGCCGTTGTTGGTCTCACCAACGATCCGCAACCTCAAAGTCACAAAGATGTTGGTTGACAGCGGGGCCAGGTTGAATCTGATTTCCCCAAAGGTCATCAGCAAACTTCAGATAGCAGAGGAAGAGCTCAAGGTCACGGGCATGTTTCAAGGAATCAACCCCGGCAGGAGTCGTCCTAAGGAATGATCATGTTACCGGTGATGTTCGGGGGAGAGTTGAATTACCGGTCTGAGAAGGTTGTGTTTGATGTGGTTGACCTCCCCCTGCAGTACAACGGAATCCTTGGACGCCCAGCTCTGGAAAAATTCATGGCGGCATCCCACTATGCCTACAACACCTTGAAGATACCAGGGCCGATGGGCGTCATTTCCATTCCGTCAGATGAGAAGGTCACAATTATTTGCGTGGATAAGATGTACCGGGACGCAGTTGCGGCAGAGGCCGCTCAAGCCACAGTTCCCGCCAAGGAAAGCAAAGGAAAGAAGAAGGCTAGTAGGGACGCCAACAAGGAATCTGGGAAGCATACCTCTTCGGAGTATGCTGCGCCTGTTGATACTTGCCGGAGAGTTCCAATAGCAAGAGATCCAAGGCTACTGCACCCCATGTGAAAAAGGTCCCGGCAGGCCTGGCTGGCGCTGATGGTACTTTCACTATCAGTGCCACCCTTGATGAAAAATAGGAAAGCGCGCTCGTTGCGTTCCTACGGGCGAATATCGATGTGTTTTCTTGGCAACCATCTGATATCCCTGGTGTTCCCAGGGAGGTAATCGAGCACCACCTTTCTGTCTACCCACATGCCCGACTAGTCAAGCAGCAGGTCCGAAAGCAAGCCTTGGAGCGGCAGCAGCTCATTGCCGAGGAAATCAAGAAACTTGAGGCAGCTGGTTTGGTCAGAGGAGTACTACATCCAACGCGGTTAGCAAACCCAGTGGTCGTGTGCAAAGCTAATGGGAAATGGAGGCTTTGCATAGATTCCACGGATCTAAACAAGGCATGCCTGAAGGACCCATTTCCCTTGCCGCACATTGATCAGATTGTGGATTCCACTTCCGGATGTGATTTGCTCTCCTTTCTGGATGCATACTATGGATATCATCAAAACTTTATGTCCAAGGAAGACGAAGAGAAGACCTCATTCATCACCCCATGTGGCACATACTGCTTCATGAGAATGCCTTTCGGATTGAAGAGTGTTGGATCCACTTTTGCGAGAGCAATCCAGATTGGCTTTGAATCACTGTTGCACAGGAACATTGAACCTTACATGGATGATATTGTGCTCAAGACCAAGGACAGATCAACCCTCATCCAGGACTTAGAAGAAACGTTTGCTAATCTGCGCAAGATCAACTTGAAGCCAAACCCGGAGAAGTGTGTGTTTGGCGTTCCCTCCGGCAAGCTACTTGGTTTCTTTGTGTCCCATCGCGGGATAGAGGCCAACCCTAATAAGATCAAGGCTATCGAGCAGATTCAGGCACCCAAGACAGTTAAGGATGTGAGGCGTTTGACAGGATGCGTTGCCGCGCTTCGCAGGTTCATCTCCAAGTCTATCGAGCGTGCCTTGCCATTCTTCAAAATTTTGAAGAAGGCAGGACCCATGAAGTGGACTCCGGAAGCAAACGTAGCACTACAAGATTTGAAGACCTACTTGTCTCCTGTGCCCACTTTGGTTGCTCCCAAACCACAAGAGTCATTGCTGCTATACCTGGCGGCAACTAATCAAGTGGTTAGTGTAGCACTAGTGGCGCGGTGGGAAGTGGAAGAGGCAGCTGCCTCAGCCAGTGTCCCTTCCGGGGGAGAGGGTGAGCACAGCCCGGCAAGGCCATATATGGATCAAGACAAAGAAGACCACGGCAGCGGAGGCAACCCCAAGGATGTAGCAAGGAAGAAAGTGGTGCAGCGCCCAGTGTACTCCGTCAGCTCCCTATTGCAGGGGGCTAGGTCCAGGTACTCTAGTGTGCAAAAGTTGATTTTTGGCCTTGTCATGGCCTCAAGGAAACTGTGCCACTACTTCCAAGCCCACTAGATCACGGTTTTCATCCGCTTCCCTTTGCAAAGGATACTCCGAAACCCTGAGGCTACCGGCAGAATAGTGGAGTGGGCATTGGAGTTATCCATCTTTGGCCTGAAGTTTGAAAGCACATCACCAATTCAGAGCAAGGCATTGGCAGAGTTTATTGCAGAATGGACGCCAACCCCTGATGAAGAGGTACTGGCGACAGTTATTCCCAGCAAGGAAGAACCCCAAGAATGGATTATGTATTTCGATGGTGCCTTCTCCCTACAAGGTGCGGGGGCTGGCGTGCTTTTCGTTGCTCCCATTGGAGAGCACCTAAAGTACGTTGTCTAGATGAATTTTCCCCGGGAGGAGGCCACCAAAAATACTGCAGAGTGTGAGGGGCTCCTTGCCGGGCTCAGGATTGCAACAGAATTGGGGATCAAGAAGGTGATCATTCGAGGAGATTCACAACTTATGGTGAGACAAGTCAACAAAGATTACCAAAGTCCAATGATGGAGGCATACGTTGAGGAAGTGAGAAGTCTGGAGGAGCGCTTTGACGGATTGCAAACAGAGCATGTACCCCATGCGGAAAAAAGCATCGTTGATCATCTATCAAAGTGCACTGCGCAGAAGCTTCCTGTGGAACTAGGAACTTCTTTTCTCCATCTTACTCAGCCCTCCGTATCCCCGGCAATAATGGCCCGGAAGAGTCATAAACTAGACTCCGGCAAGCCTCTCTCAGTAGAGCCTCCCGGGGCTCCCGGTAGAGAGCTTGATGGGAACAACTCCCCTTCAGCTGCTGAGCTACCCCCTCCCACCAGACCATCGGTCCTCATGGTCGAGAGGTGCGCTCCCACGAAGGAGGAGGTGCCGCTAGTCCTCGTTGCCGAGCCCCAGGCTCCAACTTGGGCAAGGCACATAGTCCATTTCCTCCAAACCAGAGAACTTCCCGAAGTGCAAGAAGAAGCGGAAAGAGTAGCCCGGAGGGCCAGTATGTATCAGTTCGTCGATGACACACTTTACAGAAGAAGGCCCAATGGTTTGCAATTGAAGTGCATTTGCAAGGAAGAAGGAAAGGAACTGCTGGCAGAAATACACAAAGGCATGTGCGGCTCCCACATTGGATCAACGGCTTTGGTTGGGAAAGCATTCCGACAAGGATTTTATTGGCCCACAGCCCTCCAAGATGCGGTCGAGCTAGTCACCAAATGTGAAGACTGCTAGTTCCATTCCAAGAACATCCATCTGCCTGCCCAAGCTCTTTAGACAATCCCTTTGTCATGGCCGTTTTCGGTCTGGAGGCTCGATATCCTCGGCCCTTTCCCCCAAGCTGTCGGAGGCTTTGAATTCTTGTTCGTTGCAATCGACAAGTTTACAAAGTGTCTGGAATTAGATGCCGTGAGGAAGGTGACTGCTCAGTCAGCTATCAGGTTCTTGAAAGGATTTGTGTGCCGCTTCGGGGTCCCTGCCCGGATCATCACTGACAACGGCACCCTATTCAAGAGTCGTGCCTTCATGCAATATGTTCATGCCCTCAGAACCAAGATCTCATTTTCTTCTATTGCACACCCCAGAAGCAATAGACAAGCTGAGAGGGCGAACACTGAAGTGTTGCGAGGACTCAAGACAAGAACATTTGATAAGCTGCAGAAGTGCGGCAGGCGATGGATCGACGAGCTGCCGGTGGTTCTTTGGTCCCTCAGAACGACAGCAGATCGAGCTGCCGGGCAGACTCCCTTCTCCCTAGTCAATGGCGCAGAAGCAGTTATCCCCACGGAACTCATTTACGGGTCACCTTGAGTGCTTGCCTATGATGAAGTAGTGCAGGAACAACACCGGCGTGACGACGATGTGCTTCTCGAGGAGAACCGTCTCCGTGCTGCTACACGTGTTGCACGCTACCAGCAAGCCCTGCGTCGCTATCACAGCCACAGGGTTCATGCCCGGTGTTTTGAGGAAGGCAACCTTGTCCTTAGGCGCGTTCAGTCCGCCAAGGCTAAAAATAAGTTGACGCCAAATTGGGAAGGCCCTTACCGGGTAGTACGAGTCACCAGACCTGGCGCAGTCCGTCTGGAGACCGGAGATGGCATTCAATTGCAAAACTCATGGAATATTGAGCATCTCCACAAGTTCTACCCATAAGGCGGGCCCGACAGCCACCCTTTTGTACAGGCATTGCCTCAGTTGCATGTAACCCCTTGTACACAGCCAGGCGCAGACCCTGAGCAATAGAGAAATAAATGAAGTGCTGGGGGGCCCGACAAGTTGATGCATGCATAAGCATATCATGAGAATCGCATGTTCATGTAGATAAGATCACATTTGGGATCATTTTTCATCTGCATAAACTGCAAGCTCCTGTCGTCGACTTGGTCCCCAAGAGGAGATGAGAAGACGAGCCTACACTTCAGTCTCCAGCAAGCCAAACAAATAATTTCTTTCTCTTATCCATACATGTTCTGTAAGTATGGACTTGTGCATGAGAAAACCTCGCTACCTTTCGAAACTTAGGTGCTCCCATCCTTCGACTCGAACGTTGCTTTGGTCAGGATGGGTGCAGTGGCCTTTGACGAAAAGGGACTGGCGGGGGGCTGCCCCCTCTTCATGATTTGTGCCCGGTAGGCCTAACTCCGTGGCAACAAGACTCAGTCAGGATAGCTTGCCGGGGAAACTTGTTTACTTAAAAGTATAGAGGCATCCCACCTCTGCATGGACATATTACATGCACGAGTCCCTGTCAAGGTTTATCTTTTTCATTAATATGCTGAACAAACAAGTATAGACCTTACAGGACACAAACATGGATTAAAAGTGATTACATAATTTGAACTAAAAATTGGCAAGTGCCTACATATTTAAGATTGAAAAAGAAAGATAAAATTCCTGTGATGCCTTCACTTTTTCCTCTCCTTCTTCGAAATTACAGGGAAAGACGAAGAAGGCGGAGGGAAGGCCTGGCTGGGATTTGGCGCCTCCCAGGATCAGGATGGCGCCGTTCCCAGGCTAGGACAAAGAAACCGGAGGGAAGGTGTGATGGTGACGCTGCCGGAAGCCCAGACGGAGACGGTGGTGCCACCGGCAAACATGACTCATCGAAGCGGTCGCCCCCGTTCTTGACGCGCCATGGGTTGCCCCCACCTTCCATACCGCTGTCACTCAAAGCTCCCATCAAGACAGCCAAATCAGGTGCCATGCGCTCTGGGTAAGCCCGCAGAGAGCATGGTCGTCTCCGACTGCCCGAAGATCAGGAGCCCCCGCCTGTTAAGGAAGCATGTATGAGGAAAAGGGGCTCTCCCATGCGCCGGGTGGGCAGTGCCCTGAGAGGTCGGGTCCGCCTTCATCGATGGCGAACCCATTCTGCAGCCTTCCTCCAACGCCGCAGGTAGAGGGGGAATAGGACATGATCGACTACCATGCCTTGCGTCCGTTACGGGCCTCGGCGTGGTGTCATTTGTGTTGCTCCTCACTAAAATTGAAGCCACAGGTGGCCCGGCGATGAGCACACCAGAGTCGCTACCTCCAATGCTACCGCCGCACGGCCCGCGTGCCCTCGTGAAGCTCGCATGAAGATGAGAGAGGAATCCCGCCCCAACAAAGGCATGACTGTACCCTTCTCTCACTCCCCAAGCATCAGCACAAGCATTTGACATCACCAACTCCAAGCTAGGGCCCCGGGCCTAGCCCCGGGCTCTCCCTTTCAGCATACCCAAAAGAAAGAGGAGGATAAAGGAAGGGAAGTGTATGGATGAGTAATCCCACTCCTCCTTCACTCCTCCTTTTATAAGAGGGCTAGGGTGGGGGATGATCCCCCGGCGGGTAACCGCCGTCCTCCTCCACCAATCCAAGAAGACCAGGGCCCTGCCTTGGTGCTCTCCCGCACCATGCGCCTCCATTACCTACCCCACTCAATGCATGCAACATACGTGGCCAAGGATAAGGGCGTGGTGGGAAGAGTGAATTGGCAGTTACTCGCTCGTGCGTTAAAGTAATTCATGGGCCATTACAAGGGTGGCCCCGCTACAATTGGCGTTACACGATGTGCGGGAGAACCAGAAACTGACCTGGGCTCAGGTTAATGAAGACGCAAAGAAGATCTCAAAAGGGCAAGCCACCACTACGCTCCTGCCTGTGCACTGGTTAGGGCCTGCCCCGACGACGCTTGACAACGTGTTCAGGCCAGGCCCGGGGGCTCCTGTCAGTGCAACACACCCTAGGTCCATTGCCCAGACTATACATAGGCCTAAGGACAAGTTTGCAGCGCCCAAGATCAAACCAAGCACGAAGGGATCAGCTCTTTGAAGAATCAGAGAGCTGGTCGAGAAGACCAAGTCAAGCCAGAGAGACAAGATGTCACTAAGGGGAAAACCTCCCTTGCCGGGCAGGCGAGCCTGGCGGGGTTGGGGTTACCCCGGAAGTAAGCCTCCAGATCGTCCCGGTAGTCCTGCCGGGGCTTGCGGAGGCAAACTACTCCACCGCACCACCTCACAGCGACGCACGTCATCGATCAGTGCGGTGTCAAGCCCCTGAGTGACTAAGTGGCTACTTCCTGCCACATGGTAACCACTTCCTACAGAAAACACCTCCAAATGACACCCGTCCTGAGACGTGTCAAGCAAGCAGGCGCGAAGCTGGCAAAACAGCTCGGCAAGGCTTGTCGGGCACGCTGTGATGTGACACTGAGCGGCGCATTTAATGCACTATGTCCGCCTGCAGAGTTAGGTATGATAGCACTGTTTGCTATCTAATCATTATGTATAGACTGATTGGCCACTGTGGTGACCCCTTTATCTATAAAAGGAGGCCCATGGCAACCGTAGAGAGGATTCAGACCCTCACATATTCATATGCGCGTAGCCACTCTCGTCCCGAGGCTACCCTGCTGGGCAAGAGCGCCGCGTTCTCCACCATCAATCCACCAAAGCAGGAGTAGGGTTTTATGACTCACGGCGGCCTGAACCTGGGTAAAACTGCCCATGTGATCTCTGCCGTGTTGTGTTACACGCTCCTCCGCTCTTTGTATGACGTGCCCATCCCCCCACTGAACCGAAAGGGGCTCATGGCCCCATAGGTGGCCATGGTCTCCCATGACACCCCCCTACCTAGGGCGCACCTGGCAAGCTTGTGGCCACCATGTAGCTCGGTTAGTGCCCTTATTTTCCCGCAAGAAAGGTAATATCCTGGAGAATATTCCCTCAAAATTTCAGCCCAATCGAATTTACGGATCTCTGGGAATTTAAGAAATGATGAAGGGCCAGAAAACGGGCTCGCGAAACAGAAGACAAACAGATAGATAGATCCAATCTTGGAGGGGCTCCCGCCCCTCCGCTACCATGGAGGCCATGGACCAGAGGGTAAGCCCTCCTCCCATCTAGGGGGAGTTCAAGGAAGAAGAAGGAGGAGGAGGAGGAGGAGGGGGGCTCTCTCACCCTCTCTCCCGGTGGCGCTGGAGTGCCACCGGGGCAAGGATCGTGACGGCGATCTACATCAACAACCTCGCTACCATCAACACCAACTTTCTCCCCCTCTATGTAGTGATGTAACACCTCTTCTCCCCGTTGTAATCTCTACTTAAACATGGTGCTCAATGCTATATATATTATTATCTAATGATATGTGGCTATCCTATGATGTTTAAGCAGATCCATTTTCTCCTATGGGTTGATTGATGATCGTGATTGGTTTGAATTGTATGTTTTATTTTGGTGTTGTCCTATGGTGCCCTCCGTGTCGTGCAAGCGTGTGGGATCCTCGCTATGGGGTGTTGCAATATGTTCATGATTCTCTTATAGTGGGTGGCTATAGTGACAAAAGCTTACACCTAAGTAAGGGGGTTGTTGCGTATGGGAGTAAAGAGGACTTGATACTTAATGTTATGGTTGGGTTTTATGAGGGAGTCCTGGACTAAGGGGCCCTCGGGTGTCCAGCCTGTTATCCGTGGGCCGGACTGATGGGCTGTGAAGACATGAAGACCGAAGATTGTACCCGGGTCTGGATTGGACTCTACTTGGCGTGGAGGGCAAGCTTGGCAACCGACTATGTAGATTGCCTCTGATGTAACCGACTCCATGTAACCCTAGATCTCTCCGGTGTCTATATAAACCGGGGAGCGTAGTCCGGATGGGGATACTCATTACCATATTCACATAGGCTAGACTTCTAGGGTTTAGCCATTACGATCTCGTGGTAGATCAACTCTTGTTACACTCATATTCATCAAGATCAATCAAGCGGGAAGTAGGGTATTACCTCCATAGAGAGGGCCCGAACCTGGGTAAACATCGTGTCCCCCGTCTCCTGTTACCATCGATCCTAGACGCACAGTTCGGGACCCCCTACCCGAGATCCGCCGGTTTTGACACCGACATTGGTGCTTTCATTGAGAGTTCTACTGTGTCGTTGCCAAGAGGGTTGATGGCTCGCCTTGTTCTCAAGGATAATGTCATCTCCGGAGGAGCCCTGGCCCCAGGCCAAACCCTCCGGCTGGGCGGCTTCGTCATGACCGCCGGGTCGGCCCTTAAGCCGATGATGACCTCTCAAGTCATCGAAAATCGCCTCCGCGTTGATCCCGAATACTCTGCTCGGATGGATCCAACGGAGTTATCATCGTTGAACGAACTCCTGGATCGCATGGCCGCCTTGGGAGTCGCTACAGGCTACGATCGGGTTGGGCTTAAACCCGACCAGAGAGAAATTAAAACTCCACCGATCACCCACCAGATAGCGGTAGTCGAGGAGCGGAGCAACTCTTCTACTATATTGAAGACGAACTATGTTCGGATCTCCGATCTTGAAGGGCCGGATATTCTCCGGCAGAAAGGCATGTCCCGTCCTCCGAACATGGAGTCGGACGATGAGCCTAAAAAATCAGTCGATATCCCAGAGCCCGAACTGACAGGTTCGGTAGATCTTCAAACTCCGGATCCAAACTCGGGTCAGGGTTCGGATTTCGTTCCACCCACCCACCCGAACATAGATGCTCTCATGAGCATCAAACAACAGTCTCAGGAAAAGGTCCACCACTTCTGGGCCAGATTCCTCCTTGTTAAAAATAAGGTAAAAGATTGTCGCGACGAAGACGCGATAGCAGCATTCTGCAACAACTGCGCGGACGAAGGTATCCTCAATGCCATCAATCACCACCGCATACTAAATTTGGCTGACTTATCAACTATCGCACAAAAGTACAGCGCGATGGAAAGCGCTTGGAAAAATCAGGCAGCTCGCTGGGAACCATCGGTCCTAACCCAACTCATCCTACAGGCGAAGAGGACGCACCCCCGTGGCACGCCCAGCCGAACAGTCAAAAAACATAAACCCATTACGCTGCACGGCACTGTTCTGGAAGGATGGCTCAATGGCCCATGCAAAATACACACGACGCCGGATATCGTGGAAACCCACAGCCTTAGAGAATGTTGGATACTTCGGCAGGTAGCCAAGAGCGGCGAGGACATCCTTATCAAGGACACCCCAGAACAGCACCCTCCAACAAACGACGACACTAGAGTATTGACAGTCTTCGAGACATTCACTTCAAACAATAAGCGTAAAAGGGCACTGCGCGATCTCGCCGAAGTTTGCCAGGTCGCCGCAATTGACCCCTGGAACGACACGGCCATAACCTTTAGCGCCAGTGACGAACCTAAATACAGAACAGTCCGAGTGCCAGCTGCATTAGTCCTCAGTCCCATCGTGGATGGTTTTCGACTTACAAAAGTCCTCATGGACGGCAGCAGCGGACTAAACCTCATTTACAAGGACACGCTCCACAAGATGGAAATAGACAGGAGCCGCATCGAGAAAAGCAGCACAACCTTTCGAGGCATCATTCCCAGTCGGGAAGCGCGCTGTGAGGGAAAAATTACACTTGATGTGGTATTCGGCACGCCCGAGAATTATCGGTCCGAAGAAATAACTTTCCAGGTGGCCCCTTTCAACAGTGGATACCACGCCCTGTTAGGGCGAGAGGCCTTCATGCGCTTTCAAGCCATACCCCATTATGGGTATATGAAGCTAAAAATACCTAGGCCTAATGGAATAATGACCCTCGTCAGCGATCCGGATATAGCACTCCGCGCCGAGAACAAAACCACATCCTTGGCCCTCGAGGCATTATCCGAGGCCCTTGCGGCTGAAGAACTAACCGCACTATGCTCCACTATGGATAGAGACGATGTCATCCTGGACAAACGACCCAAATCTACTTCTTTCAAGCCAGCAGAAGAAACGGTCAAATTTCAGGTCCATCCAACAGACCCGAAGAAGACAACCTCTATCGGAGCGCAACTCATCCCCACAGCCGACGCCGCACTGCGGGACTTCTTGCACGAAAACTGGGATATATTCGCCTGGCACCCCTCAGATATGCCAGGAATCCCACGCGAGTTGGCCGAACACAGCCTCAATATACTAAAGGGATATAAGCCGGTCAAACAAACACTGCAGCGCTTTTCCGAACCCAAATGACAAGCTATGGGGGAGGAGCTAGCCAAACTCATCGAGGCCGGATTCATCAAAGAATTAAACATCCGGACTGGCTGGCAAACTTGGTAATGGTACCAAAGAAGGATAAATCCTGGCGCCTATGCGTCGACTTCAAAGACCTTAACAAGGCTTTCCCTAAGGATCCCTTCCCCCTTCCTCGCATTGATCAAATCATTGACGCTACCGCAGGACACGACTCGCTGTGCTACCTTGATGCATATTCCGGATACCATCACATCAAAATGAAGGAGTCCGATCAAGCCGCAACAGCATTCATTACACCATAAGGGCCGTTTTGCTTCAACACCATGCCTTTCGGGCTCAAGAACGCCGGCGCCACCTACCAGCGCATGATTCAAACATGCCTCGAGAAATAGATCGGCAAGACAGTGGAGGCCTACATGGACGACGTCGTCATCAAAACTAGACACATTGAAACACTAATAGACGACTTGCGTCTCACATTCGACAACCTCTGCACATACGACATCAAGCTTAACCCGGAAAAGTGTGTCTTCCGTGTCCCCGCCGGTAAACTACTGGGCTTCATCGTTTCCAATAGAGGAATTGAAGCAAATGCAGCCAAAATCCGAGCTCTGTCACAATTGGCCACGCCAACCGAACTCAAACAGGTCCAAAAACTCGATGGGTGCGTGGCAGCTTTAAGCCGCTTTATCTCCAGGTTGGGGGAAAAGGCGCTGCCCCTTTATCGCCTTCTACGGCGCACCGATAACTTCGAGTGGACAGACACGGCGACAGCCGGACTGGAAGAAATAAAAGCCCTTTTGGAAAGCAACCCAATCCTGGCCGCGCCAAACGTCGGCGAACCAATGCTCCTATATATATCGGCAACACCAGGTGGTGAGCGTCGTACTCGTCGTCGAGCGAGAACAGGACGGACACAAATTTCCGCTCCAAAAGCCGGTATACTATGTATCCACCGTCCTCACACCATGCAAATCCCGGTACCCTCACTATCAAAAGATAGCATATGCAGTCTTCATGGCATCTCGGAAATTGCGACACTACTTTCAGGAGTGCTCGATCACGGTGGCTTCCGAAGTGCCCCTCAATGATATAATCAACAACCGGGATACAACAGGCCGGATTGCCAAATGGGCCATTGAGCTCCTGCCATTCGACATCACGTACAAACCACGTCGAGCCATCAAATCCCAAGTACTGGCTGACTTCGTCGCTGAATGGACAGAGGCCGAACTCCCTAAAGAGTACGGCGCGTATTCCAACTGGGTTATGCATTTTGACGGCTCCAAAATGTTGGCAGGGCTAGGGGCGGGCGTCGTATTAACATCCCCCACAGGAGATATTGTCCAGTACGTACTCCAAATATTATACATAGACTCCAACAACGCAGCCGAATACGAGGCCTTGCTACATGGCCTTCAGATGGCCGTATCAATGGGCATACAATGCCTGGAGGTACGCGGGGACTCAAACCTCGCAATATCCCAAATTAATGGAGACTTTGATGCCAAAGATCCAAAGATGGCAGCTTATCGCAATGCCATCTTAAAGATGCCGGCTCGGTTCGAGGGGCTCAAATTTCATCACGTCGCCCGCGAAAGTAATCAGGCGACAGACGTCCTTGCTCGCATCGGCGCTAAGCGCGACCCCGTCCCACCTAACATCTTCCTTGAAAGGCTCTTTAAGCCATCAGTGGTGTGGCAAGGGGAAGTCAGCAACGACAGTCCCATTCCGAACACAAACATAGATAGCGAACACGCCGATATCATCGGAGGCTCAGCCACCGAAATAACACCATCGGCCCACCTCATCATGGAAGTAATTGCCCCGTGGACCGAACCATTCTTGGCCTACTTTAATAGGAAGGAGCTCCCAGAAGATCAGAACGAGGCTCGCCGCAATGTCCGGCGTTCGAAGGCCTATAAAGTTCACGAAGGGGAGCTCTACAAGAAAAGCACTACCGGAGTCCTTCAAAGGTGTATATCCGAGGAGGAGGGGCGGCAACTCTTGGCAGAAATTCACGCCGGTCTCGGTGGGCACCACGCCGCAGCCCGGACACTTGTCAGCAAGGCCTTCCGGACAGGATTTTATTGGCCTACGGCCCGGGCAGACGCACAGGACCTCGTCCAGCGCTGCGTTTGATGCGAACTCTTCGCCAACCAAAGCCATATGCCCCCAACCGCCCTACAAACAATCCCCATTACATGGCCCTTTGCGGTCTGGGACTTGGACATGGTTGGACACCTTAAAGGGGGAAGCCATAAGAAAAAATATCGGCTGGTCATGGTGGACAAATTCACCAAGTGGATAGAGGCTAGACCAGTTAAAACGGCCAAGTCCGGACCAGTGATTGCATTTATATCCGATGTGGTGCACCGTTATGGTGACCCGGACAGCATCATCATTGATAACGGTTCCAATTTCACAGCCGATGAGGTGAAAACCTGGTGTGCTAATCTGGGTATTATGCTCGATTACGCCTCTGTCTACCACCCGCAAACAAACGGTCAAGTCGAGCGAGCCAATGGTCTTATTATGAGCAGCATCAAACCCAGGCTAGTGCGGTCTTTGAAAGAATCAGACAAGCACTGGGTCGAGGAGCTCGACTCCGTACTCTGGGGGCTGCGGACCACGCCCAACCGTACTATCGGATACACACCTTTCTTCATGGTCTACGGTGCAAAGGCTATATTGCCCTGCGATATTATACATGACTCACCTCGAGTGCGTATGTACGAAGAGAAAGAGGCCGAGTTGGATTGGCAGGACAGCCTAGACGCCCTGGAGGAGGAACGCGACGTCGCCAAAGCCTGTTCAGCATTTTATCAATAGCAGGCTCGAAGATATCAAAGCAGAGAAGTACGGGCCAAGACTTGCAACGTTGGCGAACTCGTTCTACGCTTGCCGGAGAAGAAAAAGGACAAACTCAATCCCAAATGGGAGGGTCCCTTCATAATTGACGAAGTTCTTACCGAAGGAGCGTACCGTCTTTGTGACGCATCAGAGAATCGCCTAGAGCCAAACCCCTGGAACACGGCCAGACTCCGAAGGTTCTATGCCTAGCGCCGAACTCTTTGTTAGTCTCCTTCTCCCCTATAGTTTCCATGACGTTTTCTTTATCTTTTACACATTTTTTCGCTTTAAAGCTCTCATTCGGCTTGACCGAACACTGCTGACGTACACATCTTTATATACGTATGCCCATTATACCTGGGGGCTTCTGTAACAGAAGCTTGTTAATATTATTTTCCGAGCGTCAAGCTCATCACACATATGCGTTTTTCCCGTATGTCTTTTCTTCACCATTATATGCATCGATATGACTTAAGTTTTGGCCAAGCTGGGTTGCCTGGCTCCTGTGCTTACCCCTACATTCCCGATTGTTCGACTAGGTGGTAAAGGGAGCACCTCTGCGATTGTTACCGCCGGGTCATCTGGATGTGTACCTCAGACTGGGTGAAGCCGAAAGCTAGCGTTCTTAAAGGAATATTCGATCGGTGGATGAAAAATGTTTTTTGCACTCACTCTATTATAAACCCCCAGAAGCTATACACACTGTGCTTTTCACATCACAATTAGGACATGTACACTAATGCATGCACACCCAGGGAAAGGAACCCTTAACGGAACTATTCTCTCTGGAAGATGTTTCTTACTATTTCAATGTAATATAACATAACTAGTAGAATACAACTTGTCTGTTCAAGCAACTATGACCCCTACGCCTAGCTTTCCAGGCATACCCCGGTCTATTCGGCCGCGAGGGTATTCGAAAACACTACGCACCATCGAGTCTGGAGGTTGAAGTGAAAAGGTCTGCCATGACAAATGCTATACAATTCAGCTAGAATTACATAGGGTAAGGAAAGTACATAGTCACTTGGACTCAAACACTTCCTTCTCTATACCGTCCAATAGGCAGTTTAACTTACAATCCTGTTGGGAATATTTGGCGGCCACCTCTACTTGGTCATACACTAAACTATAGGAATTTCTTCCCCATTCGACCCTAGCGGTCCAACCCGAGCCATGTGATTGGGATCAAGCTTGGTATACTGAGTTTTCACCATGGCCCAAGCCTCTCGCGCACCCTCTCGACAGGCCGATATCTTCCATAGTCAGATACGCCGCCGCGCTCCTTTGAACAGCTCTACAAGCTCCTCCATACTTCCTGGAGAGGAGACGGATGGCCCTAGAGCCTTGGCAACACTCTGCATCGCCAGCCGAGCATGTTCGTGCACTCGCGATAGCCCTTGCAGCAGATGACTTGATGATCCGGACACCTCCTCTTCAGGACGGCCCGTCAATATACCTACAATCATAACTATATCAGTTCCACCTTTCTGCGAACTACTTCAAAAATAGTTCAGACACATACTGAATATGCCTCCCCGCAGCTTCTTGCTCTCCTTCACGGAATCGGCTAGCTGGGCCCGCACATCTTTCAACTCTTCACCCAACATAGTGTTGGAATCATGTAGCTTGTTTTTCTCGTCCCTAACGCGGGTCAGCACACGCTCGCCTGCGGCGTGTTGCCTCTTTGCCTCTCTTTCTCCCTCTTGGGCGATCTTCAACTTCTTTTCAAGTTGATTAGGCGACCCTATTATGCGATCAGTGACAATATTAGCACAGTTGGTATACAATTATTGTTCCTCGATGGAGGGGAACGTTACCAGTAGACAACTTCTTGAAGTTTTCCAGTTCGGTGGTAGCAGCATTTAGCTGCGCCCGACACTGTTCCAGCTCTTGGGTTAGCAGGTTGTTCTTCTCTGTAAGAACCTGGTGATACAACGATCCTTAAATCAGTTGTACCAACTGCTTTCAGTCTCGGGGGCTACTGGCATATGGCTATCCTATTCGGCCAAAGAAAACTTACCCGCACGTCTGTTAAATGCTGCTTTGTGGCTCTACTAAGCCCGTTTCGAGCAGCCCGGATGTATGCATCGCCGAGCTGAAGGCATTGAATGCCTCCACTGGGAACTCAGGGTCTCGTGAAACAGCCCTATAGCGCCGATGATCCATGGCGCTCTCCACTTCCGAGTTGGTAACGGACATATTCTCCGAACCCTCGGCTGAAGGACAGTTCGACACTGTTCCTATATCAGCTTCCGCCTCTCCAACGGGGTCTAAATCTCAGGCGCTGGGAGTACGGCTGGCCGGACCCTCGGACTTAGTCCGGTGAACCTTTTTCCTGGTATCAAACAAACGTACAAGTTACAGTTGGATGTGACTACTAAAGTATACCTTCAAATCCTTACCTCTTTGACGAGGGACCAGTCGTGTCTTCACCGACCTTCCTCTTGGAAGCCTTGCTCGGCGCCGGAGCCGCTCTCTTTGGAGCCGCCCCCGGAGTAGCGTGACGCGCTGAACGCCTCCCCTGTGGAGCACGAGGCAGTGCGAGGAAGCTCTTTCGAGTGGGATTTTCTCTTGATGACTTACGTGGGAAGCAGGAAGAAGACCAAGGTAATCAGCGATAATGGCCACTTTCGTGCCATCGTAGCTCGCCTGGTAAAACACCCCTTCCGCGAGTACCACGAATATACCCGGATCTTCTTCGAACCCAGGATCCAGCTCCCGGTTGTGGTTCTCAGGCTGTGGGGCGGCGCTGTGAAACCCCTCGGTGATTTTTCGCCAATGCTTTCATAAGCAGATTAAAAATTTATCAAAGGTAATCCAGGAGGTGGAATGAGTAGAACAGAAGGATTGGGGCTTACCCAACTGGGAGGATTATACATAGAATATCCATCTCTGCGATTGATGCAAAGAAATTCCTCTTCCCCCCCTTTGAACAGCTCGGCCGGTATCTTGGCTAGAGCGGCACGGGTGTCCGGACCTTTCCGACCATAGCGGGAGGCGTCGTCCTCCTTGTTGTAGTGCCACATCGGGAGCCCTCTATATTGAAGCAGCTGAACCCCTCACACTATGGAGATCGCCACTACCTCAACCATTGTTAATCCGGACTGGGCGAGCGTCTTTATCTTGCCCAGGAGCTGACGAACCTCCGCACTGTCATCCTCTTTGAGGCTCCGCGGACGCCAACTATGGCATTTCTTTAGCGGGACGCTTGCAAACTCAGGGATACCCTTTCGAACTGGTTCAGGAAGTGCGACGTCCTCGATGTAGAACCATTCGGAAGGCCATTCATTTGCTGCCCTCCTTGGTGTGCCAGACAGGTATTCGGTGTCGGCGATGCGCCACACTTCGGCTCCGCCCACTTCAAATATAGACCCCTCGAGGTTGCGCGGGACAAGACAGAACAATTTTCTCCACAGTTCGAAATGGGCCTCAACACCCAGAAATAACTCGCACAGAGCAACGTAACCTGCGATGTGCAGGATAGAGGTAGGAGTGAAGTTGTGCAGCTGGAGGCCATAATATTCCAGAAGCCCTCGGAGGAACGGATGGACGGGAAATCCAACGCCTCTTAGCAGGTAGGGGACGAAGCACACTCGCTCCCCGCGGATGAATTTGGGAAGTCCTCCGCCTGAGTCACGCCATTGAAGGAGGCCGACCCTGCTCGGAGAGGGACCAGATCCGCGTGAGGAAGAAATCCCTGCGTTTGCAACTTTGCTAGTTGACTATGAGTCACAAAGCACTTCTCCCACTCGCTTCTCTTTGGGCTGGAGCGGGAGGAGGAGCTGGGAATGCTAGCCATGATGGAATGGTTTCTCCTGGCAGTCTTCGGGGATTTTCTCGGCGTAGTGTTGCCTGGATCTAAGATCCAGTACCTTTAAATAGGCATCCTGCCTTGTGTGGACGGGGTGTTATTCGCAAAAATACCTTGACTTTCCGCATTCGCTCGACACGTGGAAGACGGAGTTATTAACGCATAGAAGCCGAGGGGAGCGATATTGGATCAACGGACGAATATATTACTTGAAGAAGGAACCCGCCTTGCAACACCAAAGACAATCTGCGCGTCGAACACCTCGTCGTTAAAGCCTGGTTCGTGGGCTACTGAGGGAGTCCTAGACTAAGGGGTCCTCGGGCGTCCGGCCTGTTATCTGTGGGCCGGACTGATGGTCTGTGAAGACATGAAGACCGAAGATTGTACCCGTGTCTGGATGGGACTCTACTTGGCGTGGAGGGCAAGCTTGGCAACCGACTATGTAGATTGCCTCTGATGTAACCGACTCCATGTAACCCTAGATCTCTACGGTGTCTATATAAACCGGAGAGCGTAGTCCGGATGGGGATACTCATTACCATATTCACATAGGCTAGACTTCTAGGGTTTAGCCATTACGATCTCGTGGTAGATCAACTCTTGTAACACTCATATTCATCAAGATCAATCAAGCAGGAAGTAGGGTATTACCTCCATAGAGAGGGCCCGAACCTGGGTAAACATCGTGTCCCCCCTCTCCTGTTACCATCGATCCTAGACGCACAGTTCGGGACCCCCTACCCGAGATCCGCCGGTTTTGACACCGACATTTTACCTTAATGATCTTTAGTAGTTGCGGATGCTTGCTAAAGTTCCAATCATAAGTGCATATGATCCAAGTACAGAAACTATGTTAGCTCATGCCCCTCTCTCATATAAAATTGCAATAATGATTACTGGTCTAGTTATCGATTGCCTAGGGACCAAGAACTTTCTTGTGACAAAAGGATTTCTACTAATCAACTAACTTTTATTATATCACAAATTACTCGTGGTTTTATTCTTGCTAAGTACATCTAGTTTTATTCTTGCTAAGTACATCTAGTTTTATTCTTGCAAACTTATCCCTACACCTACAAAATAGTTTCACACTTGTTTTAGGTAAAGCGAACGTTAAGTGTGCGTAGAGTTGTATCGATGGTCGGTAGAACTTGAGGGGAATATAAATTCTACCTTTAGCTCCTCGTTGGGTTCGACACTCTTATTTATTGAAGAAGTTATAATTGATCCCCTATACTTGTGGGTTATCAGGTCACTACCAGTGGGTCCCACGGGCCCTGTTGACCCCATTGACGCGGTCAACATGCTGATTGGGCAACCCCAGTCACTGACCTATAGGCCCCACCAAATTAATTAACTAATTTGCTAATTTAATTAATTTGTCTAAGTAATATGTCATTGACAGGTGGGTCCTACCCCCTAATTAATCAAAGATTAAATTTAAACAGATAAATTATCCCAAGACACTCACATGTGGGGTCCCTCCATTGTTTAGTGGATAAGCCTGACCGAGTCAGCCTGCTGACTGGGCAGCTGGCCCATTGGCCAGCCTCTGCTGACTGGGTTGTTGACCCAGTCAACAGGGCCCACTGTCAGCCCCTGTTGCAATTGGTTGGGTACACTTTTGGGTGTATCTAGCATTTAGTCATTTAATTTCGAATTAAATTGAATTCTAAAAATTGCAAAAAATCCATTAAACTTTAAAAATTCATATAAATTCAATTGTAGATCAGATGAAACTATAATTTATATATGAAAAATGATCAGAAAAATAAGACGAATCTGTTTGTGCTATCCACATACCTGTCACATGTCTCTAACACCACAAACAAGGAACCTTACCCTTCGGATCGCGTGTCTGATAACTGCCTAAAGCCGGGAAAATATTCCCAGATATTTTCTCGATCCATCAATAAAGCTTAGCACTACATTAGGTCACCTCTAGCACAACATATTGCCTTGTCATGCATTGTGATATATTTGATTACTTCATATTTACTGTTTCTCCCCCTCTTCTCTCCAGTAGACACCGAGATTGACGCTGCTCCCGAGTACGACTACGCTCTTGACATTCAGCCACTTGCAGCAGAGCTTCCAGGCAAGAAAAAACCCCTTGATCATTCCTATATCGCCCATTCTTTCTCTCTCATGCTTGCATTAGATTTTGCTACTGTTGTTCGATATCTCCTATTCTGATGCATAGCCTGCTTTTGTGACCTGTTGCTGTTACTTTACCTGTTATCCTATATGCTTAGTATAGGTTGGTTAGTGATCCATCAGAGACCTCACCCTTGTCCGTGTTGCCATGCTGTACTAGCAGTGATACAATGCATGTGATCAAGGTGAAGAGAGCGAACACACACCAGCAACCCCCCTTAGTTGTAAAACTCTGCAGAGCTACTATCGAGTGCTAAGGGTGATGTCTCGTATCCCACTTAAGATGATATCTATGTAGTGCAACACATCAAGTGTGGTTAACCGAGGGGGATTCCTCACTCACCACTGTAGTTGTTGACTCTATCGTGCAACACCTCAAGCGTGAACCTACCGAGGGTGCTCCTCCAAGTTCACCTTGACACTTCACCTCAAGTGTGAACCTACCAAGGGTGATTCTTCTGGGTTCACCTTGATGGTAAGGACACACTGTTACCTTTAACTGTTCCCCATTTACTATTACCGCGGGACTGAAGGGACAGGTAGTACCATCCCGGTAGAGGTGGACCTGAGTTCCCAATAGTCCCTTGATAAGTCAGGTTGGCCAGGAGGGTACCCGTGAGAGTTAATGACGCGGCACAACCGGGCAGGAAGAGACCGCCCCAGGAGAGGGATGGGCCTGGCCCTTGTCGTAAGTCTGTGAGACGGGGCGACAGCATCACTAATCGTTTCCGCGAGCTCCCAATACACTAATAGGCTTGGATATGTGATCTGAGTAGGCCTCTGGTCTTTTCGCACTAACCACCACGCAGGAATAAGTATGGGCACTCGGCGTACATACGATCCTCCCGAAAACTCTTCCGATGTCACAGTTCAGAGATGCGGGCTAATTGTTGGGGTGGACGGTAACCACCTACGCTTCTATAAGGAGGTGGGTCTGGTCCTCGGCCAGTCGCGCAACACGCAGGAGTGTAAAGGGCGATGGGCCCAATACCCCTGAGTGCTTAGGATGTAGACCAGCGCGCTGGCCTCTCTGTTGATCCTTGGTAGGACTACGGTGTGTCGATCAGCCGAGGCCGGGCATGACCCAGAAAAGTGTGTCGCCAGAGTTAATCAAGCGTGTTGGGTAAGTTGGTGCACCCCTGCAGGGAAGTATATCTATTCGAATAGCTGTGTCCATGGTAACGGATGCTCGGAGTTGTATCCCGGTCTACTATAACTAGAACTGGATACTTGAGACATTAATTGGATATGATAGCTACGGATTCGCTTCCTCGTGAGGTAGCCGAGGAAGGATCTCTGGGCGTTGCTATTATATACTTGCTACTATATGTTATGTTACTCTAGTCTCTTCTGTTGCTGCAAGACGCTGCAAGATGCTAGTCTTCGATAGGCTAGGCCTTTCCTTCTAATTTGGCATTCTGAAGTATAGTCCACTATCGGTGTTCTGGGAACGGGGGTCCCCATACTTGCCTGCCTACGGCCCATGGCGTGGCTCCACTAACGGCCTGGTACGGCCCATCTTCACCAGCAAACACTCAAGACCCTCGCCAGGGGCCAAGCCTCGCGAGGCGGGCGACACAAGACCTCCTCAGGGGCAGCCACACTAGGGTGGCTTGCGAGGAGCAGAGAGATCAAGGCGAAGGGCACCTCGTGAGGTTCCCGTGACGTGAGCCATGACGACCAAGGCCAGGCGGGCGCCAGGCGGATGCGAGCGGGCGCAGAGTACTGGTTTCCTCTTTGGTGCTAAAGGAGCAGGTGCAGGCGAGGAGTCACGAGGCGTCAGGCAAAGGTTTCCATATCGGTGCAACGAGACCAAGACCAGCAGGACGGTAGGATGGAGGTCATCGTGGAGCCCACGACAGCGTCACCACCAAAGCCTTTGGCAGGTGAAGACCAGCTTTTGTCAGGATAGCTTGTACTAGCTGCCCCCCTTCAAATCGGCCGTTGTGGGATCCCTTCTCGCCTAATATTTGGGAAGAGGACCCGGGCCTCTATTCCATCCACACACGCGCAAGCTCACCGAGCTCAAGAACACCTCTCCTCAGGAGGTTGTTCTTCCCTTGTACTTATTCATCCCAGCCTACAAGGAAATCCACCACACCACACTGGAGTAGGGTATTACACAACACCGGTGGCCCGAACCAGTATAAACTCTTGTGTCCCTTGTTCCTCCGGTTCTGCGAGCTAGGCTTTGAGATCGTGGTGAGAGCGTGAGCTAGGGGGAGAGATATCTTCGTGCGCACCCCAGAGTTCGAACCTCAAGGGTTTTGCCAGAAACCGTAATCTGACATTTGGCGCTCCAGGTAGGGGGTGCACCAAAGTTTGCCTCTCCGCCGGCACCGCCTCCTTGTCCTGTCCCCATGGCCGGCATTGCTCCTCCGACTGGGTCAACGGACGCCCACGACGGCGCCAGGGGGCTGAGAGCTTTTGCCCCCGCCTTGCGGCGGGTGCAGTGGCCGCCCAAGTTCAAACCGGAGATGCCGCCGTGCTACGACGGCGCGACGGATCCGTCGGCCTTCCTGCTAGCATAAGAGGAGGTCGTACTGGAAGCTGGAGGTGACGACAAAGTCATGGCCAACTGGTTTCCCATGGCCCTCGCTGGCGCACCGCGCGCCTGGCTCCTCGCCCTCCCAGGATCCTATGTGGCCTCTTGGGAGGAGCTGCGCGGCCTCTTCGTCGCGCGCTTTGCGGCACCGGCGCCTGTCGCTGTTGCAGCCCTCCTTAGCAGCTCGCAAGCTCCACCCTCGGACCGTCACACCAAGCAGTTCTTCCGCCAGATCGGTTCCGCCTCTATGCAGCACGGAGCTCCTCCAGGATGGGCGGCGCCCAAGGCCGACCTCACCTTCAACTCGGGGGATCACCCTGTCACCACTGCCAGCTCGGGCGTCCTCCCAATGCTTTGCATGCCCACCATCTGCAATGTAGCCGTCACCAAGACCCTCATCGACAGTGGGGCCAGCCTTAATGTGCTCTCCGTGGAAGCTTTCGGCTTGCTTCACGTGCTGCATGAATGGCTCCGTCCCACCAGGCCCTTCTCCGAAATCAGTAGCGGCTCCACCAGCCCCCTAGGGCAGATCCGCCTTCCTGTGACCTTCAGCACTCGCGACAACTACCGCACCGAGCTGATCAACTTTGACATCGCCCGCATCGGCCTCCCATACAACGCCATCCTCGGGTACCTGGTCCTGGCTCAGTTTATGGCGGCGACCCATCCAGCCTACAACCTTATGAAGATGCCTGGGAGCAATGGCGTCCTAACCGTGGCGGGGGACACAAGGAGGCTCTGACGGCACTCAAGCTTGCCTTCAAGGCCGCCGCAGCAGCACGCCCGGCCGACGAGGCCACCCCCGGAGCTAAGGAGGCCACGCCGGCTAAGAAGAAGCAGCTGTTCACTCAAGATCGGGCCGAAACGAAGTAAGTACCGGTCGAGGATGGTGGACCCTCAGGAGCCACCTTCACCATAGGCGCCAACCTCGACCCAGATCAAGAGGAGGCATTGGTGAAGTTCTTGCGCACGAACAAGGAGGTATTCACCTGGGAACCCAAGCAGCTGGTAGGGGTCCCGAGGGGGGTAATCGAGCATCACTTAAGGGTGCGCCCCAATGAGCGCCCTGTGAAGCAGAAGGCGCGGCGACAGTCCACAGAGAAGCAGTCCTTCATCGTCCAGGAAACCCGCAAGCTGGAGGCAGCAGGTGTCATTCGTGAGGTCCGGTACCCGGAGTGGTTGGCGAACCCCGTCGTCGTGCCAAAGAAAGGCGGGAAGGAGCCCATGTGTGTCGACTTCACCAACCTCAACAAGGCGTGTCCCCAGGACCCGTTCCCGCTTCCGCGCATCGACCAGATCATCGACTCCTCCACCGAGTGTGACCTGCTGTGTTTCCTAGACGCGTTCTCAGGCTACCACCAGATCAAGATGGTAGTGGAGGATGTGGAGAAGATGGCTTTCCTGACCCCGTGTGGGGTATACTGCTACACTTGCATGCCGTTCGGGCTGCGCAATACAGGGGTGACCTTCCAACGGCTGATGCACATCGCCCTGGGTCAGCAGCTCGGGAGAAACGCTAAAGCCTACGTCGACGACATCCTGGTAAAATCCCGGGAGGCGAGAACCCAGATTCAGGACCTGGAGGAGACCTTCGCAAGCCTACGCCAGGTGGACCTGCGGCTTAACCCGGAGAAGTGCGTGTTCGGCGTTCCCTCTGGGAAGCTGCTGGCCTTCCTCGTGTCCCACAGGGGGATTGAGGCTAACCCGGAGAAGGTCAAGGCACTAGAAGACATGAGCCCGCCGCAAACTCTGAAGGAAATGCAGAAGCTTGCGGGCTGCGTGACCTCGCTGGGGCACTTCATCTCCAAGCTGGGGGATTGCGCCCTGCCATTCTTCAAGTTGATGAAGAAGAAGGGCCCGTTCGAATGGACCCCGGAGGCCGACCTGGCGTTTCAAGACCTCAAGAGATACCTGACCAGCCCTCCGGTGATGGTGGTGCCTCGTCCCCTCGAGCCCCTGGTGCTTTACCTAGCCGCCACTCCCCACTCCGCCAGCGCGGCGCTGGTGGCGGTTCGGGAAGAGCGCCAGGCCAAGAATCTGCTGCATCGTGCCGCACTTTCGGCCGGGGCGTCGCAGCACCAAGACGGCGCTGCAAGGGCTGCAACAACGACGGCGAACGGTCAGACCCAGCAAGACGGTGTCCTCGGGCCTGTAGGGGCCCAACGAATGACCAGGCTCCTGAGGTCCCATCACCTCAGGAAACGCCCCAATCTCCGGCAGCCGTAGGCTCCATCAACGCTCCCGCCCTTGTCGAGCACCCAATGTACTTCGTCAGCACGGTGCTGCGGGACGCGGGAGCATGGTATCCCATGCCGCAGAAACTTCTGCTCGCGCTCGTGGTGGCCTCACGCAAGCTGCGCCACTACTTCCAAGGACACCCGATCAAGGTCGTCTCAGCCTATCCATTGGAAAGGGTGCTCTAGAGCCCCAATGTCGCGGGAAGGGTTGTCGAGTGGAACATCAAGCTACAGGCATTGCAGCTTAAGTTCAGCACAACTAGGGTCATCAAGGGGGCTGCCCTCGCCGACTTCGTGGCCGAATGGACCGACGCCCCGGAACCTGAAGTCGGCGAGAGCCGATCCCTCTCGCCGGGAAGTGAAGCACCAGATGGTTGGGTCATGTATTTCGACGGTGCCTTCGCACGCCAAGGCGCGGGGGCTGGAGCCGTACTCATCTCACCCACCCAAGACAAGCTCTACTAGGCTGTGCAGCTCTGCTTCCAGCGGGGCGAGAAGGTCTCCAACAACATTGCGGAGTACGAGGGGTTGATCGCCGGCCTCAAGGCAGAGGCGGCCTTGGGAGTGAAGCGTCTCACCATCAAGGGCGACTCCCAGCTCCTCGTCAACTTCTCTAACAAGGTGTACGAGCCAAGAGACGAGCACATGGAAGCATACCTCGCGGAGGTGCGCAAGATGGAGAAGCAATTCTTGGGCCTAGAACTGCAGCATGTACCGCGCGGCACCAACAAAGAGGCCGACGAAATTGCCAAGCGGGCGTCGAAGCGCCAGCCCCAAGAACCCGGCGTCTTCGAGGAGCGACTCTTCAAGCCCTCGGCGGCTCCCCCTGCCACCGAATTTGTACCGCCTCAGGAGGAGCTCCCCGCGCCACCAACCTCAGGGGCCCCCGCCTGTGGCCCGACTTCAGGGGCTCGCCTGCTCCTGGCACTCGAGCCCCAGGAGGCGTGCTAGACTGAAGAGTTCAGGGCATACTTGGTGCGGGGGACGCTGCCAGAGAAGGAGGAGGATGTGGAGCATGTGGCCCGGCAAGCCACAACATACTGCATCCAAGATGGTGAGCTCTACAGAACGGCCGAATGATGTTTCCTTATGTTGTATCTCCAGGAAGCAAGGCGAGCTGTTAGCTGACATACACGGCGGAGATTGCGGGCACCGCTCATCATCGCGCACCCTGGTTGGCAAGGTGTTCCGCAGCGGTTCTACTGGCCCATGGCACTCAATGACGCAGCCGAGTTAGTGAAATCCTGCAAGGCCTACCAATTCCACGCCAATCAGATCCACCAGCCAGCTCAGGGCCTCCAAACTATCCCGCTCTCATGGCCATTCGCGGTCTGGGGGCTGGATATCCTAGGCCCGTTCCCTCGAGCGCCTGGGGGCTACCGCTACCTCTACGTTGCCATCGACAAGTTTACCAAATGGGCGGAGGTGGAGGCTGTCCGCACCATCCCAGCCGGGTCTGAAGTTAAGTTCATCAAGGGCCTTGTGAGCCGGTTTGGGGTCCCTAACCGCATCATCACTGACAACAGCTCGCAGTTCACTAGCAATCTCTTCAAGACATATTGTGCTAACCTTGGAACGCAGATATGCTACGCCTCAGTAGCACACCCCAAGAGCAATGGCCAGGCCGAGCGCGCCAACGCGGAGGTCCTGAGAGGCCTCAAGACTAGAACCTTCAAGAAGAAGCTCGAAGCCTGCGGTAGGGGATGGCACGACGAGCTCCAGTCCGTCCTATGGTCCATCCGCACCACCGCCACCAAACCAACAGGCGAGACCCCATTCTTCCTCGTCTATGGAGCTGAAGCAGTCCTCCCTCATGAGGTCAAGCATTGCTCCGCGCGGGTCCTGTCATTCGATGAAGCGCACCAGGACGCCATGCGGGGGATGGACCTCGTGCTGGGGGAGGAGCGCTGCCGCCAAGCGTCGCTCCGAGCGGCAAGGTATCAGCAGGCGCTGCGACGGTATCACTGCCGCAGCGTCCGCTCCAGGATGCTCAAGGTGGGCGATCTCGTCCTAAGGAGGGTGCTCTCCAGGGAAGGGCTGCAAAAGCTCTCACCCATGTGGGAGGGCCCGTTTAGGATTGCCCACATCTCCAGGCCTAGCGCCGTGCGCCTAGAGACGCAGGACGGGATCCCCATCCAGAACGCCTGGAACATTCAGCACCTCCGGAAGTTCTACCCATGAAGCAAGGCCCAGTACTTGTGAAGGTCTCCGCCCGTGACACTGTCGGCGTTCTGGGAACGGGGGTCCCCAGACTTTCCTGCCTGTGGCCCACGGCGTGGCTTTGCTAGCAGGCCCGTACGGCCCATCTTCATCAACAAGGCATTCAAGACCCTCGCGAGGGGCCATGCCTCGCGAGGCGGACGACGCAAGACCTCAGGAGCGGCCTCTCCAGGTAGGCTCACGAGGAGCAAAGATATCAAGGCGGGGCAAACCTCGCGAGGCTCTAGTGACGTGAGCCATGACGTCCTTGTTTCCTCTTTGGTGCTAAGGAAGCAGGCGCAGGCGCGGAGTACCGAGGCATCAGGCAAAGGTTTCCATATCGGTGCAACGAGACCAAGACCAGCGGGACGGCAAGATGGAGGTCACCATGGAGCCCAAGACGGCGTCACCACCAGAGCCTTTTGCAGGCGAAAATCACTTTTGTCAGGATAGCTTGTACTAGCTGTCCCCTTTCAAATTTGCCCGCCGTTGTTGGCTCCCTTCCCGCTCAATATTTGGGGAGAGGACCAGGGCCTATATAAGTAGAACTAGCCACCACAGTAGAGGGCATCGGATAGTGCATCGAGCCCTCACCACACAAGTTCGACAAGCACAAGAACACCTCAACCTCAGGAGGCTGTTCTTCCCCTTGTACTGTTCATCATCCGCCCAAGAGGCAATCCACCGCCACCACACTGGAGTAGGGTATTACACCACAACGGTGGCCCGAACTAGTATAAATCTCGTGTCTTTCTATGTTGCGAGTTTGTTGAGTTCGTCCGCGAAATCTTAGCGAGCTTGGGCGTAGATCGGTAGGAGGAAAAGAACTTTGCGCGCACCCCAGAGTTCGAACCTGAAGGGTTTTGCCGGAACCCCAGATCTGACATTTGGCGCACCAGGTAGGGGTGCCTCGGAGCCTCTTCCTCACCGACCGATCCACCGACGCTCCACGCCCCGATGTCCGGAAATCCAAGGCCAGACTCCGACCGCTGGGCAGCTTGGCCAGCCCGAGCGGTGTCACCTGCCCATGAAGACCTCGACCCCGCGCTCCAGGCGGCGCGAACGCCGTCCAGCGCTGAGGGGCGTGGGCCGCGCGGGTGGGCGTTGTCTACCCTCACTCCACAGCAAGTACGAGCCACTGCAAGGGCGGCAAGCCACGCCGCAGCAACGGCGCCGCACTCACGACGGGAGCGGGAGCAGGCAAACATGCGGGCAGTGCTCACGGTGGCGCGGGAGCTACTACGGTGCCGGCTGATGGAGAGCGGCCGGGATGCACTGCTGGAGCGCGTTGCCGAGCTGCTGGATGCGGCGGCATCGGGAGCACCGCCCTTCTGCTATCAGCTTCCTTCTCAGGCCACTACGGGGTCTCACGGCGGACCTCGCCACAACCACGCGCCATCGGGTGCGCCTGGGGGCTTCGTCAACACCAGCACGGCCGGCGGCGCTGGGGGCTCCACCGCCCCCATGCCGCCCGCGACAAGCATGGGTACAAGCGTTGCCTCCCATGGTCCCAGTGGGATGCCGCGTTACCATCCTCAGGACGCCACGCTGGGCCGGGCAACATGGAGTGTGGGGCACTACGGCGAGGTGTTCGGGGTGACGGCCCCGGAAGCATATGTGCCCCGCATGATGGACCAGGAGTACGCACCGGAGGATGACCCTGGCTCGTTCCTCGGAGAGGATTGGGAAGAAGGGACGCTCGAATTTGAAGCCTTCCAGGAACCAACGGAGAACCGCGACGATCGTGCCAGCAACAACAACTTCAGGGTACCACTAATCTCTCAGGGGCAGACTTACGCTAACCATGGGCTGCAAGTGAATCAGGTCACGACGTCGATCGACGACCCTGGCACAGCAGCATCCCTTCCGCCGGGGGAAGCACGCTGGGGGCCGCGCGGAGGGAGCCAGGAGCAAGGCCCCTCCCCACGTCGCGTGAAGCCAGGCAACGTCCGGAGGTAGGCCCTCTGCCGGGGAGGTGCCGGCGATCCTTCCCTCGGCAGAGGACCCGTGGTCGCCGGGGGCACCGCTGGCTTCCCCTTTCCCCCCTTTGTGTCATCCAGGTTGCTGGTCGGCTCAAAGGTGGTCGAGAGTGGCGCAAGGCGGGCCCCTCATCTGGCGATATGAAGCAAGGCCGGTTCCTGTGAAGAAGGCCCAGTGCCTGTGAGGCTCGGCGCCCGTGACACTCTCATGTAATAATGAGTGGGGCTGTACATGCCCCGGAGTCTCAGGGGTGCCGGCCTCAGGCCCTGGGGCTCCCTCCCACGCCTAGTGGCAGCACTTAGCTCCACGCTGGTGAGAAGACTTGAAGACCAGAAGACTAGACTAGGCGCCGGACGCGGCCATTTGCTTTGGATCTCTTCTTCTGTAGCCTTGCTTTCTGGATTTGGATTTAAGTTCGAATCGAGTTTTTTTTCATTGCGTGCGGGGGGTGAATTCTCTCGTTCAAGCGATTTCTTGCCATCTGGTTCTTGCCTTGTTCTGGATCTCAAGCTCACCGCCTCCCCCTCGCGGGCCCCTCGCGAGCGGGGCAAGGCACAGCACGCGCGCCACGCGTGCCGATCGGCGCAAGAACCTCGCGAGGCCCACTCGGGCGAGTCAGCACACCCTTCAGGAGCCCCGTGGTGACTCTCGACCTTACAGTACGATTCGGGGCCTGCCCCAGCTAAGGTAAGCCGCAGCTGCAAAACTTGCCGTCAGGCTCGTGGTAGACCAAAACACACCCTCGGTTCAACATAAAGGAGTAGAAATCATGATTTGTTTACATGAGGGGCTCCCCCTCCCAAAATGCTCTCACAATCTTTAAGGGGCCACGCCCAAGTTTTTGCATACAGGGTGAAGCAGTAAAGAGATCAGGAATTAGCCAGATATGTCGCTTGTTCCGTCCTCCGCGTCGTCTTCGGACGAGCCGCTCGCATCGCTGTCACCATCATCGACGTCGCCGCCACCGTCATCAGCGCCAACGTCCCCATCATTGACCACGTCGCCTCCGTATGCAGCGACCACCACCGCGTCGTCCTCTGAAGTAAAGGCCCTGACCAACGCGTCCACGTTGTCCTCTACCCACCGCGCCAGGTCGTCCCGAACAACCGTGGACACGGGGGCGATGGCGGCGTCAAAGTCGAAGTCGGGGTTGGCGTTCAGGAGGTGGCTGTAGACGAGGGAGAAAGCGCGCTCGAGCAGGCCGCGACTCCTCTCTTGCACGAGCCTGCGAGCTTCGTCTGATCGGGCCTCCAGGCGTGTCGCCACATCAGTGAAGAAGCAGAGGTGACTGGCGTAGTCATTCACCTGAGGATGGGGGTCGTTCGCATCACAGACATGGCCTAGGGTAGTGTTGGCCCTGTTCCGAAGATCCTGAAGCATGGGAGCATGAACACGCTCCAGCGTCCACCTCTCCAGCACCTCCTCCCTGTTTTGCCGCGTGACGGCCTCGGCATCTTCAACCCGTTTCTGAAGCAGAAGCAGCTCGGCGCGGGCGGAGGCCAAGTCCGCCTGCGCCGTGTCCAAGGCGGTAGCCGTGGCCTCCCCACGCCTCTCCGCCTCGTCTAACCTAGGCCTGAGAGCGGCGGTCCTGCCCGCCTCCTCAGTTCCTGCGAGCTTCAGCTTCAAGTTGTACCGACCTTCAAGATCCGCGCGAACCCGGGCCACCTGACGATCGACTTCCTCCTGGACCATGGTCTTGCGAGCCCCGACGACATCTTCCGCCTGAGCAACTTGACGCTCCCTCGTCTCCAGTTGTTCAAACTCAAGGCTGCGCTCCACGGCTTCCAGAGCCAGCGCCTCCTCACGCCTCCGGACCTCCTCTTCTTCTGCGGGCGTCCCCCTCAGCGACGCAAGGGAGGCTCTGCGCACCTCCACCTACTGCTCAAGAGACGCACTGCAGGCCTGGAGCTCCCACGCGCGCTTCTCCGCAGACTCGCGACGGCGGTCAGCCTCGCGAGCCTCCTCCAAGGCTCGGGAGCAAGCTTCGCGGGAAACCTTGAGGGACGTCTCGGCCTTCGCATTGTCAAGATCACGCTGATAGTGGCCAAGGTTGATGGCCACCCTCAGCTTACGCTGTTCCTCCACCAGCCGAAGACCTTCAGCCTCAAGGGGCGAGTCAACACCTGTGAGTTCTTCGCCGAGTTGACTCATCGCGCCCATCGCCTGCTGGAAGAGCTCATGACGAACGACGCACCGCCCGTGTTCAAACTCCAATGCACGCCCCACCTCGTCCTCCACCTCAGGGGCTGCAGGCGGGACATCAAGTGGCGAACTGCCTCTCGGCAGGGGGCTGGGGGCTGGTGCCGCTCCAGGTACTGGCCCGACCTCACGAGGGGCCCTGGCTGAATGGGGCCCGCTGCTTGAGGGGGAGCTGAAGGCCAAAGCCGACCAGCTGCTGTCCATAACTAGAGGAGGAGAACAGGGAACGCCCGCCAGGCTCCAAGCCAGACCATGCACGAAGGGCAACGAGGCCGTAGATTCGAGGCTCCATGAAGGCGAGCGCACCCCCTCGACCGGCCTGGCTCCAGGTGCGGCATGCAGGCTCGGGGTGCACAAGGCCAACAGGGGCGCCGAGGAAGGCGAGGATTGCTTCTCGGAAGGCTCAACGGCCCTGGCAGAAGGGGTCCTGAAGAGCCAGCGTCAGGAAGGAAAGCAGCAATCAAGAAACCACAAGGTGCAGTACTTACTCGTCGACAGCGAAGTACTTTCGTCGCTTCAACGGCCCAAAGATACTGTTGCCGCTCGGGGATCCTTTCCTCTTGCGGAGCTCCTCGAAGTCCACGCAAAGCCGACCGAAGCGCTGAACATGGCGGCCAGCGCGAGGCGCGGCCGAAGAAGAGCTTGGAGGGACAACTTCAGGGGTGCCCAGCAGCGGTGAACAGTCGGGCGCCGTCTCGCCACGACCTCCCGAGGCTTCCGGGGCTTTGACCTCGGGAACCATGTGCTGCGTCGCCTCAGTAACCGAAGCCCCAGGGGAGGGATCACGGGCTCCCGAGGACGACGCCCCAGGATCACCATACGACATGTGCTCCTCAGCACTCGGGCTACCGGCCTCCGTCGGAGCTCGCCCTCCTGCACCCTCACTTGGGGCGAGCCCGGCACCGGTGGCGAGGAAGGGAACCACGTCGACGGGGTTCTCGCGGGGCCCCACCAGGCCGATCGGGCGCAGCCCCCACTCATCAAAGGAGGGCATGCTCGCGGTAAATTCGGCCTTGTTCTCGTAGCGGTACAGCAGAGAGCTCTTCCTGGGCATGTCGTCCGGCAGAGGGGCACCCGTCAGGACCACAGGTACCGTCTGCCGCGTCGTAAGAGGAAGTCCCTCCTCCTGAAACCTCATGTGGTCCTGGCTGCTGAGCAAGGTCCACATCGGGCGGGAATGGCGCTGAAGCGGAGTGACTCGGCGCTTGACGAACTCCTTCACCACCATAGGCGCGGTCACGCCGCGGTCCTTCAGCCTCCTCAGCCTGAGCCACACAAGAACGAGATGGGGGCTCGTGAGCCTCTGGTGGCCCCAACTGGAGTTGGGAACAGCAGGCCCTGGTGGAGCATGGAGCAAAGGGCTGAGCACACCGGCGTCAACAAACACGCATCGTGTCCGAAACTTGCTCGTGGATGGAGGAAGCTCAAAGTCGATCCCCGCGCCCGCTGTCACGGCCACAGCCTGGAAGCTCACACACCCCGAGCTCTGCCGAGGGTCAGTTAGATGCAATGAGAAGAAATGGCGAAGGAGGGCCACAGAAGGGGTGATGCCAACCATGGCTTCGCAGACAAAGGCGAAGACGACAAGAAGAGTCACAGATTGAGGGTCAAGATGTAGCATGTGATCTGATAATGCTCGAGCACCGCGTTGAAGAAGGCGGAGAAGGGAGGAATCAGGCCAGCCCAGAGGGCATCTATGAAGATTGGGACCTCAGTGGCTGCCCGGGCAATGCGAGTGCGAGACGCGGGCCAAGCCACCGTCTCTCCCCACTCATTGAAACTGGAGGCAAGCATGGGGCGCACCTTGTCCATGGCCTCGTCGTTGAGCACCCGGGGTCGGCCGAGCGCAGGCCCGAAGGATGGAGGCACGCTTGGCGAAGACAGAGGTTTCTTCCCCTTGTCAGCCTGTTTTGGCGCCATGGCGATGAAGCAGGCGGAGCGCAAGTCGGATTGGAAGGGAGGAGCAGAGTCTCGAGGAAGCAGAGAGATTGGGGGAGCCAGGCGTGGGCAAAGGAAGAATAACTGTGTATGCTGCGGGGGGCGCATAGCCAGGCGGATTCAAAGGCAACGTGGGGAAGCGGAGACGCCCACGTCCAATCAACCGCCACGCATCGACCAAGGCCGCAGGCTTTTGGGGCCCGCGGTGCTCCGTACTTGTCCTTTGGCTTCGCCTCGAAGCCAAGCCCGAGCGCACCTTGGGCCCGGGGGCTACTGTCGGCGTTCTGGGAATGGGGGTCCCCAGACTTGCTTGCCTGCGGCCCACGGCGTGGCTTTGCTAGCAGGCCCGTACGGCCCATCTTCATCAACAAGGCATTCAAGACCCTCGCGAGGGGCCAAGCCTCGCGAGGCGGACGACACAAGACCTCCTCAGGAGCAGCCTCTCCAGGTAGGCTCGCGAGGAGTGGAGATACCAAGGCGGGGCAAACCTCGCGAGGCTCTAGTGACGTGAGCCATGACGACCGACACCAGGCGGGCGCCAGCGCGCGCAACGTCCTTGTTTCCTCTTTGGTGCTAAGGAAGCAGGCGCAGGCGCGGAGTACCGAGGCATCAGGCAAAGGTCTCATATCGGTGCAACGAGACCAAGCCCAACGGGACGGCAAGACAGAGGTCACCATGGAGCCCAAGATGGTGTCACCACCAGAGCCTTTTGCAGGCGAAGACAACTTTTGTCAGGATAGCTTGTACTAGCTGTCCCCTTTCAAATTTGCCTGCCATTGTTGGCTCCCTTCCCGCTCAATATTTGGGGACAGGACCAGGGCCTATATAAGTAGAACTAGCCACCACAGTAGAGGGCATCGGACAGTGCATCGAGCCCTCACCGCACAAGTTCGACAAGCACAAGAACACCTCTACCTTAGGAGGTTGTTCTTCTCCTTGTACTGTTAATCATCTGCCCAAGAGGCAATCCACCGCCACCACACTGGAGTAGGGTATTACACCACAACGGTGGCCCGAACCAGTATAAATCTCGTGTCTTTCTGTGTTGCGAGTTTGTCGAGTTCGTCCGCGAAATCTTAGCGAGCTTGGGCGTAGATCGGTAGGAGGGAAAGAACTTCGCGCGCACCCCATAGTTCGAACTTAAGGGTTTTGCCCGAACCCCAGATCCGACAGACACTCTCACGTAATAATGAGTGGGGCTGTACATGCCCCAGAGTCTCCGGAGTGCCGCCCTCGGGCCTCGGGGATTCCCTCCCACGTCCTAGTGGCAGCACTTAGCTCCGCGCTGGTGAGAAGACTAGACTAGGTGCCGGACACGGCTGTTCATTTGCTTTCCATAGTTGGCTTGCCCCTCTTTAATGGAAATAAGAATTCTGGTGTTTCTCGTTGGCTTGGTTCGATCCCCTTTTCTCTCTGTTTCTTCCCTCGGTTCTCAGTTTTGACCGACACTCTCCCTCGCGATATTATATAACAAGATGGTATCTCCCTAGCCCTTTTTGAGACCGCAAAACATAAATGCAGAGCACCCCTGAAGATCAAGGACTGACTAGACATTGTAATTCATGGCAAAAGAGATCCAGTCACAGTATCAATTAATGGTAAAGCATAAAATGACAGTGGTGCCCTCTAACTAGTGATTTTTATAAGAGGATGATGACTCAGCAATAAAAGTAAATAAATAGGCCCTTCACAAAGGGAAGCAGGGATTTATAGAGGTGTCAGAGCTCGAGCTTTTTGAAACAAGATGAATAATATTTTGAGCGGTATGCTTTCATTGTCAACATAACAACCAAGAGATCTCGGTATCTTCCATGCTAGGTACATTATAGGCGGTTCCCAAACAGAATGGTAAAGTTTATACTCCCCCTCCACTAACAAGCACATTCCACGGCTGGTCCGAAACAATGGGTACCGTCCAACTAACCACGATCCTGGGGGAGTTTTGTTTGAAGTTATATTTTGATTTGATTTGACCATGGAACTGGGCATCCCAATTACCAGCCATTTTCTCATGAATTACGAGCAGAGTCCACCCATCATGAGAATAACCCACCTAGCATGGAAGATACTGACAACCCCCAGTCGCTACGTGAGCGATTCGGGCATACAAAACATATTATTATTTGAAGGTTTAGAGTTTGGCACTTGCAAATTTACTTGGAACGACAGGTCAATACTGCATATAGGTAGGTATGGTGGACTCATATGGAACAATTCGGGTTTATGGAAGTGGATCCACAAGCAGTATTCCTGCTTAGTACAAGTGAAGGCTAGCAAGAGATTGAGGAGCGACCAACTAGAGAGCGACAACAGTCATAAACATGCATTGAGATTAACCAACATTGAGTGCAAGCATGAGTAGGATATAAATCACCATGAACATAAATATCGTGGAGGCTAAGTTGATTTTGTTTCAACTTCATGTGTGAACATGTGCCAAGTCAAGCCACTCGAATCATTCAAAGGAGGATACCATCCTATCATACTACATCACAACCATTTTAAAAGCATGTTGGCACGCAAGGTAAACCATTATAAACTCCTAGATAATTAAGCATGGCATGAGTAACTATAATCTCTAATTGTCATTGCAAACATGTTTCATTCATAATGGTCTGAATCAAGAACGATGAACTAATCATATTTACAAAAACAAGATAGGTCGAGTTCATATCAGCTTTTCCTCATCTCAATGATTTCATCATATATCATCATTATTGCCTTTCACTTGCACGATCGAAGGGTGTGGATAATAATAATAGTGCATGTGCATTGGACTAAGCTGGAATCTGCAACATTTATTCAAAGGATAAGACAACGTAATATGGGATCTTTGTTAGATTAACAATAATGCATATGAGAGCCACTCAAGATTTTCATCATGGTCTTCTCCTCTCGACCCAAAGAAAGGAAAAAGAAATTCAAAGAAACACATTGAAATGTTTTTGGAGTTTTTGTTTTTCTCAAGAAAGTGACGCAAGAACGAGAAAAAGAATTTACACGGGAAAGCTCCCAACAAGCAAAAGAAGAAAGAGAAATCTTTTTGGGTTTTCTTTTAATACTGTTACTAAATAAACACGGAAGGAAAGAAGCTACAACTATTTTTTTGGATTTTCTCAAAGTTTTTCAAATGCACAAGAAGAAAGCGAGAAAAAGAAATAAACTAACATGGATAATACAATGAAAAAGTATGAGCACCGACAACTGGAATGAGTGTGTGAACATGAATGTAATGTCGGTGAGAAATACGTACTCCCCCAAGCTTAGGCTTTTGTCCTAAGTTGGTCTAAGGCCACAACTAGCCTGGCGGATATCCAAAGTTATAGTCGGGGTTGTACTGGGATGCGGCAGCTACTGCATGAAGCGCTGCAGCATGGAGGCGAGCGGCCTCCACCCCTCTCTGATACTCGTTTGCCTCCTCTCTAGTTGTAAAATATCTCCCTCTTACCTGAAAGTTAAAGAAGGCAGGAGCAGGAAGGGTAATACGGACAGCATGCTGCCGGTCAAAGACTAGTCGGTACTGGAGGAACTATTCGTTCCTCTCAAGAAACTGGTAGCGTACCAAAGCGTTATAATCAAGAAAAGCAGGTGGTAACTCAATGTCATTCCCCCTTATGGGTACTCCAAGATAATTAGCTACACGGGTTGCATAAATCCCACCAAATAAATCTCCAGCATTAAGATGTAACCTCCTCGCAATAATGGCCCCCAAGTTATATTGTTTATCACCCAACACCGCACACTTGTGGACACTAAGATCTGATGCATAAGTATGGCTATGATCATGTTTACCACTAATGCATCTTCCTATAAAGAGAGCAAAATAATGTATGGCATGAAAATGAATGCTCCCCATGGAAGCTTGTGTAATATTTCTAGTTTCTCCCACAGTAATGCTAGCAAGGAAATCATTGTACTCAGTTTTGTGAGGCTCGCTATGAATGCCCCATTGTGGGATTTTGCATGCAGTATTAAAATCTTCAAGGTCCATGGTATATGATTCATCATAAAGATCAAATAAAACAGTATGGGTATTGAGTCAAAAAAACAGTATGGGTATTGAGCTGAGATGTAAACTTAAACCTTCGCACAAATGAATCAGTGAGTTGATAGTATTGAGGACACTTATCTGATACGAAGTCCTCAAGATCCCCATTCCGTACATACGCATCAAATTCCTCCTTGAAACCTGCATGAACCATGAATTGATCCAACGGCCATTCGCAAGGCCGTACTTGAGCTTCCCTTGGTGGTTCAAGATCCGGCTCACATATTGCGAGCCTTGGGGCTTGCTTCCTCGAAGGAACCACCAGGGTATATTTTCCTAAACATTTTTCTTCCTTTGAAAAATTTCTGAAATTTCTAGTGACACAAAATAAAAGTGAACCAAACTCAACAAAATCGATAGAAACTACTCCTATAGGTGTCTAGAGGCTATATCATGCAACAAAACTACTTTGGACCATATAAATTTGACATGCAAGCTCAAGAACAAGGTCATCATAGCAGAAAAAATTTGCAATATATAAAGCACTAGAATAAAAACTAATTGGACCATTGGAGGAGTCACATACCGAAGAACAATCCCCCGAAATATTTTTCAATTGGGGGTTTGCACAAGGAGATCGAGAATGGCAGCAAGATGAGGTAGAACACAGGTTTGAGCAACGGGGTGATTTTTCTGGAGGAAGACGAAGTGGATGGGTATTGGAATAAGTGAGGGGGACCCACGTGGGACCCACAAGGCAGGGGAGCGCCCTCCACCCTTGTGGCCCACCGGTGCAGCTCCTGGTGCATGTTCAGTGCCAGAAATTCTGAAATATTCTATTAAAAATCATACTAAATTTTCAGGGCATTTGGAGAACTTTTATCTTTGGGACATTTTTTATTGCACGGATAATTCAGAAAACACACGAATAATACTATTTTTGCTTTATTTAATATAAATAACAGAAAGTAAAAGGTAGGTACAGAAAGTTGTGCTTTCTAAATTCATCCATCTCATGCCCATGAAAAGGAATCCATTAACAAGGTTGATCAAGTCTTATTAAGAAACTTCTTCTGAATGGCATGAAACCGGAGAATTTTCGAATAACACTAGGTTACCTCAACGGGGATATGCATGTCCCCAACAATAAGAATATCATATTTCTTTTTGACAGTAGGAAGAGGGAATTCAAAACCTCCAATAGCAATAATCGAACATTTTCCAATAGAATTTATGCTATTCACTTGAGGTTGTTTCTTCGGGAAGTGTACCGTATGCTCATTACCATTAACATGAAAAGTGACATTGCCCTTGTTGCAATCAATAACAGCCCCTGCAATATTCAAAAAGGGTCTACCAAGGATGATCGACATACTATCGTCCTCGAGAATATCAAGAATAACAAAGTCCGTTAAGATAGTAACGTTTGCAACCACACCAGGCACATCCTCACAAATATCGATGGGTATAGGAGTTGATTTATTAGCCATTTGCAAAGAAATTTCAGTAGGTGTCAACTTATTCAATCCAAGTCTATGATATAAAGAGAAAGGCATAACACTAACACCGGCTCCAAGATCACATAAAGCAGTTTTAACATAGTTTCTTTTAATGGAGCAAGGTATAGTTGGTACTCCTGGGTCTCCTAGTTTCTTTGGTATTCCACCCTTAAAATTATAATTAGAAAGCACGGTGGAAATTTTAGCTTCCGGTATCTTTCTTTTATTTGTAAAAATATCCTTCATATACTTAGCATAAGGAGACATTTTCATAATATCAGTCAAACGCATACGCAAAAAGATAGGTCTAATCATTTCAGCAAAGCACTCAAAATCTTCATTATCCCTTTTCTTGGATGGTTTAGGAGGAAAGGGCATGGCACTACTACAGGATGCTGCTAACGCGACACTACGATCAGACACCCTTCGACGAAACTGTGTGCGACGATATAATCGCAAACGGTGGTGTAAAAAAATTGTCCAAAAAGGTGCAAAATGTTTGCGATGACGGATGCATCAAACACGGTTTAGATTTTTTAGTTGCGTGTACGATGCAAGGCATACGGTTCACTTCAGTTAACTGTTTGCGATGGGGAGGAACAAAAGAAACTGGTAGCCAGATGAAGGTGTGTGCGATATACAGCATACGGTTCACTCGGATGAACTGTTTGTGGTTAGGCAACACAAAAGAAACGGTCAGCCAGAACAAGGTGTGTGCGATATACGGTATGCGATTCACTCGGATGAATTGTTTGCGTTGAGACAAGAGAACAGAAATGGTTCAATATAACAAGATGTACGTGATGCGCGACAAACAGGCCTGTAACCAGAAATGTGTGCGAAGACCGATAATAACACAGGCGATTGCTGCTAATAAGACGTGGTGTTGTGTGATGGGGGGTTGCATACAGAACAACAATATATATATATATATATATATATATATATATATATAGACACACACACTTATAAGGACATGGTTGCATAACCAAATTAAACATCCACTTACATAGGTGGCTACTACAACCATGGCATTTGCACACATCAAAGTAAACTATTACATGCATAATTACATAGGTGGCTACTACACACATGACGTTTCCACACACACCAAAGTAAACTATATATTACATGCATGATTAACTAGGATAAACGATCATCATCTACTTCTTGTGACGCTTGCTCTGGTTGTGGCTCGATCCGGCCTCATCGATCTCGGTAACAAGGCACTTCCTCATGTCAACGATCCGCCTGTGCATCTCGTAGCATGTGTACACGCTCTTGGCCGCAAACCTGAGGTGAGGTTCATCCGGTTGCGTATCCAGGCCCCGTGCCAGGATACAGGACGTGTTCTGTTGGCTTCCTGCTTCATATTTTCGTAGTATGGGTCGATGATGGCCGAGGCGAGTTCAACCAGGGAGTCCTTCTTCGTGCTTCCCCAGACCCTATAGTGCTCACGGATTTCGACAAGGTTCTTGCAGGCCAAGCCCGTAACCCTGAGCGCTTTTACATCATCGGTGGTTACCACCGTGGTGAACTTGTAGTTGGTGCTATTGACAAACTGATGTAGGGTGGAACCCTATACGACTGATCTTTCACGAAAAGGAGTGGATCCCAACTAAGAACACGAAGAACCCACGGGGAGACACAAGGGAAAACACAAGAGTATCTGTCAAACCAACAAGATATAGTCACACATATGCTAGATCCGAGTACACATAGAGATCACACGGTCCAAAGCCAACAAGGGACGATACATAGGGTAACGGGTTCTTCTCCGTGAGGAGGTCTTGATGGGGCTACCCAAGAGGGGGTCTTGAATCCAACGTGGATCTTCTCCGAAGAGGGGTTGTGATCTCTCTCAAGGAGTAGATCTGTATGGATGAGCAAAGCTCTATCTCACATATGAGCTAAACCAATGCTAACCCTCAAATGGAGGAGGGGGAGGAGTATATATAGTCTAAGCCACGAAGGGGTAAGTGAGGGGCGAAGAGGTACATGGGCCTCGGCCCAAGTCACGCGCGCAGGCATGGTCCGGATGATCCGGATGGAGTCTCGGATGATCTGGGCGTTGGGGGTCCAGATGATCCGGCTTCTTCGAGCAGGCTTCAGGTGTCTTCGGGCACATTACCCGGATCGTCCGGTGGGGGTCCGGATCGTCCGGCTGGGATCCGGATGATCCGGGCAAGTCCAGTCTTGCTCCGATCTTCTTCTTCCTTCTCCTCTTCCATGCTTGGCCTTGATCCTTGGATCCTCCATGGTCATCTTGGTTGTACCTGAGTTTATGCAAGGTCCATGCATGAGGTAGTAACCATGTCTCATATCTGGAAAGTGACGGTTCGAAGAGGAGTGAGTTCACCTTGTGTCCAATGGCGTATGGTTGAGGTCTCATTGTATGTCCTCTTGGGGCTTGGGGAGTAGTCGAAGTGTACATGGGGATGATCGTAGGATGCTTTGCATCATCTCCCCCCCCTTGGGAAAGATCCGACCTCGGATCGTGATCCTCATCACCATGGAAACGGTTTTTGTGGACAGACGTGTAGTTGGATGGAGTTGAAGACATTGCGCCATCCAAGTACTCCAAGGTGTCGCCGGAGTGGTATACATGCAAAAAGAGCAAACACAAACAACACTCGGAAATACAATGGTTAGCGCACACAAAGTGTCCATCATGTAAGAATGAGTCGGTGCGGCAAGATTTTTCGTGACAAAGCTCATGAAGCTTATCAAGATGATATATAATGACATGCAAATCGTTCATGGGAACAAAAGCATTTGTAGTATGCACAAAGGTGTGGTGAATGCGAATAATGTGACCATTGTGCAAAATGATGTCATAATGGGACGGTGTATCAAAAGCATGAACATGGTAATTGGTGCTCAATGTGAGTATGTGATCATGCAATTGATGTTGGGAAATTTGATGATTATGTATGAATATGCCATCAACAAAGATTATAACAAATTTGCTAAGGAAATGCACAGGCTTATATATCATGGATGACATAGAAATACAAAATGCAACAAGGCAATCATAAGGTGATTCAATCCATGCATAAGATGCAAATTTGCTATGGGTAGGATATGTCCATCGAGCATGACATGGCAACACAATCAACAAATATGTATGTGTTGGTGCAATGTGTCAAAGGAGTGTTGATGTACCAATGCTCAATGTTGTGGCATGAGTGGAGGTTCGAAGGTGCATCCAAGAAGTCTGAGCGCTCCTCAACTTGAAGGTCCAAAGGGTCCATCTCCAGTGTCGCTCCTCCGTTCGCGAGATGTATCATGTAGAGAACAAGAAGGAAACAACAATGAAAGAATGACCCATCCAATATGCATATGTGAGGATGGCTCAAAGGGAAGGAGTTCACCTTTATGAGGATGTCAAAAATGTTGGTGTCGCGCGTCATGTATGCCTTCACATGACCAAGTTGTATCGTCATGGTACCGCCTTGTGAATCCTTCAAAACGAAAGAACATGACAAACACTCGAAAAAACAAATGAGGCTAGTGCAAATGCAACACCTATCATTCATGTGGTAAAATACCCAACAAGTGTTTTCATTATTCTTATCATAAGAAAGTACAAGATGTGGCATGGTATGAAAGCATATGATGCGAGAATAGCCAAATACAATAGGCTCAATCAAACAAGCATGCTTCACAAGTAATATGTCCAAGTCTCCATGATCAATATGCATAGCAAGTTGGTACTCAATACAAGGTGATATGAGAGATGCAACTAATGGAGACAAGAGACAATGATCAAGACAAATCAAGTGAGAGGCATGAACATATATGTCATCAAACCCAAGAAAGCGAGTAAGAATGGAACATGGGTGATGCGACAAAGCAAGCAATCAAGAGCTAGTAGTGCGAAGATGCAACATACTAGAGGTAATCATGGCAATCATGTCATGTGTGCAAATAGTGTCATGAATAATTCACATGACATAGCACAAGCATTAAAGCAAGATATGAGGAAAGTATCATCATTGTATTGGTAAGAAGTCCTAGGTAAATAGTAATGGAACATCATGACTCTCCCAACACAAGAAGCATCAATAGCATGGGGCACAAAGAAATCATGGCAATAGCTACAAGGATCTCCACTAAGCATGCAAATACACATATGAGTAGTAAAATGATGAATCATGGGTAGATGCAAGCAAGGGTCACAATTGCATGGCAAAGGCATAGAAGCAAGCATAACATGCAAAGTGAACATGGTAAAATGGGCATAATGTGCCAAGTGATATATAGCCCATAGCCGTGTGAAAGCCAAGTAGAAGTGGTGCGTGTAGTCCTTGCGTGAAGGGAATGGTGGTAAGGATAGTCCACGAGATCCCAAGTCATCCTAGCTCTCAAGAGCGCGTTTCGTCAACTCTTGAGATTGAGAGGTTGACGAGTATACATGAGTACCTACACAAGACAAATACAAATGGAAGATTGTGTGTGTGTGTGGTAGATGTACACATCATCCATCATGATGCGCACATGCATGTGTTGGTTAGCACAAAATAGCCAATGCTCAAATAAATGGGATGCGTGATATAGAAACATGTCATCCATCATGATAGGTTTGTTGTCATGTATAGCATAATGGAGACTCAAATTGGGCAATGCATCATGAAAAATATCTAGAGCATTGTTATTCATGGAATGCATATGGTGCAAGCAATTATGGGAATCATGCAAAGTATGGAATGCATCAAAATCTCCTAATATGTATGAGGAAACTATGGGGGTCTCCTCATGATCATTAGTGGAAACATCACATGGAGAATATGGACAACATCCAAAACAATGCATATTTGGAACAATGTGATCATGGCATGGTATAGTAGATGAGTTGCGCAAATCATGTAAAGGAAGCATAGCAATATCATCACATGAAAAATAAAAGCCAATGACCATCATCTCGTCATCTATGCCATAAGTGCAAGTGGGATTTATTGTAATGGGGCATGCATAGTTACTATGTTGAGATTGAAATGAAGCAATATGGAAGATCTCACTCATAGCATATGACAAGTTCAAAGGATTGTCAAACATGACGTGACCTATAGAATTTTCACATGATATCCTATGGAGCATAGCATCACAACTAGGCAACTCAACATGCTCATCATCATAGTCATCATAAATTGGTAAGTCGTGAAATGAAGAAGTCGCACTAGCATGAAGCATGGGAATATGTGGATCAACATCATGCAAGCAATCATTGGTGAGATAGTCCACTAGTGGGACAAGAGAAGCATCATCACCTATGTTACCTTTGGAGCATCGCTCATGTGTTGTGGGTGAGGTGTCGAAGACCAAGTCGTGGTCATCTTCATCTTGATGGAACCATGTGAGGGTGCATCATCGTCCACCATGGCCATCATCATCTCCATTGGAGGTATGGACTCGTCGAGGAAAGGCATGTCGTCATGTAGGAGACCTAGCACCAAAGAAGAAAACACACTCGGAGTAGAGGTTAAGTCGTTAGAAATCATAGTGGCCTCACATGTCGTCTCAACTACCTCACTCACTAAGTGTGTGGCTCACTGACTCCCTCTTGGATGCTCTCACTCGTATGGTTGGTGGAGTCATGGCTCTCAACCTCACATAGGATGCGTGGCATGCTCTCATGTGAGGGGCTAGTGGTGGTCACACTCATCCTCTCATAGGGAATGCACCCAATGTCACATATGGTAGAGTCGCTCATATCACTCATGGTGGGGTGGCTCTCCACACATGGGAATTGGGGCACCTCATCATATGTGGGTGTTGGAGAGATGTAGGTGCAAATGTCTCCATGCTCAATCATGTCGTAGTCGTAGCCGTGGATGAAGGCCGAAGATGGCACATCATCACTCTCCTCTAAGACCAAAGATAAGGTCTCATGTGTGGTCTCGTAGCTTGACTCGGAGTATGAGTCCAATATGGGCGTCGTCTTCATGTTGTTCAACAGGTTCATGCTCATCGCCGTGCCCGAAGGGGATGGCCCTTGCTCGACCTTCTTGTCACCGTCTTGTTGTTGGAGACCCATATGATGTGGCACCTCGTAGCTCGTCTTCATGACCGAAGGGAATTTCCCATGCTCGGCCATCTTCCTTGAGGGGCTTCTGAAGATGGAAGTGTCACCCTCGCTCGTAGGTGGTCGCCTTGTTGTTGAAGATGTCGATGTAGGCGAACTCGTGGGAAGTAGGTGAAGAAGCCATACATCCAAAGGCGAAGATTCCTTGAGAACACTTGGCAAAGATGCCGAAGTGGTTGGTGTAGCCGTAGCTTCGTCTTGGTGGTGCTCATCTCGCGGTCTTCTCTTTTGCTCATGGAGAGTGGACTTGGCATGAAGTAGTGCTTGTTGGGACTTGTGCATTTGCGCTTGTGGAGCATCTTCATGTTGATGATGTTGTTGTTGTGCTTGAGCTCGTAGTAGATGTCGTTCGTCGTTGTCGTGCACATGTTGCTTGGAGGTGGCTTGCCCTTCATGACGATGTGGATCACGAACGTGATGGTGGTCGCCATGGAGATGTGGACGCAGACAACTTGCGCTTGCATTATTTTTGCGCTGCAAAGACTTGTGACTTTAATGTCGCCGCCTTGAGGATGATGAAGGGGAAGAACGGTTGATCAACAAGGTCTGAATCTCCTCCATCCTTGCATCTTCCTCCTCCTTTTGCGTGGAAAGCTTGTTGTCGATGTAGTCCCCTTTCCTTGCTTCAGAGTGACGAATGTCGATAGAGATGTTCTCGATGCGCTCTCGCAATCTTGATTGTGCGCCTTGCATTTGTCGTTGTAGATCGTAGATGGATGCTTTGGTGATGTACTTGTTCACGCCGTCATTGTTGTCGAAGACCGGAGATGAAATGCCTTGCCTATCCATCACAAGACTCAAGCAAAATGTGAGTGGGAGAAAGAGAAGAACTTATAGCAAATGTACCTTCACCAAAGTTGAAGATGGATCAATGATCACTCAATGATGTAACAAGGAAATAGCACAATTGGTACCGTTTCTCGTCGATTTCTCACACCTACACAAGTAAGGCTTATAGTGGAGCTCGGTGAGGATAGTGGCACAAAAATTTGATGCAAAATGTTAGCAAGAGTCAATAATGTTGAAAGAGATTCACAAATTCGCAAGTAAAACAAGTAGACCAATAGCAATATATGGCACACGGAAATGCAGACACGGATAGATAGATGGGGCCGTGCAACCAAGGAATGAGCAAAAAATGTGGAATCCACGGAAAACACTCGTGTTGCACAACTCAAGAGAGACGCTAGCACGATTGCTCAATAGGCGGATACGACACTTGTGCACAACCTATAAGATGCAAAGATATATCAATTTCTATCCCAAGTATGCTATTATGTATGGTTCCCGGTGTTTCTCTTAAGATGATCCAAGATGATCAGATATGACAATCTTATATGCAATGTGGTATGATGCTATGGCTATTGCTTACAAGCTTCTTTGCTCTTTCTCTTTTGCTTAAAAGCTTATTCTTCTCTCTTTTTTTGATGTGGCCACGATCACAAACCAAGATATCAATTGTGTATATGCGGGAACAATCTTGTGACACAAGAGATGATATAATGATACCAATATGATGTGGTATGTATGCAATGAAAGGGTGGATCACTATCACTAATGTGCACAAGTAGCGTTGCCGGCAATACTCAAATGGCTAGTCTCGATAGGCAAGTAACGCAAAATGGGCTAGGGGTTATCAATGCAATTGCAAGGGGAATATAGAATGATGTCGTCGAGGTTACCGTCCGTGGCGATGATGAGAGGCGGTGTTGCCGATATCGACCTGTTCCTAATTAGCCGAAACACCATAGGAAACGGAAAAACCGCGAACTCAAAATCTCCAAAGGCAAATGTCAAAAGGTGGTAGCGGAAAGCGGTGGTGGTTGCGGAAGTATTGGTGGAAACCCGGTCAAAATGGGTTAAGGTTGTGGAAGGGTATGATTGGCTATACACGGTGTCGGAGTTGAAAGCACGGTCCCTAAGTAGCCGAAACACCTTAGGAGACACAACTCACAACACAAACAAAATTGGGTTATGTTGGGGTGTCAGAAGTGTATTGTGGACAAGGTTATGCGGAAGGGGTGGTGGTGGTTGATGAAGAAGCAACCGTCCCTAAGTAGCCGAAACACCTTAGAAGACTCGAATCACTACTCAAGCAACCACTAATGCTATGGGGAACAAAAAGGGTTAGGTTGCGGAAGTCGGTGGTGGTAATGCGGATGATATGGTGGAAGGCCTAGGCAAACTTGCCAAATTTTAGAAAATATGATGGAGTCAAATGATGTTGGAGGTATTTTTGTGGGATGGGTAATGTCAATAGCTTCAAAACGAGCTAAAGAACGTCAAAAACGGACTCCGGACGAATTAGTTATGGCCGAAACAAGAATTCAGCCGAGTCAGTGTCAGGGTTACCCGGACATCCGGGAGTAGGTCCGGATGATCCGGGATCGTCACCCGGATTTCTGTCGCATGGGGTGTCCGGACATCCGGGAGGTGGTCCAGCTGATCCAGGTGGATCCGGATGATCTGGGAGCACTTCCGGATGATCCGGGCAGGTCAAACTGCTCGGGATTTCCTCTCGGGAACGAATTTTTGGGCGGAAATGGATGATTTTCGGGGCAAAATTGAGGAGATTTTGTGGATGGAAGGTGAGGAAATTTGGGGAGATGCTAGGTCCACTTGCAACAAAGAAAATCCACGGATCAAAGTCAATAAAACATCATCAAAACTCACAAATCACAAAAAAAATTGGGGCTATTTTTGGTGAGGATTTTCGAATTTAGGACGAAATTAAGCAAAAGAAGGCTAGAAAAAGAGAGGTAGGGCCTCCAAATTCGTGATCAACCTTGCTCTGATCCAAGATGATGTAGGGTGGAACCCTATATGACCGATCTTTCACAAAAAGGAGTGTATCCCAACTAAGAACACGAAGAACACACGGGGAGACACAAGGGAAAACACAAGAGGATCTCTCAAACCAACAAGATATAGTCACAAATATGCTAGATCCGAGTACACATAGAGATCACACGGTCCAAAGCCAACAAGGGACGATACATAGGGTAACCGGTTCTTCTCTGTGAGGAGGTCTTTATGGGGCCACCCAAGAGGGGGTCTTGAATCCAACGTGGATCTTCTCTGAAGAGGGGTCGCGGTCTCTCTCAAAGAGTAGATCCGTATGGATGAGCAAAGCTCTATCTCACATATGAGCTAAACCAATGCTAACCCTCAAATGGAGGAGGGGGGAGTATATATAGTCTAAGCCACGAAGGGGTAAGTGAGGGGCGAAGGGGTACACGGGCCTCGGCTCAAGTCACGCGCGCCGGCATGGTCCGGATGGAGTCCCGGATGATCCGGGCGTTGGGGGTTCTGATGATCCGGCTTCGTCAAGCAGGCTTCGGGTGTCTTCGGGCACATTACCCGGATCGTCCGGGTGGGGGTCCGGATCATCCGGGCTTGGTCCGGATCGTCCGGCTGGGATCCGGATGATCCGGGCAAGTCCAGTCTTGCTCCGATCTTCTTCTTCCTTCTCCTCTTCCATGCTTGGCCTTGGTCCTTGTATCCTCCATGGTCATCTTGGTTGTACCTAAGTATATGCAAGGTCCTTGCATGAGGTAGTAACCATGTCTCATATGTGGAAAGTGATGGTTCGAAGAGGAGTGAGTTCACCTTGTGTCTAATGGCATATGGTCGAGGTCTCATCGTATGTCCTCTTGGGGCTTGGGGAGTAGTCGAAGTGTATATGGGGATAATTGTAGGAAGCTCCGCATCACAAATCTAGTGAAACGGTCACAAGGCTCTGTGGCCATGCAGTAGTGGTAGATGAGGACATGATGACACACGCACAACTGGGCGACGGCAACCTTCTGATCTATGTCGGGATGACCGCCGGTGTACTGGAGGTCCTTGTCGACCACCTTGTATGTGTTTCGGGCAAGCAACTGCTCAACGGTGTTGATGTAGTCGTCCACCACGGTCGGGTCGATGGTGTACACCACCAAGAGATCCGTCTCCCTCGCGTGGGTCTCCACTTTATGCTCGCCGAACTCCATTGGACGCCACTAGACATCCCCTCTCTATGTGTCGTCGTGGGTGTGCTTGTTGTGTTGTGGGGTGGGACCGAAAGGTTGAAGAGACTAAGCTTATAATGGCCACGAGAATTAAAGGGGAAGCCGGAGGGCCTGGAATATCGGCAGGCCCTGATGGCAGTTCTAATTTGCGGCGCGTAACTCCATCATGCCGCACATAACTGCATCACGTGGCAACGCGCGCGGCGCAACCGCATGCATATGGGGCCCCCGACATGATCGTGCGCACGCCCAACCGCTGGCAGAGCGCGTGCGGAGGGACGCGAGCAGAGCGCTCCGCGGTTGCCTTAAAGGCGAGCAACCATATATATGAATATAGCAGTTGAACACGCAAGGCAAAGCTGTCCACAAGCCGGTCGCGCCGATGGACATGAGAAGATCGCGCCACGGCGCCTACCGGCGAGCACAGCGCGCTGCGGCGCCTAACGACGAGCAGAGCTTCCCGAGGGACGCAAGAAGAGGCCGGCACAGTGCTACATGGCAAATAAGACGAACTGTGCGAGCGACGTCGAAGACATCATGCACGAATTAGATTAGAGTTGCGTGTGCAATACATGGCATACAGTTGATCCATCCGAGCTGTTTGTGATGGAATAAGCCGTGTGTGTTGCGGGCAAACGCTTGCTGGTATATATAAATTTAACCAACAAAATGTTAATGCATGTTACAAAAATTGTATAACTGGAAACTATGTTCAAATACGAATCCAACGATATAATCTTTGGCGACATGCATTCGTATTTTATTAGTTAAATCCTACTTATAAACTAGGACGGGGGTATAGTAGGTAATTAAATCGCAAACGTTTTCTTGTATTAACCGTATGTGTACGTGTCCTTTCGTTCTCCTCTCTTGGACGTCTTGTCACCCCGTTGCCGCACACGGCTTACAACGCAAGCTTGCGCAGCGCGCGGGGGCGTTCTTTTGGCCAAACGGTGGCTCGAAGTGGCGCCAATGAATCATCGGTGAGCCCGTTCCCGCGCAACCTCGCAGGTTCCCACGCAAGCTTCCTGCCTAACTCGGTGAAATCCCCCAAAATCCCAATGCGTACCGGCCTGCTATATAAACCCTCACGGCCGGCGAGTCCTCCGTCGCATTTTCCCCTCCCTCCCTGTAGCTTATCTCGTCCGCTTCTCCCACAATCGCCACTGGCACCGGTCCGTCCTCATAGCTCAGCCACTCCGTCGTCATCAGAGGACAACTCCATTTGGGAGGCAACACTGCGGCGGCGGCGCAGTCCCCGACATAGTGTAATGCGTGTGGCATACCTGTTGGGAGTGTGCGGAACACCCACACACGCTCGGCCGCCGCTGCTCGTCGGCAACTGTTGCTGGCCGCCGTTGCCGCCACACCACCATCGAAAGCCAGGGCCATCGCCCACTCCGCCGCCAGGCCCGAAGGCGGGAGGTGGCCGTCGTGGCCGCCACCCCACTGCCGGCCACCATGGCCATCACCCGCTCCGCCACTGCGTCCCGAAGGCGGGAGGTGGTGGTCATGGCCGCCACCCCATCGTCGGCCGCCGTGGCCGCCAGCCCACCGTCGACCGCCAGGATCATCACCCGCTCCACCACCGCTGCCCGAAGGAGGGAGGCGGAGGTGGTGGCCCGCACGTGCGTCAGCGACCTTGCGTGCTACATCGAGTTCCTGCGGGAGGAGGAGGAGCGCCTCGTCGAGCACGCAAAGAGCCTTACCGCAGCCGTGGCCGCAGCACAAGCCGACGCAAAGGCGAGGAATCAGGAGATCTACGAGCAGTTCGGCCACTTCGAGAGGGGTCGTCTGGAGCGGCAGAGGGCGTTTGAGCTGGTGAGCGTCGCTGAATGTGCAACAGCGACAGGCACCGTATTCCAGTTGTCCAGCTCGTCGGTAGGCTCCTCCTCCTCCTCTGCCTCTTACTGAGCGCGCTCGGTAGAGGAGAGGCTGTCGGAAGTAGTACAAAGCCCCTTCATAGTAGTAGTAGTAGTAGTAGTAGTATTTAGGGGCTATTCTGTTTAGTTCATCTAACTATGATGTGGTGGAACTGTACAACATACTTAAAATTAGCTAGTATATATAGTTGAGCTGCTATTTCAGTACGTGGTTGGCAACAATTGGGGAAAAGTTTGGTCGGTTCAGCTGTCGAGTTGAACTGTTTGTATAAATTATGAACGACTGCTTAATCTATGAATGAAATCTATGCTTAATTACTGAATTTTAGCTGCAAAAATTAGATAGTGCTAGTGATTTTTAGCTGCATATTTTGACAAATCGCAATGTTACAAGGATTGACAAATGGCAATGTTACTAGATCAACAAATGTCAATCTTTCCAGTTTGACAAATGGCAACATACCCAATATAAAAATGCAAATCTTACCAAATTGTTTGTACGTGGTTGCACATGGGTCATCCAAAACAACCATTTGCGTTGAAGGGATGCACAAATCATGTGCTGCGAATTTTCCCTCGACTTAAGGGGGAAGACCATAGCTCTCACTTTGCATACGGGTGTTCTATCTAAAACGTTTACGATCAAGAGCTGCAGAAATCCTGCTCGGCACATTTTCTCTTGGCTTTCTGGGGAAGCTGTCGGTTTGCATACGGGTGTTCTAACTAAAACGTTTGCAATCAAGAGCTGCACAAATCCTGCTCAGCACATTTTACCTTGGCTTCCTGGGGAAGCTGTCGGTTTGCATACGGCTGTTCTAACTAAAACGTTTGCGATGAGTGTTTTATATTTAAAAATCATATTAAACTGCAGCTTGGGCGCCATTAATGGAGAGGATGTGAGCAAGGCGGGCGGCCATGGAAGTCAAAGGGCTCGCTTCCTGGTGAGCCTGCGCGGCGTACAGCTCGCATGCTTCCCGGTGAGCCTCCGCATTGGAGTACGGCTCGCATGCCTCCCGTTTAGTCAAGCACTCAAGCACCTGTCCGCACGGCACCTCCTACCATTAAAAGAGTGAGGCGTGGCGTCACGTGAATGCATAACAGAACGCACACGATTTAAATTATACAAAACGTTTGAGATGTTACAGTGGCAGTGATTTGTTTCAAAATGCCTTTGTTGCCTGTTATTCGAGTGCGTCTTCTCTCAAAATGGACACGAAAAATACCACAGCATGTCAGGTGCCATTCCGTGATAGCATGCCAAGTTTCATGAATTTCAGACGAGTTTTGGATTTACTAGAATTTAAAAACAAAGTATCTCAACGTTTTGCCGGTAATCAACAGTGCCCTGGTGTTTGAAATTCATTCCCATTTCTTGCATGGGACCTAAGCATACACCCAAGGGCACATATTTGATTTTCTACCAATTTATATGCACTGGAGCATGTGCATGTAGTTCAAATTTGAATTATGCACATAAAATGCCTAGAAAACCCAGTTAATGTATAAAAATGTCCAAACAAACCCCGAAAAATTCCAAAATTTAATATAACACTCCTGTTGTTCTATGTTGACACTAGAAAATTTTTGAAAGCAATAAGAGGCAACGGATATCGTTTCGTCCCCAGAGGTGGCACGTTCCCTACCGAAACCATCACGCTTGTTGTGAGAAGCTCTGGTTTGTGAGAAGCTTATACCCAAACCTACCCCAAATGGGACAAAAATTTCACCACGACATGTTGATGCCGCTCCATGATAGCACGCCAAGTTTCATGAATTTAAGACGAGTTTTGGATTTACTAGAATTTAAAAACCAGGTATCTCAATGTTTGCGGCCGAGTGACGGTGGCAGGGTGTTTGACATTCATTCCCATTTCTTGCATGGGACCTAAGCATGCAACCAAGGACACAGATTTGATTTTTCAACCAATTTATATGCACTGGAGCATGTGCATGTATTTCAATTTTGAATTATGCACAGAAAATGCCTAGAAAACCCAGTTAATGTATAAAAATGTCCAAAGGAACCCCGAAAAATTCCAAAATTTAACATAACACTCCCGTTGTTCTATGTTGACACTAGAAAATTTCTTAAAGCAATAAGAGGCAATGGATATCGTTTCGTCCCCAAAGGTGGCATGTTCCCTACCAAAACCATCATGCTTGTTGTGAGAAGCTTATACCCAATCCTACCCCAAATGAGACAAAAAATATACCACAGCATGTTGTTGCGCTCCATGATAGCATGCCAAGTTTCATGAATTTCAGATGAGTTTTGGATTTACTAGAATTTAAAAACCACGTATCTCAATGTTTGCGGCCGAGTGACAGTGGCAGGGTGTTTGACATTCATTCCCATATCTTGCATGGGACCTAAGCATGCAACCAAGGACACAGATTTGACTTTTCAACCAATTTATATGCACTAGAGCATGTGCATGTAGTTCAAATTTGAATTCTGCACATAAAATGCCTAGAAAACCTAGTTAATGTATAAAATTGTCCAAATGAACCTCGAAAAATTCCAAATTTTAACACAAGACTACTGTTGTTCTATGTTGACACTAGAATTTTTTGAAAGCAATAAGAGGCAACGGATATCATTTCATCCACAAAGGTGGCATGTTCCCTACCGAAACCATCACCCTTGTTGTGAGAAGCTTATACCCAAACCATGCCCCAAATGGGAAAATAAGTTACCATGGCATGTTGACGCCACTCCATGATAACATGCCAAGTTTCATGAATTTCAGACGAATTTTGGATTTTCTAGAATTTAAAAACCAGGTATCTCAATGTTTGCGGCCGAGTGACTGTGGCAGGGTGTTTCACATTCATTCCCATTTCTTGCATGGGACCTAAGCATGCAATCAAGGACACATATTTGATTTTTCAACAAATTTATATGTACTGGAGCATGTGCATGTAGTTCAAATTTGAATTATGCACAAAATGCCTAGAAAACCCAGTTAACGTATAAAAATGTCAAAATGAACCCCAAAAATTCCAAAATTGAACACAACACTCATGTTATTCTACGTTGACAATAGAAAATTTTGAAAGCAATAAGAGGCAACGGATATCGTTTCGTCCCCAAAGGTGGCACGTTCCCTACCGAAACCATCACGCTTGTTGTGAGAAGGTCTGGTTTGTGAGAAGCTTATACCCAAATCTGCCCCAAATGGGACAAAAAAATTACCACGGCATGTTGATGCCACCCCATGATAGCATGCCGAGTTTCATGAATTTCAGACGAGTTTTGGATTTACTAGAATTTAAAAACCAGGCATCTCAATGTTTGCGGCCGAGTGATGGTGGTAGGGTGTTTGACATTCATTCCTATTTCTTGCATGGGACCTAACCATGCAACCAAGGACACAAATTTGATTTTTCAACCAATTTATATGCACTGCAGCAAGTGCATGTAGTTCAGATTTGAACTATGCACATAAAATGCATAGAAAACCCAGTTAATGTATAAAAATGTCCAAATGAACCTCGAAAAATTCCAAATTTTAACACAAGACTACTGTTGTTCTATGTTGACACTAGAAAACTTTTGAAAGCAATAAGAGGCAACGGATATCGTTTCGTCCCCGAAGGTGGCATGTTCCCTACCGAAACCATCACCCTTGTTGTGAGAAGCTCTTGTTTGTTAGAAGCTTATACCCAAACCTGCCCCAAATGGGAAAAATAATTTACCACGGCATGTTGATGCCGCTCCATGATAGCATGCCAAGTTTCATGAATTTCAGATGAATTTTGGATTTACTAGAATTTAAAAACCAAGTATCTCAATGTTTGCGGCCGAGTGACTATGGCAGGGTGTTTCACATTCATTCCCATTTCTTGCATGGGACCTAACCATGCAATAAAGGATACCGATTTGATTTTTTAACCAATTTATATGCACTGGAGCATGTGCATGTAGTTCAAATTTGAATTATGCACAAAATGCCTAGAAAACCCAGTTAATGTATAAAAATGTCCAAACAAACTCCAAAAAATTCCAAAATTGAACACAACACTCATGTTATTCTATGTTGACACTAGAAATTTTTTGAAAGCAATAAGAGTTAACGGATATCGTTTCGTCCCCAAAGGTGGCATGTTCCCTACCGAAACCATCACACTTGTTGTGAGAAGCTCTGGTTTGTGAGAAGCTTATACCCAAATCTGCCCCAAATGGGACAAAAAATTACCACGGCATGTTGATGCCGCTCCATGATAGCATGCCAAGTTTCATGAATTTCAGACGAGTTTTGGATTTACTAGAATTTAAAAACCAGGTATCTCAATTTTTGCGGCCGAGTGACGGTGGTAGGTGTTTGACATTCATTCCCATTTCTTGCATGGGACCTAACCATGCAACCACGGACACAAATTTGATTTTTAGACCAATTTATATGCACTGGAGCATGTGCATGTAGTTCAAATTTGAATTATGCACATAAAATACCTAGAAACCCCAGTTAATGTATAAAAATATCCAAATGAACCTCGAAAAATTCCAAATTTTAACACAAGACTACTGTTGTTCTATGTTGACACTAGAAATTTTTTGAAAACAATAAGAGGCAACGGACATCGTTTCGTCCCCAAAGGTGGCATGTTCCGTACCGAAACCATCACCCTTGTTGTGAGAAGCTCTGGTTTGTGAGAAGTTTATACCCAAACCTGCCCCAAATGGGAAAAATAATTTACCACGGCATGTTGATGCCACTGCATGATAGCATGCCAAGTTTCATGAATTTCAGACGAATTTTGGATTTACTAGAATTTAAAAACCAGGTATCTCAATGTTTGCGGCCGAGTGACTGTGGCAAGGTGTTTCACATTCATTCCCATTTCTTGCATGGGACCTAAGCATGCAATCAAGGACACAGATTTGATTTTTCAACCAATTTATATGCACTGGAGCATGTGCATGTAGTTCAAATTTGAATTATGCATAAAATGCCTAGAAAACCCAGTTAATGTATAAAAATGTCCAAACGAACCCCGGAAAATTCTAAAATTGAACACAACACTCATGTTGTTCTATGTTGACACTAGAAAAAAAAATTAAAGCAATAAGAGGCAACGGATATCGTTTCGTCCCCAAAGGTGGCACGTTTCCTACCGAAACCGTCACGCTTGTTGTGAGAAGCTCTGATTTGTGAGAAGCTTATACCCAAATCTGCCCCAAATTGGAAAAAAATTACGACGGCATGTTGATGTCGCTCCATGATAGCATGGCAAGTTTCATGAATTTCAGACGAGTTTTGGATTTACTAGAATTTAAAAACCATGTATCTCAATGTTTGCGGCCGAGTGATGGTGGTAGGGTGTTTGACATTCATTCCCATTTCTTGCATGTGACCTAACCATGCGACCAAGGACACAAATTTGATTTTCAACCAATTTATATGCACTGGAGCATGTGCATGTAGTTCAAATTTGAATTATGCACATAAAATGCCTAGAAACCCAGTTAATGTATAAAAATGTCCAAACGAACCCCGAAAAATTTCAAAATTTAACACAACACTCCTGTTGTTCTATGTTGACACTAGAAAAAAATTGAAAGCAATAAGAGGCAACGGATATCGTTTCATCCCCAAAGGTGGCATGTTCCCTACCGAAACCATCACGCTTGTTGTGAGAAGCTCTCGTTTGTGACAAGCTTATACCCAAACCTCCCCCAAATGGGAAAAATTAATTTACCACGGCATGTTGATGCCACTCCATGATAGCATGCCAAGTTTCATGAATTTGAGACGAGTTTTGGATTTACTAGAATTTAAAAACCAGGTATCTCAATGTTTGCGGCCGAGTGACGGTGGCAGGGTGTTTGATATTCATTCCCATTTCTTGGGACCTAAGCATGCAACCAAGGACACAGATTTGATTTTTCAACCAATTTATATGCACTAGAGCATGTGCATGTAGTTCAAATTTGAATTATGCACATAAAATGCCTAGAAAACCCAATTAATTTATAAAAATTCCCAAACGAACCCCGAAAAATTCCAAAATTTGACACAACGCTCCTGTTGTTATATCTTGACACTGTAACCAGGTGTGCTGTAGTCTCCTTTGTTACCCAAATTGTGCAATGGCGTGGATGACCACTGTAACCAGGGAAATTTGAACCAAAATTTTTGACGTTCAAACTCATCACACACGGGTTATGCTATCTGAATCGTTTGTGATGTTCACATATCGTACACAGTTCTGAATAAGGGACCGTGTCTGATGACACTTTGGGCGCCAGTTTTTTTGCTGAAGCGATTCCGAATTTTCGGCTTCCGCGGAAATATCTACCTCCCCGCCCGCTCCCCCTTACCAAAAGCCACATTTCCCCTGTTTCCGCCTTCCTTTCCAAGTTGAAACCTTCACTCCTTGCTTGCAGTGTCGCCTCCTCGTCGGCAACCCTCCTTCACGCTGCTCGGCCTCATCTATCCAGGCAGGTAATCCACACCCGACCCCCATCCTCCTCCTCCTTCCACATCCCACATGCCCCGACCGCCGGTGTGACACCTTCCACCCAAATCACCGACCCCTCCACCAAATAAGTGCTGCCCTAAGTCATGATGCACGCAGTATAGCTAGGATCACAAGGAGCATTTGGCAGCGGAGAAGAAGATCGCGGCCGCACGCGCGGATGAGGTCGCGATGGCTGCCATTCGTGTCGACCCCCAGATCTTGGAGGAGCACCTCTCCGTCGAGGCCACCGTCGACGCCTCGCGCGCTGACGCCGCGACGCGGTTGGCTGCTTTAAACGGCAGTTCGTGGCATTTTCTCGAGGCTACCCTCGGTGCCTTCGACGAAGACTACGAGGTGTTTTCTCAGTTGCACGTGCTTACCTCACCTCGAGAGCCAGTAGGTTGGTGCCTGGAGCGGCTCAGGCAACTCACCACTACGACGAGGGCACCCACGATGCGGAGGCCTCGCCCTCTTCCATGTCCAAGGAGCCAATCATCATCGATATCTCCGACGATGAGGAGTAGCTTGTCTTATTAGCTCACTATAAGGACCCATGTTCAGTTTGCTAGCTACTGCCTTTCCTTAACAAATTCTAGTGAATTGTGCTAACTACTTTACCATGCAATCTGTTGCTCTAGTGTGCATATTCTATATGTCGTGCAATGTGGTGCTCACTTACTAACTGTTGGTTAATTAGTTGTCGTGTTCAGTTAACTGTTTGGTTCAATTCTGCAAATGTGATGTTCAATTCTTCAGGGTGCAATTTTGTATTGTCTTCCATGTGAGAAATAAATCGAATTTTTATTTACAAAATACATGAGAAACAAATACAATTGCTACATTTCCAAGTTGTCAAGCATGCTTGGTTTGGTTAACTGTCTGATCTTCTAGTATGTTATACATTGTGCAATGTGGTGCTGAGTTAACATTTGGTTCATTTGTTGTGGTGTTTAGTTAACTGTTTGGTTCAATTCTGCAATGCGATGTTCAATTGTTGTGAGTGCATTCTGTTATTGTATACCATGTGAGAAATAAATCAAATTTGGCTACACTTAATACATGAGAAACATCTACAAGTGGTCTATTTCCTAGTTCTTAATCATGCTTGGTTTGGATAAACGGGTTTTCCATGTGGCTTGAATTAATCTGATGAATCTGCAATGTGCTTATTTTTCATCAACATATTTTACTGATATCATGCGAACCCTTACTTAACCTGATGACTAACTACCTTTTATGTGTTGCAGGCAAACAATCGGAAGCACTGAGGTTTACAATCGAGGTTAGCACGTGCATGGTCCGTTGTCTAATAGCACATTATTATGCAATTGCAGGAACCATTCTAATATTTAGGTTTTTAACAATTTGGTCTTCCACATGTAGGTCCTGTCGTCAGAGGTTTTGACCCACTGTTTGACACTTTTTGCATATGGGGAAATGAGTTGTCCATGAATATAAGTCAAGTCAAGAAACTCAGAAAGATTGTTAGGATAAATAAATTAGCAACAAAAAACAACAAGACCTTTGTCTGCACAATGAAGAAGACATCAGTTCACTACAGGATGGTACTAACTATTATACCTTGCCTTTTTTATTCCTTTGCCCCATTTCCAATATAGAGAAGATATTTATGCACATCCTTGTTTTCAGGCCTTTCCAAAGCAGTTCACTAATGATTACCTCTCAAACCACCTATATGGTCAGGAGGCGAGGAAGGTATTCATACAACACCCACGGTTCAATATTGAAGTGTTCCTGAAGAGGACGAAGGATGGACGGTCAATCATCCACAGGCACTGGCCAAAAGTTGCAAAGACCTTCAACATCAATGAAGGCTCAATATTCGCCTTCCGCTTCAGCAGTTTTGCAGATGAGATACATCTGTCTATGTACTGTCTATGATGCTAATTTTGAACGGTTATAGATGTTGCATGTGAAACTTGGTGCTGGTGCAGTTGTGTAATGGGGTAGCTGGGTGCTGAAGCTATATGATGTTGTACTCTGATGTATTTCAATATGAAAATGAAATATATTGTGTGCTTAATATGAAATGTCAATTATATTAATAAATGGATTATTAATAATAGGATAATTAGCCTGCTAATTGGGTTTTTCTATTGCAAAAGGTTATTGAGAAAACACCGTGGGCGATGACCTTAGGCAATGCATACTGTTTCTAGGAATAGACCGTGTTCGATTAATGAACAATCACACACGACATCCTCATGAAAACTGTTTGTGATGGACAGCCTTTGCCACACAGTATCTTCTACGCACCGTGTGTGATGCATTCAATAATGCAAACGATAAAATTGTTAATACCATGTGCAATGGAAACGCTATCACAATTTAACGGGGAAAAGTGTGTGTGATGTACCTGCGAACAAAAATGTTTTCCTTGGAGCGACTGTGTGGGATATGTATATGAACGGAAACGTTTAGCAGGGACTGACTGTGTGGGATTGTGTATACGAACAGAAATGATTTCACCTGTATAGTTGTATTTTCTTAGCACTACTGTATGTATAATCGTATTTGATCGCTCGCCGGTCGCACACGACCTCATTTTGCCGAGCGTGTGTGCCAGGAGGGCATATCCCCGACGGTTTCTGGGTCGTGTGGGAAGGACCCCCCTATCGCCCACACTCACTAGGCGACGGTTCCAAATGCTGTCACGGAAAGGGGTTAAAACCCGTTTGTATAGCACCTCTCTATACTAGTGTGGGTTTCTGAACCCATGGTTCTCTTTCTTTACCATGTTTCCTAGCAATGAAGTCTCTTTTATCATAACGTTGATTCTTTGATTGTGGGTTATCAAGATCAACAGCAGGTTCTACCTCCACATCATTATCATACTAGGTTGAGCATCAACATGAACATCATCATTAACATTATCATTGGGTTCATGTTCATTACCAGATTGTGTCTCAGCATCAGAAATAGAAATACCATGGGGATTCTCAGGTGTGCCTATAACATGTTCACTAGAAGCATGCAAAGTCCTATCAGTTTTCTTTTTCTTTTTATTACTAGGACTAGGTGCATCAATATTAGTTCTCTGAGAATCTTGCTCAACTCTCTTAGGATGGCCCTCAAGATACAAAGGTTCCTGGGTCATTTTACCACCTCTAGTCATAACTCTAATAGCATTATCATATTCTTACTATTCATCTCATTGAGCAAATCATCATGTGCCTTAAGTACTTATTCTACTTGAGTTTTAACGATGGAAGCATGCTTACTGTCGTGGATTTGTCACGCCATATGTCCTAGTGTGAGGACTTGTCGTGAGGCCAACGCAACTAGGTAGTAGCTTGAGAGGGGTTGATCGGGACGAGAGATGTGTGTAGATCGTCGAAGCGGATTAGCACAGGAGACAAGATTTAGACAGCTTCGGGCCCCGGGAAACATCATCCGGTAATAACCCTACGTACTGTTTGTGGCTAGGTCTTATTCAATATGCTCATGAGGGAGTTGTTGTATAAGTCGGCTCTCCTCTAGTTATGTCTAGCCCTCAAGATTATTTCCCTCCCCTCTTGGGGTGCCCTGCCCCTCCTTATATAAGTTAAAGTGGCGGGTTACATGACTAGTCTTAGTAGGATTAGGATTACTCTATTACAAGTGGAGTCCTAGTCTTGCTTCCTTTGTAAGGGAATATTCCTTACACTTTTCCTCTTAAGCTGGCCCACCACATATGAGCCAGCCTTCTAGGCCTTGGGCCTAGTCCTCTATCTTACCCGCTGTCGGGGCCATTAGTGAGTCGCCAGGCTCGTGAGTCGTCAGACCAGTGAGCCGCCAGACTCGTGAGTCGCCAATCCTCTGACGGGTTACCAATGAAACGACAAGTCCCAGCCGGGTCATACATCCGGCCGGGTCATACCGCGGGGTATATCCACGACATTAGCCCCCAGTTTAATTTGGATTTATCCATGTTATACTGATCCTACAAAATAATCAAGAACAAATTTGACAGGTTGTGCTCTGGATTAAAAACTTTCTGAGCCGTCACCCGATCATCCTTAAGTCCTTGTCATTTCCTCCTTATGGAAAGTCCGGGTCAATAGACCAATTTCATAGTTAATTTGCTTGTAGCAGAAATATTGTAAAAAAGAATCCACTTGAGTCGGCCTTCAATGCTCTGATTTGACAAAAATATTGGTCTTGAAATATTCAACTGATACTCGGCCGGCTTGAAGATGTAGAACTTGCCGGTTTATCATGCCAAAATTGTCGGTTTGTAAATATTGATGGCACCAGGTCATAATTGTTGCTAACATCAAGCTTGAACATGTACCTCTCTTATATGCATATCACTTGTAACCCCCAAGTCTTAAGAAGGGAGCGTAGTAACAGCTTAAGACTTGCTTCAATATAAATGTCGCAACCTTGAAGAAATCCGGGTTGTTCACCTCAGTCACTAGTCATAAACTGAATATTCCACATATGTAGCCCCCAAGTGCCGGGTTGTCATGCTTGCAGCAACCTGGGACTTGTAATTGCCTTATGCTCATAAAAACTTTGACAGGAGCAATTAGTAGCCCCAAGGGCCGGCTCATCACTATGTGATGGGTCGGGTCTTCAATGAGGTAAGTTAAAAATGACTTTGCATTAGCCCCCAAGTGTCATGGTGCATGCTTGCAGCGACATGGGACTTCCATTTTTTATAGAATCATGATTTGAATAATGTAGCCCCCAAGTGTTGGGTCGTGTGCCTGCAGCGACTCGGGACTATTCCTTCCATTGTAGAATAAATCATGTCTATTGATAAAGAAATGATAACCATTGCGCTGAAGCGACTTTGAAAACCTCAATCATAATACTGATTATTGATAACCATAATAAAAATCCAGCCATGTTGGATACTCAAGATTTGAATAATATAATCCGGTTGAAAACCTCAATCATTCAATATTATAATGAAAATCCAGCCAAATTTGGCTATTAAAGATTTGAATACCTTATCTGTTGACAAGTAAATCCGGAGTTTAAATACTCCGCAGCTCTTGGCCGATGGCGACTTAATACGCATCCATTGCAATCCAGGATTTTTGTAACCCGGTGGCTTATAGCCTTTGTAAAAATCAATAGCTGATAACCCATCCATGGCGGCTCATAGTCATGTCCAGCTTTTGAAAAGATCACTTTGGCGTCTTGTAACCTCAATAAACTCAATATGTAGCAATATAACCCAGAGCAGAATAACCCGGCAATATTTTCAGATGGCCGGATGATGGGCTTAAACACAATCTTTCATATGAGTAATAATAGTATCTTTATGTGTAAAGCTCTGCATGTCCTACATAAAGTTTAAACAACATATGCCCTGGCGACTTAACGTGAAAAGTCAGGGCGGGTAATAACCCAAACATAATATAGTCTTATGCAATTATGGACAAGACTAGAATTAAGGCCATTCAAGCCTAAACATACTGGCGACTTAAAGTCAATAGCCAGGGTGGGTTATCAAACCTCGCATATTCATCCAACAATTTAAAAACATACCTGGAAAATTGGCTCAAATTGCCGGCTTACATCGCCACATCCAGTGAGGGTAACAATCCAATGATTTATAAGCGTATGATTCCAATGGTGTAATCCAAAATATACTGGCGACTTAACGTCCAAAGACAGGGCGGGTTATCAAACCTCGCATATTCAAATAACAAGTAAAAACATACCTGCAAAATCATTTCACGCTGCCGGCTTACATCGCCGAATCTAGTGAAGGTGATAGCCCAAAGACTTATAGCGCATCACTCCAATTGCACAATCAAATATACTGGCGACTTAAAAGCCAAAACGGGTTATCAAAAACCCAAATATGCATACCATTATTGGAAAACATCCCTGGAGATTTGACGTCATGGTGATACTTCAATAACTATAATCAGTCGCGGGTATTGATCCGTAGACATGCAATATCATGATTTTGATTGCTCAAGGCAAAGATATCCTGGCGACTTAACGTCCGCTATCAGGGCGGGTTATCAAACCCAAAGATGCTCAATGATGAGTCATATAATCAAGGCTACGTGGCCTGTGAAATTGGTTCATACTGTCGGCTTACAACACCATATGCAGCAAGGGTACCATCCCAAAAACTTAGAGCGGAGAACTCCAAGTGCATAATAAAAAGCATACTGGCGACTTATCATCCAAAGCCAATCCGGGTTATCAAAACCTCTGATACGCTCGAATATGAGCCATGTGGATTAAGGCTACATGGACTAAATCGTTTTAAACCATGTGTCAATATGGTACAAAAATATGAACCAAAACAATGTTCAAAGAAAATATCAAACAGAAAAAACAAGGCTTTCATAGGCTGCCAAACCTCAATATCAAGTGCTATTCAAGGGCCGCACAGCCGCTGAGTTAATCCTTTATTCAAACCTATAAGCCGGGCCTCACATGACCAATCGCCGTTTTAACTTTGACAAGTTCAGGGTCTTTATAAGATTGACTGTCAAGAGTACGGCGGGTCATTCCAGGATTACATGGGCAGAGTGGCAGACATACAAAGGCAGGATAACCCGGATTTGTGATGAATACACCTGGCGTCCAAGCCGATCAAAAGGGTAAATATAGCTATGTTCATTGAACAGGAAGCCCCCCAAGTGACCTATCATAAGCCATCAAGGCAGGTTACCTATGTTTGAACTGCACATTGTAGCAAGTTCTCTTTGGTAACCTTTTAACTTGGGCAGGAAGCCCCCAAGTCATTTGCAACAAGGCGTATAAGCCGGATCAAAAGGGTACTCACAGCTATGCTCAATGAGCAGAAAACCCCCATGTAATTTGTAACAAGGCGTGTAAGCCGGATCAAGAGGGTAAGCACAACTATGCTCATTGAGCAGGAAGCCCCCAAGTATTTTGTACTCAAGGCGTACAAGCTGGATCAAGAGGGTAAGCACAGCTATGCTCATTGAGCAGGAAGCCCCCAAGTGATCAATAATATGATAAGCCAATAAAGCAGGATACCCATGTTTGAACCGCGCATCATGGCAACAAGTTCTCTTTGGCAGCCTTTAATTTTTCTGAGAACTCAAACTTGCGAGAGATGGATTCTTTTTGAAACCGGATGTTAAACCGGATATTGAGAGCTTCAAAGCTTTGTGGGAGAGAGATTTCTCTTGAACTGGATGTTAAACCGGAATCCTTCTTTTTAAGCCAGAAATATTCTGATGGCTTTTAAATTTTCATCAATATAACAGTAGCCTCCGGGACCGGGTTATCTTCCCTCCAATGACCCAGAGTTCTTGAATCGGCTTAAACTGGCAACATATACTGAGCCATGTCCATGTAGCCCCCAAGTCTTAAGACGACTCGAGGAGTTGGCTTAAGATTCTCCATATTTGACTGCTATATACTCCCGGTATGAGTGATTCAATAGCTCAGTGCCATAACGGTCCCTTTTGCAGTACACAACTCATCCTGCATTAAAGAACTTGCAAGCCAGAGTAATTGCTCTTTTAAAGAAAGCAATATGTAATATAAAAATATATTGGATGGATTTCACCTGATATGTTAGGCCAAAAATTATCCACCACGGAACTGATGATCACCATGGTGAAGCTGAAATCAATCACGGCCGAATCGGCCGCGAGAGCAGACAGATGAACCAGTCGCGATGTTGTAAGCCAGCGCATACGGCGAGTCAATCATAGGCGCAGTAAGCCGTGCGGACGGGCGAGTCGGTCGCGGTGTTGTAAGCCGGCGCAGACGGGTGAGTTGGCCGCGACATTGTAAGCTAGTCTGCGCGATTGTCCCTCAGCAGTCACGCACAACATCACGGACGAAGACAGGTGCTTTTGGTGCGTTGACGTGCATCCCTAATCATCCTGTATAAAACAGTACATGCTAGGAAAAAGAAAATATTTTCTAAAAGAATTAACATGTACACACACAAAAGATCAGTATTGAGAACATCTGGTTTTTCGTCAGATGTAGCGATCGAAGCAAAATTCATCATGCAGGTTTAATGGGCCTTCATATCCACCCATGCATCCATCAAACTTTGGAGGACGTGCCCAAATAGCAGTTTTTATGCCAATATATCATTGCATTTGCCGAGGCTAATCATGTTAGCTTTGACTGATTCCTGCATGCACCATTGGAGCTATTTGTTCTTTGAGACAGCAGCATACGACACATCTGTTGGTCCAGCAGCCACAGGGGTAGACGAATTCGAGCAGTTTGGTAGACAGGCATATGCAACAATGACTACTGACGCAGTCAGAACAACTGCTAGCAGATTGCAGACTTGCTTATTGCTTCCACTGACTTTGACTTTGATCTGCTGCAAATTTACTAGTTTGGTACTTGCCCGCTGGACTCCTATTCCATTATTGTAGGCAGATTGGTCTTTGAACCATCATGTATGCATGCACTGCCCGGGGTATCTCCTTCGTCGTACCCTTCATCAGCATACTAACCTCCCGGCCTTGTACACCTTGAAACCATCGAAGCTGCGATAACTGAAACCTAAAAACTATCGCAACCCACAGATATCCATCAAGCTGCGACTCGACACAGGGGCTGAGGGGCGCCGGCAGCTCGGACTTGGGCGCGGGCGGTCACCTGCAGCCTGCAAGGTGGCTTGAAACAGCGGCTCTCGGCGGGTCATGGCAGAGGTGTTGCAGCAGAGGGCGGCACGACAGAGACCGGCGGCCCAATAGCTCGGCAGCGGCTTGCAGCATCGGCACCGAGGTCGAGGCCTCAGAGATGGTGGCCAAAACAAGCGACCCCGGAGCAAAGCCAAGCAGAGGCGGCTCGTAGGCAGAGGAGTGCCAACGACGATGGGTTGAGGCGCCGGCATAGCAGCGGCCAATTTGAAGTAGTGACGGTGGGTTGAGGCGCCGGCATAGCAGCGGCCAATTTGAAGTAGTGACAGCGGCCAATTTGAAGTAGTGACAGCGGCCCATAGTTGGAGCGAAGCGCGGCGATGGTGGCTCGTAGTGGACGGCTCAAGATGCGGCAACGGCGCCTTGCAGGTGGCTCCGACTAACAAGAACTCACGACAAGGGCAGGCCGGGCCAGAAGCAGTGAAACAGGGGCGAACAGAGGGGCGACTCACAGGCGGCGGTTCAAGGCTGCGGCCGCACGTGGCAGAAACAGTAGGGCGGCTTGATAGCGGAGAAGCCACACCGAGGGGACAACCCGGCGGAGCTCGGGGCCAGCTGGCGGATGGCTCAGGCGACAGGCGCGTGGGCACAGAGACCCGCAGAGGCAGCTTCAAAGCCAAGTGAGGGCGGCGACTCGCAGGCGTGGCTTGACGGCGGCCGGCTTGGCGTGAGGCCAAGGCGACCGAGGCCAGAGGATTTCAACGGCAGTGGAAGTTGTGGCAAAGGCCTAGTCCGGCGGGTGCGAGGCCGAGGTGACCGAGACCGGGGCGGTTTCGACGATGGGTCGGGACGGCTGGGCCACTCGCGGGGCGAGCCAGATGAGGTCCCATGGAGGCGAGTCTGAGTTGCGGTTGTATTTGTTTCCAGCTCGTAGACCCCCTTTTTCTTTTTCTTCATCAGTTTGACTGTACGTTGATGTACGGATCTAGACCCTGCAGTTCGTGTATAGCGACAGAACACCTCGGAACCTGCCACGCCGGTGAAACATGCTGCAACAGTAGAACACGGTCTCAGCGACTTACGATTTCACCGCTCCCCAATCACACAACACGCTGCAAAAATTTCCTATTGATCCCTATGACAATTTCCTATTGATCCCTACGACATGATCCTTGCATTGATCGATCTTGAACATGTACTTGCAGCGGCGACTGTGCACCCGATGCAATCTTAATTTTCTTGAACTCAAACCTTCTTCAGTCTAATCGCGAGCCCCTCGATCCCTGAAGAGATCCCTTCAAAAACTCAACACCACCGTGCGCAGGCCCCACGGTGGGCGCCAAATGTCATGGATTTGTCACGGCATATGTCCTAGTGTGAGGACTTGTCGTGAGGCCAACGCAACTAGGTAGTAGCTTGAGAGTGGTTGATCGGGACAAGAGATGTGTGTAGATCGTTGAAGTGGATTAGCACACGAGACAAGATTAGACAGCTTCGGGCCCCGGGAAACATCATCCGGTAATAACCCTACATGTTGTTTGTGGCTAGGTCTTATTCAATATGCTCATGAGGGAGTTGCTGTATAAGTCGGCTCTCCTCTAGTTGTGTCTAGCCCTCAAGATTATTTCTCTCCCCTCTTGGGGTGCCTTGCCCCTCCTTATATAAGCTGAAGGGGCTGATTACATGAGTAGTCCTAATAGGATTAGGATTACTCTATTACAAGTGGGGTCCTAGTTGTCGGTGTACAAAAGTCGGGGTCCCTTTTTGCACCCCTTTACTTGTGCGCATGCAGTCTTGGCCCCACGCCCCTGGCCACGCTTGGCGGGGCAGAGGAAGCAAAGACACAAGACAGGCGAACCAACGCCAAGACGGAAACACAAAGAGTAGAAGGGCGAGGTGGACTCCCCCGGCAAGGCCCTTGCCGGGGCGGCCTCCACAGCGCCGACAAGAACCTTGTCGAGGCAACTTGCCCAACGCCAGCAGGGCTGCCACCCTTGAGCCTGAGAGTTCCGACGCCCTCAAACCACATTGGAACCAAGGCTCGGGAAGCGCCTCCATGGTGGCATGCAGATCTTTGTGAAAACCAGAAGCATACATGACTAGATGAATAACCAGAAGACAAAGATCCTCGGCAAGATCCTTGCCAAGGATACCCACAAGACCCCCGGCAAAGCCCCTTGCCGGGGATGACCACGAAGCCACGGCAAGACCCTTGCCGGGGCCCCGACAAGACTCTTGCCGAAGACATCCGCAGGGCGCAGCCAGGCCCACATCTGCCAAGACTCCGCCATCGTTCCCATGCAGCTGCCAGCCCACCAACTAGGCGAGCACCTGCGCGGCGGCGTGCGGCCTCTAGGCCAACTCAGCAAGCACCTGCGTGGTGGCATGCAGATCTTCGTGAAGGCTCTACCACCGCACCAACTCAGTAGCCAGCCAGCGAGCGTCGCACTACACGCCTCGCCAGTTCGGACGCGCGTCGAAGCCAGGCGAGGCGGCGACAGCTGGGACGAGCTTCCTTGCCGTCCCCAATAAATTAAGAAGGGCACATCGGTAGTGCATTTAATGCGTTTGTCCTACGGTGCCAGAGGATAGACTCGACCACTGTATAGCTTTCCACCTCCTGTGTGCCACTGTGGCAGACCCTTTGTCTATAAAAGGAGGCCCGCGGCATACTGAGGAAAGATTTGGACTTTTTGAACCCTGCACGCCTTGTAGCTAGTCCAAGAACACCAGATAAACATAAACCAGCAGGAGTAGGGTATTACGCATCACTTGCGGCCCGAGCCTGGATAATCTCCCCGCATTGATCTCTCAATCCCGCTCTTTCCACAGCCCCGCGCCCGCCAACCGTAGCAAAAGGGATTCCTCGTGATCCCGTAGGTGTCGTTTCCCCCGACATCTTTGGCGCGCCAGGTAGGGGGCGAAGCCGTGGAAATCTGGTTTTGGAGCCGACGCAACGACTCTTTCATGAGGATGGCTCGAAGGGAGGGGGCGACGTCGATCAACCGCCCTCTGGTGCCGTCCGCAGCCTCGACGGCCATCCGCGAGGCCCCGAAAAGCTAAGTCATGCAAAATTTTGGCTAATTTCATTTATATAAGTTTGTCCTCCCCGAAAGATCTCGTTCCTTGTATGGGAAACCTGCACGCAATGGGACCCTTCTGCTATTGACAACGGCCTTGTCTCTGTCTCGAGTCCGCTCGACAGTTCATGCAGCCGCGCTGAGAACGGCAAGGTGTCCTACCCGCTACCAGCAGCGCTCTTGTCCTGTTTCGAGTCCGCTCGACAGTTCAAGCGACCGCGCTGTCAGCGCCAAGGTGGCTTGCCCGGCAGCAAGCGCCCTTCCGGCAGGGTGCTAAGGATTCGTCCTCAAAGCACCACGGCATGGGTTTACGCGTCGGCAACCTTATCTCAACAAGCGTAGGGTGCAAACATACAAAGAAAGATCTAACGGGAAGATAGCATGTGTGATATTGAAGTACTACAGAGTTATATTACATCAAATAATCGTTGCGCTTCTAACTTAAGATAAAATTGTCTTGGTCCTGAACTCGCAGCGGCGACGAGAAACGGGGTGCCTAGTCCCGGCGCTAGCCCTCCACCCTCTCAACTCCATCGACGCAGTCGATGATGGGCTTGACCCGCTCCTTGAGCGTCGTGAGGTCCGTCCCCTCTGGCAGGCTCTCCAGTGCGTCGGCGAAGTTGACGGTGGGGTTCCAGAACGCCACCTTGGTGAGCACCTTGGTCAGGGCGCCCCGGCAGAGCCCCCAGGTCTCGTTGGCCAGATAAGATGCCCGGTTGGAGCGGAGCTGCTCCAGGGCTCCGAGAACGCCCTCGAAGAACAGGGTCAGTTTGGCGTTGGGACTCATGTTCGGCTCTAGGGCGTACCTCAATTTGGCATCCCCATGGCAGCCAGCTTCGTGGTGGTCCTGCCGGCGACATCGGCGAGGTGGCCGACCCAATGGTTTATGCCCTCCATGTACTCCTTGTGCTCGGCGGCATCATTCCTCCGCAGCTGCCTCTCCTCCTCCAGGTCCTTGGTCAGGGTCTCTTCCCGGGCCCTGACCTTTGAAAGCATCCCCTCAAGACCCTCCAGCTTGAGCTTCAGGTCTTTGATGGAGTCGTTGGCCTTGGAGAGCAGCTCGGCCTTGCCGAGGACTGCGGCCTGCGCCTCCACCAAAGCGCCGTTGACCGTGTCTTTCTCCTTCGCCAGCCCCTATCGGCGTTCTGGGAACGGGTGTCCCCAGACTTGCCTACGTGCGGCCCACAGCGTGGCTTTGCGAGCGGGCCTGTATGGCCCATCTTCACCAACAAGCTTTCAAAACCCTCGCGAGGGCCAAGCCTCGCGAGGCAGACGACACAAGACCTCCTCGGGAGAGGCCTCACCAGACTGGCTCGCGAGGGGTGGAGAGATCAAGGCAAGGCAAACCTCGCGAGGTTCCAGTGATGTGAGCCATGACGAACGAGACCAGGCGGGCGCCAGCGTGCACAGTGTCCTTGCTTCCTATTTGGTGCTAAGGGGGCAAGCGCAGGCGAGGAGTACCGAGGCGTCAAGCAAAGATTTCCATATCGGTGCAACGAGACCAAGACCAGCAGGACGGCAAGACGGAGGTCATCGTGGAGCCCAAGACGACGTCACCACCAGAGCCTTTGGCAGGCAAAGACTACTTTTGTCAGGATAAGTTGTACTAGCTGTCTCCTTTCAAATTGGCCGTTGTTGGCTCCATTCCCGCTCAATATTTGGGAAGAGGACCAGGGCCTATGTAAATAGGTCTAGCCACCACAGTAGAGAGCTGAACTGAGCCTGGGCTGATCGGATCATCACCTACTAGAACTCATCTGGAGCGATCCGCATCCACACACCACTCACCAAGCACAAGAACACCTCTCCTCGGGAGGTTGTTCTTCCCCTTGTACTATTCATCCTCAGCCCAAGAGGCAATCGACCACCACCACACTGGATTAGGTATTACACCACAACGGTGGCCCGAACCAGTAAAATCTTGTGTCTTTGTGTTCTTTGGGTTCGGCGAGCTAGTCCGTGAATTCGTGAAGCGTGTGTGGGCGTGGTCGGTGAGGGCGGGATTTTCGCGCGCACCCTAGTGTTCGAACCTTAAGGGTTTTGCCAGAACCCGAAATCCGACATTTGGTGTGCCAGGTAGGGGTGCGCCGAAGCCTTCTTCTCGTCGATCCGTGCTTCGCCGCTCGACCACAACCATGTCGGACGCTCGTCGCGCCCGCGCTGAGCGCCGGGCCGCCCTCGCCGCCCGTGCCGTTCAGACGGCCCCTGTCGGCGGGCCTCCCCGTCGTTCTCCGTTGCCTGCTGCCAACGCCGCCATCGGCCCAGCGTGGAACAAGCAGCAAGCATCCTCGCTGCACCCCTTGGTGCGGCGGGACGGTCGCACCGCCACCCCGTCGCTGACCCCCGCTGGTTCGTCGTCTCACGCCCGTCACGCTACCACGGACGCGCGGGCCGCGCTACTCATGGCGCACGAGCTCCTGCGCTACGGCCCAGTCGACGACCTCTACAAGCACTGGCTGGACCGCATCGCTGAGCTCGTTAGCGCCACAGGGGGCTCCCCTGCACTGTCCCTCTCGCTGCCTCACCACCCGCCGGCTACAGGCGACGTGGCTCATGGAGCGCCTCCACCACCTCTGCACCAAGACGGCGCCCTGGCGCCAAGACGCGCGGCTCCGCGGCGTGACCTGCTGCACCAAGCACCTGCGCGTGAGGAAAGAAGCTGTCAAGAAGTCCCTCGGCCGCAGGAGAACGCTCCACCACTCCCCGCACCGCGACGTCAGGATCGCTTGTCGTGGCAGGGCCTTGCACCGCTTGCCGTCGTGGCGCACGGGCGCCAAGATCAAGCTCCACCTCCACGGCGGGCCCAGGTGACCACGGCAGGCTGCCGTGCCTTCACCCCCGAGCTACGTAGCGTCGCCTGGCCGGGCAAGTTCAAGCCGGATCTGCCTCCTTGCTACGACGGCACCCCCGACCCCGCAGAGTTCCTGCAGCTCTACGAGCTGAGCATCGAGGCGGCCAACGGCGATGAAAAAGTCATGGCGAACTCGTTCCCCATGGTGCTCAAGGATGGTGCACGCTCATCGCTCCTGAACCTGACTCCTGGCTCCATCTCCTCCTGGAACGAGATGCGCGACCGCTTCGTCGCCAACTTCCAGGACACTCGCGACCGCCCTCCGGCCGCGGGTGACCTGCGCCGCGTCAAGCAGCAACCAGGGGAGACCCTCCAGAAGTACATCCAGCGCTTCAACAACGTTCGCCTCAAGATCCCCAAGGTGACGGATGAGGCCGTCATCTCTGCATTCTCCGATGGCGTCCGCGACGTCAAGATGAAGGAGGAGCTCGCCATCCATGAGGAGTTGTGCATATCCCTGGAGCTGTTCAACCTGGCGACAAAGTGCGCAAGGGCTGAGGAAGGGTGTCTTTCCCTCCTCAAGCTCCTGGCTGCTGACCCGGAGGAGAAGAAAGCCAAGGCCAAGGACGTGAAGCGCAAGGGAGTTGCCGTGCTCACGGCGGAGCCGGACACGAAACACGGCAGAGACCAGCCCGAGTCATCCAAGAGCAGCCGACCGTTCTGCGCCTTCCACAACGTGCACAGCCACAACACCAACGATTGTCAAGAGCTCAGGGCCATCCGCGATGGACGCTTCGGTCGACGCCCCGAGCACAACGACTGAGGCTATGGCCGAGGAGGAGGACGTGGCGGAGGACGCTAGGACGACCGGGGCCCGCGCCAGGAGTGGCGCGACCGGCCTCGTGAAGACCGCTAGCAGGATCAGCCTCGCGAGGGCGCCTGGCGGGATCAGCCTCGCGAGGACCTACCTCAAGGCAATGCTGGGCTTCCTCCGCTGCCGCCGCCACCAAGAAGGAACGACGACCACCATCAAGATGAGGGGGCTGGGGGCTTCCAGGAGCCGCGGGCTATCGCCTGCATCTTGGGCGGAGCTCAAGCCCCGGCTTCTCAACGCATCTTCAAGCAGGTTGCCCGCGAGGTGAACGCAGTCCTCCCCAGGCTTGAGGCCACGCGCCCGCTCAGGTGGTCTTAGTGCGCCAACACCTTCAGTTCGGCTGATCAGCTCAAGTGCGCGGCAACCGCTGGCATCCTCCTGATGCTTTGTTAGCCCGTCATCAGCAACGTGCAAGTCACCAAGACCCTCATCAACAACGGCGCAGGGCTCAACGTCTTGTCCATCAACACGTTCGACAGTCTCCAAGTGCCCTACGACCAGCTTCAGCCTACCAAGCCTTTCTCGGGAGTGACCAACGGTTCCACCACGCCGTTAGGGCAGGTCCGCCTCCCTGTCACCTTCGGAGAACGCAACAACTACCATACCAAGCTCATCGACTTCGACGTCGCCCACATTCGTCTGCCATACAATGTCATCCTCGGGTATCCAGCCCTGGCCAAGTTCATGGCGGTCACGCACCATGGCTACAACATCCTCAAGATGCCAGGGAGCGGCGGGATCATCACAGTCCCCTGCGAAGAAAGAGGTGCGGTGTGCTCCCTCGAGCGTGCCTTCCAAGCAGCGTCAATCGAAGACCCCGACAACAATGCAGCTCAAGCCATCCCCAAGAAGAATAAGCAACTGCTCCGCGCCGGACCTCAGGAGAGCGGCACCGCAAGTGGTACCTCGTCAGGATCAGCGCCCGTGCCTGGGGCGCCTTCTTCCCTCGCATAGGAAGGCGCGCCCGGCACCCTCCTCGGGCAGGGCTCGGGGGCTCTCTTCTGGAGGGCCTCAGACCTTGCCAACATCACGAGGGAGGCGCTCGGGCACCATATAGAGGCGTGCTTCACGGCATGTTTCCCTCAGGAAGACAACGGGCGAGGAGCGCCCAACGCTCGAGAGTTCATTGCCAAGACCACTCAGGAACTGCAAGAAGCAAGAGCCATGCGCGGCGACCGCCGCTCACCCGCCGCAGCTCCCCATCCAGGCGAGGAAGGCAGGTTGCGCGTCTGCATCGACATTCCAGGGCTCAACCGAGCCGCATCTCAGGAGCCCTTCTCGCCTTCGTGCGTGGGACGCTGCGAGGGCCCACCTCACAGCTACGTTCGCATGCCTTTTGGCCTGCCGGGCGTGGCTTCCACCTTCCAGCACAACCTGCGGAGCATCCTGGCGTCTCAGGAGGCCAGGCACCACGCAGTCCTGGCGGAGATGGAGATGGTCCTCAAGGAACCGCCTGGACCCCTAGAGCCTCCTGAGGCTCAGGGCCCCGGTGGCTCGTGAGGAGCAACCCCTGCACCACGCATCTTCAGCTGCCTCAACACCCCTTCATCAACAGAACCAGGTGACACTTTCCAAGTTTATTCAGCTAGGAGTGCCCTCAGGGCTGCATCATTCCTAGGCCGCGTAGGTCCGTCCCTGTGGCATGTATCCCTTTTTATGTCTTTAGCTTACCTTGCTGGGGGCGCCCCTCGGGCTGCATCATCCCCAAGCCGCTCGGGCCTGACCTAGTGGCGTGTATCTTCCCTGCATTTACTTAAGCCAGTTTGCTTCCATGCTTAATCTATCTATGACTATCACCTGCTTGATTGTCACCTACCCCGAGAGCTGCTCACTCTGGCACGACGCTTGTGCTCGGGTCCGTCCCTGCAACGTCGACAAATCTGAGCCGCCGAGCTCTGGCCGCGCGCGCCACCTCACCAGGCCCTCAGTGCCTCCATTCTCTGGCGAAGCAATCAGTGGCCGCTCGGCTATCATAATGGCAATCTGTGCCCTTCCTCGTGCTGATTTGCAGGAACTTCCTGAGGACCACGACAGGCGACACCGCGGGCTCCCTCTTCTCCCATCTAATCCGCTTGCGCGTTAAAAGGGGGGCTCCTGAGCATCGCGACTCAGGAGCTCTTACTGGCTCTCCAGCCCTCACCCCCTGGTCTTGACCACGGCATCGCGACCTGGCATACCAGCGGTGGCTGAGCTTGCTCGAGGGCCGAGACTTGAGGACGTAGAGCACGAAGGAGAGCATGGGAGGAGAGGAAGGCTCGTACGGGCCCGACGTGGCTAAGCTATGACCGCCTGCGCACGAGCCTGGCGCCTCGTGAAGGACCGACCCTGGACTGCCAAGATAAGTTTCACACTCGGGTCAACCAATCGCTCCGGCATAGGGTTCTCGTTCGTGTTGCCCCGCTACGGCAACGTGGCCTCCCTTTCCTGCCTCTCGGCGGTCGCTTGGGTGCTAAAGGGGACCTCCTGAGCATCGCGTCTCAGGGGCTCTTACTGGACCTCGGGCCGCTCAACTCCTGGCCTTGACCACGGCATCGCGACCTGGCATACCAACGACGGCTGAAGCCTGCCTGGGGACCGAGACCTGTCGGCGTAGAGCACCAGGCCATCGCGAGGTTGGAAAGGGAAAACCGAGCCGAAACGGGACACGCACACGCATAATTTCATAATAAGGATAATATTAACAAAGGACATTGCGGACCCTTTACACGCCCCCACGGGGTAATTCTCGATTTCTCGCAGGGAACAAAAGGAAAGAACTTCGAGGAGTCCTATCTACACGCGCCCCTGTGGCTGACGGCATCATCAACAGTGAGCCACGGGAGGCCGGCGCCAACCTCATCCAGATCAGCGGCGGCGACGGCTGGGCGCCGTGATACGTCCATTTTGCATCATGCTTTTATATTGATATTTATTGCATTATGGGTTGTTATTACACATTATGTCACAATACTTATGCCTATTCTCTCTTATTTTACAAGGTTTACATAAGGAGGGAGAATGCCGGCAGCTGGAATTCTGGGCTGGAAAAGGAGCAAATATTAGAGACCTATTCTGCACAACTCCAAAAGTTCTGAAACTCCACGAAAGTTATTTTTGGAGATAATAAAAAATACTGAGCGGAAGAAATACGTCAGGGGGGCCTCCACCTGTCCACGAGGGTGGGGGGCGCGCCCCCCTGCCTCGTGGGCCCCCTGTTGGCCCTCCGGTGCCCATCTTCTGCTATATGAAGTCTTTCGTCCGAAGAAAAATCATAAGCAAGCTTTCGGGATGAGACTCCGCCGCCACGAGGCGGAACCTTGGCGGAACCAATCTAGGGCTCCGGCAGAGCTGTTCTTTCGGGGACACTTCCCTCCGGGAGGGGGAAATCATCGCCATCATCATCACCAACGCTCCTCTCATCGGGAGAGGGCAATCTCCATCAACATCTTCACCAGCACAATCTCCTCTCAAACCCTAGTTCATCTCTTGTATCCAATTCTTGTCTCTAAGTCTGGGATTGGTACCTGTAGGTTGCTAGTAGTGTTGATTACTACTTATAGTTGATGCTAGTTGGTTTATTTGGTGGAAGATCGTATGTTCAGATCCTTTATGCATATTAATACTCCTATGATTATGAACATGAATATGCTTTGTGAGTAGTTACGTTTGTTCCTGAGGACATGGGAGAAGTCTTGCTATTAGTAGTCATGTGAATTTGGTATTCGTTCGATATTTTGATGAGATGTATGTTGTCTCTCCTCTAGTGGTGTTATGTGAACGTCGACTACATGACACTTCACCATTATTTGGGCCTAGAGGAAGGCATTGGGAAGTAATAAGTAGATGATGGGTTGCTAGAGTGACAGAAGCTTAAACCCTAGTTTATGCGTTGCTTCGTAAGGGGCTGATTTGGATCCATATGTTTCATGCTATGGTTAGGTTTACCTTAATACTTTTGTTGTAGTTGCGGATGCTTGCAATAGAGGTTAATCATAAGTGGGATGCTTGTCCAAGTAAGGACAGCACCCAAGCACCGGTCCACCCACATATCAAATTATCAAAGTACCGAACGCGAATCATATGAACGTGATGAAAACTAGCTTGACAATAATTCCCATGTGTCCTCGGGAGCGCTTTTCTCTGTATAAGAGTTTGTTCAGGCTTGTCCTTTGCTACAAAACGTATTGGGCCACCTTGCTGCACTTTATTTACTTTTGTTACTTGTTGCTCGTTACAAATTATCTTATCACAAAATTATCTGTTACCTACAATTTCAGTGCTTGCAGAGAATACCTTGCTAAAAACCTCTTATCATTTCCTTCTGCTCCTCGTTGGGTTCGACACTCTTACTTATCGAAGGGACTACGATAGATCCCCTATACTTGTGGGTCATCAAGACTCTTTTCTGGCGCCGTTGCGGGGACTGAAGCGCCTTTGGTAGTTAGAATTTGGTAAGGAAAAATTTATATAGTGTGCTGAAATTTACTGTCACTTGTTACTATGGAAAGTAATCCTCTGAGGGGCTTGTTCGAGGTATCTTCACCCCGAACAGTAGAGCAAAGTGTTGCTCCTCAACATACTGAACCTACTGAAAATGAAAATGTCTACTTTGAAATTCCTTCGGGTATGTTAGAAAAACTGCTAGCTAATCCTTTTGCAGGAGACGGAACAAAGCATCCTGATGAGCACCTAATCTATGTGGATGAAGTTTGTGGATTATTTAAGCTTGCAGGTATACCCGGTGATGTTATTAAGAAGAAGGTCTTCCCTTTATCTTTGAAGGGAGATGCATTGACATGGTATAGGCTATGTGATGATACGGGATCATGGAACTACAAACGATTGAAATTGGAATTTCCTCAGAAATTTTATCCTATGCATCTTGTTCATCGTGATCGCAATTATATAAATTTTTGGCCTCGCGAAGGAGAAAGCATCGCTCAAGCTTGGGGGAGGCTTAAATCAATGTTATATTCATGCCCCAATCATGAGCTCTCAAGAGAAATGATTATTCAAAATTTTTATGCTCGGCTTTCTGATAACAATCGCACCATGCTCGATACTTCTTGTGCTGGCTCTTTTATGATGAAGACTATTGAATTCAAATGGGATTTATTGGAAAAAATTAAACGCAACTCTGAAGATTGGGATCTCGACGAAGGTAAGGAGTCAGGTATGACACCTAAGTTTGATTGTGTTAAATCTTTTATGGATACCGATGTTTTCCGTAAATTTAGCACTAATTATGGACTTGACTCTGAGATAGTAGCTTCCTTTTGTGAATCTTTTGCTGCTCATATTGATCTCCCTAAGGAGAAGTGGTTTAAATATCATCCTCCCATAGAAGTAAAAGTAGCTGGACCTATTAAAGTTGAAGAAAATACTATCACTTATAATGATCCTATTGTTCCTACTACTTATGTTGAGAAACCACCTTTTCCTACTAGGATAAAAGATCATGCTAAAGCTTCAACTGTGGTCCGTAAAAGCAATATTAGAACTTATACACCTCCTAAGCAAATTAAGGTTGAACCTAATGTTGCTATTGTTAAAGATCTCTTGTCTGGTAATATTGATGGGCATGTTATTCATTTCCGTGATAAAACTGCTAGAATTGCCAATCCTTGTGCTAAAGATAAACATAGACCTGTGGTAGGCATGCCTATTATTTCTGTTAAAATAGGGAATCATTGTTATCATGGCTTATGAGATATGGGTGCTAGTGCTAGTGCAATACCTATTGACTTATACAAAGAAATTAAGCATGATATTGCACCTACTGAGTTAGAAGATATTGATGTCACAATTAAACTTGCCAATAGAGATACTATTTCACCAATGGGAATTGTTAGAGATGTTGAAGTCTTGTGTGGGAAAACTAAATATCCTGCTGATTTTCTTGTTCTTGGCTCCCCACAAGATAGCTTTTGTCCCATTATATTTGGTAGACCCTTCTTGAACACAGTTAATGCTAGGATAGACTGCGAAAAGGATGTTGTTACTATTGGTCTAGGTGATATGTCTCATGAGTTTAATTTCTCTAAATTTCGTAGACAACACCGTGAAGAAGAATTGCCTAGTAAGGATGAAATAATTGGTCTTGCTTCTATTGTCGTACCTCCTAGTGATCCTTTAGAACAATATTTGCTAGACAATGAAAATGATATGTTTATGAATTAAAGAAGGGAAATAGATGAAGTATTCTTTAAACAGGAACCCATCCTGAAACACAATCTGCCTGTTGAAATCCTAGGGGATCCTCCTCCACCCAAGGGTGATCCCGTGTTTGAGCTCAAATCGTTACCTGATACTCTTAAATATGCTTATCTTGATGAAAAGAAGATATATCCTGTTATTATTAGTGCTAACCTTTCAGAGCATGAAGAAGAGAGATTATTGAAAACTCTGAAGAAGCGTCGTGCTGCTATTGGATATACTCTTGATGATCTTAAGGGCATTAGTCCCACTCTATGTCAACATAAAATAAATTTGGAGAAAGATGCCAAACCAGTTCGTGATCATCAACGACGGCTTAATCCTAAAATGAAAGAAGTGGTAAGAAAGGAAGTACTAAAGCTCCTTGAGGCAGGTATAATTTATCCTGTTGCTGATAGTCAGTGGGTAAGTCCTGTCCATTGTGTCCCTAAGAAGGGAGGTATTACCGTAGTTCCTAATGATAAAGATGAATTGATCCCGCAAAGAATTATTACAGGTTATAGGATGGTAATTGATTTCCGCAAATTAAATAAAGCTACTAAAAAGGATCATTACCCCTTACCTTTTATCGATCAAATGCTAGAAAGATTATCCAAACATTCACATTTTTTGCTTTCTAGATGGTTATTCTGGTTTCTCTCAAATACATGTGTCAGCGGATGATCAATCAAAGACCACTTTTACTTGCCCTTTTGGTACTTTTGCTTATAGACGTATGCCTTTTGGTTTATGTAATGCACCTGCTACCTTTCAAAGATGCATGATGGCTATATTCTCTGACTTTTGTGAAAAGATTTGTGACGTTTTCATGGACGATTTTTCCGTCTATCGATCCTCTTTTGATGACTGCTTGAGCAACCTTGATCGAGTTTTGCAGAGATGTGAAGAAACTAATCTTGTCTTGAATTGGGAAAAGTGCCACTTTATGGTTAATGAAGGTATTATCTTGGGGCATAAAGTTTTTGAAAGAGGTATTGAAGTTGATAAAGCCAAGGTTGATGCTATTGAAAAGATGCCATGTCCCAAGGACATCAAAGGTATAAGAAGTTTCCTTGGTCACGCCGGATTTTATAGGTGGTTCATTAAGGACTTCTCAAAAATTTCTCGGCCTCTGACTAATTTATTACAAAAAGATATACCATTTGTCTTTGATGATGATTGTGTAGAAGCATTTGAAATACTTAAGAAAGCATTGATTTCTGCGCCTATTGTTCAGCCACCTGATTGGAATTTACCTTTTGAAATTATGTGTGATGCTAGTGATTATGTTGTAGGTGTTGTTCTAGGGCAAAGAGTTGATAAGAAATTAAATGTTATTCAATATGCTAGTAAAACTCTAGACAATGCTCAGAGAAATTATGCTACTACTGAAAAAGAATTCTTAGCAGTCGTATTTGCTTGTGATAAGTTCAGACCTTATATTGTTGATTCCAAAGTAACGATTCATACGGATCATGCTGCTATTAAATATCTTATGGAAAAGAAAGATGCTAAACCTAGACTTATTAGATGGGTTCTCTTGCTACAAGAATTTGATTTGCATATTATTGATAGAAAGGGAGCTGAGAACCCCGTTGCAGACAACTTGTCTAGGTTAGAAAATGTTCTTGATTACCCACTACCTATTGATGATAGCTTTCCGGATGAACAACTAAATGTCATAAATGCTTCTCGTACTGCTCCATGGTATGCTGATTATGCTAATTACATCGTTGCTAAATTTATACCACCTAGTTTCACATACCAGCAAAAGAAAAAGTTTTTCTATGATTTGAGACATTGCTTTTGGGATGACCCACATCTTTATAAAGAAGGAGTAGATGGTGTTATTAGACGTTGTGTACCTGAGCATGAACAGGAACAGATCCTACGCAAGTGTCACTCCGAGGCCTATGGAGGACACCACGCTGGAGATAGAACTGCACATAAGGTATTGCAATCCGGTTTTTATTGGCCTACTCTCTTCAAGGATGCCCGTAAGTTTGTCTTATCTTGTGATGAATGTCAAAGAATTGGTAACATTAGTAGACGTCAAGAATGCCTATGAACTATTCACTTGTTATTGAACCATTTGATGTTTGGGGCTTTGATTATATGGGACATTTTCCTGCCTCTAATGAATACACACATATTTTAGTTGCTGTTGATTACGTTACTAAGTGGGTAGAAGCTATTCCAACTAGTAGTGCTGATCATAACACTTCTATTAAGATGCTTAAAGAAGTTATTTTTCTGAGGTTTGGAGTCCCTAGCTATTTAATGACTGATGGTGGTTCACATTTTATTCATGGTGCTTTTCGTAAAATGCTTGCTAAGTACGATGTTAATCATAGAATTGCATCTCCTTATCACCCACAGTCTAGTGGTCAAGTAGAATTGAGTAATAGAGAGCTCAAATTAATTTTGCAAAAGACTGTTAATAGATCTAGAAAGAATTGGTCCAAGAAACTTGATGATGCATTATGGGCCTATAGAACTGCATATAAAAACCCTATGGGTATGTCTCCGTATAAAATGGTTTATGGAAAAGCATGTCACTTACCTCCAGAACTAGAACATAAGGCATATTGGGCCATTAAAGAGCTCAACTATGATTTCAAACTTGCCGGTGAGAAGAGGTTATTTGATATTAGCTCACTTGATGAATGGAGAACCCAAGCCTATGAAAATGCCAAGTTGTTTAAAGAAAAAGTTAAAAGATGGCATGACAAAAGAATACAAAAGCCTGAGTTTAATGTCGGTGATTATGTGTTACTATACAACTCTCGTTTAAGATTTTTTGCAGGAAAACTTCTCTCTAAATGGGAAGGCCCTTACGTTATCGAGGAGGTCTATCGTTCCGGTGCCATAAAAATCAACAAATTCGAAGGTACAAATCCGAAGGTGGTGAACGGTCAAAGAATTAAACATTATATCTTAGGTAATCCTATAAATGTTGAAATCAATGTTATTGAAACCGTGACCCCGGAGGAATACATAAGGGACACTTTCCGGAACGTTTCAGACTCCGAAAAGGAATAGGTATGTGGTACGGTAAGTAAACCGACTCCAAACAGTTCTAAAGGCAAATTTTCTCCTTTTTGGAATATATAGAAAAATAGAAAAATAAGAAGCAGTCTGGGAAGGACACGAGGGCTCCACGAGGGTGGAGGGCGCGCCCTACCCCCCTGGGCGCGCCCCCCTACCTCGTGGGCACCTCGTGTGCTCTCCGGACTCCGTTTTCTTGCATGATATGTATTTTGGTCGGTAAAAATTCATTATATAATCTCCCGAAGGTTTTGACTCCTGTATCACGCAATTATCCTCTGTTCTTGTTTCGAGTTGTTTCCTGTCAGGGTTGTCAAGGCCAGGCATCATGTCGTCCCCCTCCTCCAACATTGGTGATAACGATGCGTGGCTAATGAAGATAGAGTTGAAGAGGGAAGAACCCATGGAGATCAACAAGGATGAAGGGATCAAGAAGGCCAGGGAGGACCAAGCTCCGGCAGCAGAAGACATCCTTCAACTTGATCACAATCTTCTTACCCCAACTGAAATCGAAGCTTTCAAGATGATTGAGTTAGCTCGTATACAGAACAAGTATCTCACACGTGAAAATATTTTGTTGAAGGAGCATATCGTTGCACTCAAGGGCATTATCCACAAGCTGGAGGACCTCTTACGCTCGATGTGCGACTATCCATCATCACCTCCACCTTCTTCACCAGCAAAGGAGACATAATCACATGGGTATGGGCACTCCCCTTGGCAACTGCCAAGCTTGGGGGAGATGCCCCGGTATCGTATCACAACCACATCTCCTATCTTTACCATTTTTCTTAGTTCGATCCTTTTAGTAATATCTTGATCTAGTAGAATAAAGTTTTGGTATGATATAGTTTTGAGTTTTTCTTTATGATCTCTCTATGTAATCGAGTCCGTGAGCTATATAATAAAGATTAGTGTTGAGTCAAGGGCTTTATTATTTTTCCATGATCTTGAGTGAATAAAAGAAAAGAGAAAGGAATAAAAAGAAACAAAGAGATCATATTGATCTTATGAAGAGTAATGACTTCACATAGAAAGAGTATGATGATTAAAACTTGTTGAGAGTTGGCAAACATAGCCTTGGTCATCGTTGCAATTAATAGGAAGTAATAAAGAAAGAGAGGTTTCACATATAAATATACTATCTTGGACATCTTTTATGATTGGGAGCACTCATTAAAATATGACATGCTAAAGAGTTGATGTTGGACAAGGAAGACAATGTAATGGGTTATGTTTTCTTATATCTGAGATAAAGTATATTGTCATGGATCATCCAACATGTTGAGTTTGCCTTTCCCCCTCATGCTAGCCAAATTCTTTGCACCAAGTAGAGATACTATTGGTGCTTCCAAAAACCCTTAAACCAGTTTTGCCATGAGAGTCCACCATATCTACCTATGGATTGAGTAAGATCCTTCAAGTAAGTTGTCATCGGTGCAAGAAATAAAAATTGCTCTCTAAATATGTATGATTGATTGGTGTGGAGGAAATAAGCTTGATACGATCTTGTGATGTGGAAGAAATAAAAGCGACGGACTGCATAATAAAGGTTCATATCACAAGTGGCAATATAAAGTGACGTTCTTTTGCATTAAGATTTTTAGCATCCAACCCTGAAAGCGCATGGCAACCTCAGCTTCCCTCTGCGAAGGGCCTATCTTTTATTATTACCTTCTACCTCATGCAAGAGTCATGGTGATCTTCACCTTTCCTTTTTACATTTTATCCTTTGGCAAGCACAGGATGGCAACTATCTAATTGGATGTAAGTTAGCATGAACTATTATTGTTGACATTACCGTTGAGGTAAAAGGTTGGGAGGCGAAACTATAAGCCTCTATCTTTCTCTGTGTCTGATTAAAACTCCGTAACCACAAGTATTGCGTGAGTGTTAGCAATTATGAAAGACTAAATGATAGTTGAGTATGTGGACTTGCTAGAAAGCTCTGACATAGACTCTTTCTGATGTTATGATAAATTGCAATTGCCTCAATGACTGAGATTATAGTTTGTTAGTTCTCAATAAAGTTTCTGATTCATACCTTGCATTGTGAATAGATTATTACTTGAGCATAAGAAATCATATGACAATATCCATATATGTTGCTGTTGTGAGAATAATCATGATGCCCTCATGTCCGTATTTTATTTTATCGACACCTCTACTCTAAACATGTGGACATATTTATCGTTATCGGCTTCCGCTTGAGGACAAGCGAGGTCTAAGCTTGGGGGAGTTGATACGTCCATTTTGCATCATGCTTTTATATCGATATTTATTGCATTATGGGCTGTTATTACACATTATGTCACAATACTTATGTCTATTCTCTCTTATTTTACAAGGTTTACATAAGGAGGGAGAATGCCGGCAGCTGGAATTCTGGGCTGGAAAAGGAGCAAATATTAGAGACCTATTCTGCACAACTCCAAAAGTCCTGAAACTCCACGAAAGTTATTTTTGGAAATAATAAAAAATACTGAGCGGAAGAAATATGTCAGGGGGGCCTCCACCTGTCCACGAGGGTGGGGGCGCGCCCTACCCCCCTGGACACACCCCCTGCCTCATGGGCCCCCTGTTGGCCCTCCGGTGCCCATCTTCTGTTATATGAAGTCTTTCGTCCAAAGAAAAATCATAAGCAAGCTTTCGGGACGAGACTCCGCTGCCACGAGGCGGAACCTTGGCGGAACCAATCTAGGGCTCCGACAGAGCTGTTCTGCTGGGGACACTTCCCTCCGGGAGGGGGAAATCATCGCCATCGTCATCACCAACGCTCCTCTCATCGGGAGAGGGCAATCTCCATCAACATCTTCACCAGCACCATCTCCTCTCAAACCCTAGTTCATCTCTTTTATCCAATTCTTGTCTCTAAGTCTGGGATTGGTACCTGTAGGTTGCTAGTAGTGTTGATTACTCCTTGTAGTTGATGCTAGTTGGTTTATTTGGTGGAAGATCGTATGTTCAGATCCTTTATGCATATTAACACTCCTCTGATTATGAACATGAATATGCTTTGGGAGTAGTTACGTTTGTTCCTGAGGACATGGGAGAAGTCTTGCTATTAGTAGTCATGTGAATTTGGTATTCGTTCGATATTTTGATGATGTATGTTGTCTCTCCTCTAGTGGTGTTATGTGAACGTCGACTACATGACACTTCACCATTATTTGGGCCTAGAGGAAGGCATTGGGAAGTAATAAGTAGATGATGGGTTGCTAGAGTGACAGAAGCTTAAACCCTAGTTTATGTGTTGCTTCGTAAGGGGCTGATTTGGATCCATATGTTTCATGCTATGGTTAGGTTTACCTTAATACTTTTGTTGTAGTTGCGGATGCTTGCAATAGAGTTTAATCATAAGTGGGATGCTTGTCCAAGTAAGGACAGCACCCAAGCACCGGTCCACCCACATATCAAATTATCAAAGTACCGAACGCGAATCATATGAACGTGATGAAAACTAGCTTGACAATAATTCCCATGTGTCCTCGGGAGCGCTTTTCTCTGTATAAGAGTTTGTTCAGGCTTGTCCTTTGCTACAAAACGGATTGGGCCACCTTGCTGCACTTTATTTACTTTTGTTACTTGTTGCTTGTTACAAATTATCTTATCACAAAATTATCTGTTACCTACAATTTCAGTGCTTGCAGAGAATACCTTGCTGAAAACCGCTTATCATTTCCTTCTACTCCTCGTTGGGTTCGACACTCTTACTTATCGAAGCGACTACGATAGATCCCCTATACTTGTGGGTCATCACACCGCAGCCCTGCTCCGGGCTCGGCGAGAGCTTGGGGGCACGTAGCTGTCGTCGCTCGTCTCCGAAGTCTCGTAGAGCTCGGGAGAATCGCTGGACTCCGAGGCGTCGCTGCTGCTTCCAGAGGAGTCGCTGGCAACACGGATAGTAGGCCCTGCCCTGGCTGCGACGCCGTCCTGACGGCCCCTTCTGGGGCAGCATTCCAGGCGGCGGCCTTCTGTGCCGAAGACCTTGAAGAATAGCGTGGAGGCGCCATAGAATTCGAAGTGGATCGCGAGGGCGCCCTCCGCACGGCACACTCGGGCGACCTCACCCCAGCCTCGGGTCATGAAGATCTTGCCTGAGGAGATGGCTTCAACTCCTGCTCCAGTCGCCGGCGCGTCGCAGTCGGCGTGCTGTAGCCAAAGCTCGAGGGCCCCCCTCGGCGGCATCTCGGCAGAAAAGAAGGAAGAGAAGTGTAACGCCCATGATGCGGCTATATCTCTCACGTGTCGAGGCACGACTTAGAGGCATAACCGCATTGTAGTTTTTGTCGCAAGAAGGGTCATCTTCACACAATCCCATGTAATGAACAAGAATGGGATAAAGAGAGTTGGCTTACAATCGCCACTTCACACAATACATTAATAAATTCATACATCATCCAAAATACACACATAGTCCGACTACGGACAACCAAATGAAAAGAAGATAACCCAACTGCTAGATCCCCGATCATCCCAACTGGACTCCACTACTGATCAACCGAAAACGAAACATAGTAATGACCAAGGTCCTCGTCAAACTCCCACTTGAGTTCAGTAGCATCACCTGCACTGGTATCATCGGCACCTGCAACTGTTTTGGTAGAATCTGTGAGTCACGAGGACTCAGCAATCTCACACCCGCGAGATCAAGACTATTTAAGCTTATGGGAAGGATGGGGTAATGAGGTGGAGCTGCAGCAAGCACTAAGCAAATATGGTGGCTAACATACGCAAATAAGAGCGAGAAGAGAAGCAACGCAACGGTCGAGAAGCTAGAAGTGATCAAGAAGTGATCCTGAAACTACTTACGTTCATACATAACCCAAACCGTGTTCACTTCCCGGACTCCGCCGAAAAGAGACCATCACGGCTACACACGCGGTTGATGTATTTTAATTAAGTCAAGTGTCATGTTATCTACAACCGGATATTAACAAATTCCCATCTGCCACATAACCGCGGGCACGGCTCTCGAAAGTTTATACCCTGCAGGGGTGTCCCAACTTAGCCATCACAAGCTCTCACGGTCAACGAAGGATATTCCTTCTCCCGGGAAGACCCGATCAGTCTCAGAAAACCGGTTACAAGACATTCCGACAATGGTAAATCAAGACCAGCAAAGCCGCCCGATGTGTCGACAATCCCGATAGGAGTCGCACGTATCTCATTCTCAGGACACACCGGATAGGTCAAGCTATGAGTAAAACCAGTCCTCAAGTTGCCCCGAGGTGGCCCTGCAGGCTGCCCGGTTCGTACCAACACTTAGAGAAGCACTGCCCCGGGGGGGGTTAAAAGAAAGATGACCCTCGGGTTGGCCGACCCAAGGGAAGGGTAATAGGTTGTTAGGAAAATGTAAAACCAAGGTTGGGCCTTGCTGGAGGAGTTTTATTCAAAGCAAATTGTCAAGGAGTTCCCATAACACCCAACCGCGTAAGGAACGCAAAATCAAGGAACATAACACCGGTATGACGGAAACTAGGGCGGCAAGAGTGGAACAAAACACCAGGCATAAGGCCGAGCCTTCCACCCTTTACCAAGTATATAGGTGCATTAATTAAAATAAGAGATATTGTGATATCCCAACATATCCATGTTCCAACTCGGAACAAACTTCATCTTCACCTACAACTAGCAACGCTATAAGAGGGGCTGAGCAAAAGCGGTAACATAGCCAAACAATGGTTTGCTAGGAAAGGTGGGTTAGAGGCTTGACATGGCAATATGGGAGGCATGATATAGCAAGTGGTAGATAGCGCGGCATAGCAATAGAACGAACAACTAGCAAGCAAAGATAGAAGTGATTTCGAGGGTATGGTCATCTTGCCTGAGATCCCGCAAGGAAGAAGAACGAGTCCATGAAGAAGACAAACGGACGAAGTCGAACGAATCCTCACAAACGCGACGTTATCGGAACTAACCCGAAGAAGCAACACCAGAAAGAAGCAATAAACAACCATCACATGAACATGGCATGATGCACAATCAAGTATGATGCATGTCCGGTTTAATGATTCATGGCATGGCAAATGCAACAAACAACACTACAAATTAAGTGGAGCTCAATATGCAACGAGTTGCATATTAACGAAACACCACATCAAATATTTAGTTCTCTCTCGTTTATGTACCCAACAATATTAAATGTTGATTAACATGGCAAGAGGTGAAGAATAAGTAAACTAACTATTTAGGCAAGTTAAAATGAGGCCGGAACAACAAACAACAATTCCGGAAAATCCCCATATGCATATTTTGGATTTGGTACTGTTCTGCCCTATACAGATTTAGAGTTATTAAACATGCAAAGTAATGCCACCATCTTAAACTATGCATTTTTCTACCACATTTACATATAAAGAACATTTAAATCCGAGCTACGGTTATTTAGTTATGAAATAAACCATTTTAACATGGAAAGATGTAAATTAATGCAAACATCAATTTTAAATATTTTTAACAGGGATGAAAGTGGCATATTATGAAACTAGACAAAATTCTAAGCACTTTTCATATTTAAATCATTTTAATCCGATGCACCATTTGTGAGTTATTAAATGCATGATCTAGAGGGACTTTTCTGTAAAACTGGCAGTCTCTGGATAATACACAAATTCGCAGACGCTGGAAAAAAATGTCTTCTGGGCCGAATCTGGCTTGGCCAACAGGAGCAGGGGCGCTGGAGGCTCACCATGGGCTCTTGGCCCGGTCGGTGGAGGAGGTAGCCGGCCAGTTGAGGAGCTGGGGCAGGCTGGGCCTTGGCCAGAGAGGCGCTGACGAGGCTCGCGCGGTCAACGGGGCGAGCGGCTGCATCCAAGCGAGCGAAGCAGAGGATGCGTCAGCGCTGACAGCAGGTCGACGCCGCGGGGGCGTCCGGCAGCGGCGGCGCTTGGCGACAGGAGGCGGGCTTGGCAGGGGCGCGGCGGCTGCTCAATGCGGCGAGGACGGGCGAAGGGGCACCGGATCCGGGCGACGGCAGGAGGTGGCTCCCGTGCATTCTGGTGACGGGGTTCTCCTGACCACGGGAGAGAGACAGAGATAAGAGACATGCAACGTGAGAACGCGGGAGGAAAAGGAAGATGGGAGGAGGGAGACGGCGACCTGCGGGGCTTCACCGGCGTCTGCACTCACCGGAGATGGCGACCAAAAGCGGGGGAGGTGGAGCAGAGGCAAGCCGGCGGCGTCGGGATCCTCTTGGCGGCCTTGGCGTTCGTCCAAGGAGGTCCCTTGTCCAAAGGAAACGAGCAGAGGAATGAGCATAGGGAGAGGAAACCAGAGAGGGAAAGGAAGGAGAAAGGGAACGGACAAGGACCTGGCTGGGCGGCTCCGGCGACGGGATCCTGGTGGCTTCGGCCGCTCCGCTTCCGTTCGCGCGGGAGCGAGCGAGCAGAGGCAGGGCAGAGGAAGGGGAGGGACGACAAGGCAGCGGCCTGGTGGAGTTGGGATCGATGGAGGTGAATCGAGAGGAGAGGTGGAGGCTACCATTTGGGTGGATGGGGAAAACGAGGTGGATCTCGCGGCTGGCGGCACGACGGGACTGATGGGACAAGCTCCCTAGGATCTAGGGTTGTCCACTATATATAGCAACTAGGTTTTTGGCTAGGGACTAATCTGGCCCTTCGATCGTAATCGAATGGCCGAGAAAAGTAGGTTAGGTGGTCACGGTCAAGAGGGAAGCGAAAACCCAATTGGTCTGGAACGGTCAATGAAGGCAAGGGGAACGCGGCAACTACGAGCAACTACAGGTTTTATGAAAACATGCGATTGCAATGCGATGATGAATGCAACACACAAATAAATACACACAACGATAACGAAAAATATGGAAGCTGTCTGGAGCGTCGGTCTCGGGGCGTTACAACACTCCACCACTAGAAGAGGATCTCGTCCCGAGATCTAGGATGGCACCGGGGAGAAATGGAAGAGGAAGAGGTAAAATAAAGTTGCTTCTTTAACAGACGAGTGAAACCAAAGAACCTTGAGAGGTTGAACAAACTGAAAGAGAGAATACAATGGAGATGAACGTGAGGGCGCCCTCCGCACGGCACACTCGGGCGACCTCACCCCAGGCTCGGGTCATGAAGATCTTGCCCGAGGAGATGGCTTCAACTTCCGCTCCAGTCGTCGGCGCGTCGCAGTCGGCGTGCTGCAGCCAAAGCTCGAGGGGCCCCCTCGGCGGCATCTCGGCAGAGAAGAAGGAAGGGAAGCAGATCCAAGTGCTCGGGGGCGTCGCCGCCCACAGCACAAGCTCGCGTGAAGAGTCCGCGGCGTGGACCCCGGGGACGGTGACGCGTGCCAGCGCGGCGTGGCGACCGGGGACGGCGACGCGTGCCAGCGTGGCGCGGCGATCGTGGCTGCGGCGCATGTGGCGCCGCTCGCCGCCTCTTCCTCCTGAGCCCCCGGCTTGGGCGTACAGGGGCAACGGATACCCAGGAGGAGGCCGCTCGCGCCAAGGCCTCGTCACCTCCTGCATCACCACCGCGTTACGGTGATGGACTGGCCTCTTCTTCGGTGGAATCGGCCCTGGCTCGTCGCGGGGAGCTTTTCCTTTCTCCGCAGCGGGAAACCTTCGGACGGGCGCCATCGGTGTTGCTACTGGCAATGGAGCAAAGGGAGAGAAGCGAATGGAATGGGAAGAGATGGGCGACGGGGGCTCTACCCCCTCTCTATTTATAGCAAGGGAAGGCCAACCGGCGCCCCCATGATCAGAGGTAATGATGGTTTTTCCTTGCATGCAATAGGGACTCGTCAAATCGGGCAGTTGCCGAGCCAGCGTGGGGAAGCGGAGACGCCCACGTCCAATCAACAGCCACGCGTCGACCAAGGCCACAGGCTGTTGGGGCCCACGGCGCTCCGCACTTGCCCTTTGGCTTCGCCTCGAAGGCAAGTCCGAGCGCGCCTTGGGCTCGAGGGCTACTGTCGGCGCTCTGGGAACGGGGGTCCCCAGACTTGCCTGCCTGCGGCCCATGGCGTGGCTCTCCGAGCGGGCCCGTACGTCCCATCTTCACCAACAAGCTTTCAAGACCCTCGCGAGGTGGATGACACAAGACCTCCTCGGGAGCGGTCTCACCAGACTGGCTCGCGAGGGGCGGAGAGATCAAGGCAAGGCAAACCTCGCGAGGTTCCAGTGACGTGGGCCATGACGAACGAGACCAGGCGGGCGCCAGCGCGCATAGTGTCCTTGCTTCCTCTTTGGTGCTATAGGGGCAAGCGCAGGCGAGGAGTACCGAGGCATCAAGCAAAGGTTTCCATATCGGTGCAACGAGACCAAGACCAGTAGGACGGCAAGACGGAGGTCATCATGGAGCCCAAGACGGCGTCACCACCAGAGCCTTTGGCAGGCGAAGACTACTTTTGTCAGGATAAGCTGTACTAGTTGTCCCCTTTCAAATTGGCCGTTGTTGGCTCCCTTCCCGCTCAATATTTGGGAAGAGGACTAGGGCCTATATAAATAGGGCTAGCCACCACAGTAGAGAGCTAAACTGAGCCTAGGCTGATCGGATCCTCACCTACCAGAACTCATCTGGAGCGATCCTCATCCACACACCACTCACCAAGCACAAGAACACCTCTCCTCAGGAGGCTGTTCTTCCCCTTGTACTATTCATCCTCAGCCCAAGAGGCAATCCACCACCACCACACTGGAGTAGGGTATTACACCGCAACGGTGGCACGAACCAATATAAATCTTGTGTCTTTGTGTTCTTTGGGTTCAGCGAGCTAGTCCGTGAATTCGTGAAGCGTGTGAGGGCGTGGTCGGTGAGGGGGAGATCTTCGCGCGCACCCCAGTGTTCGAACCTTAAGGGTTTTACCGGAACCCGAAATCCGACAGCCCCAGGACCTATTCCTTCAGCCCATCCTGCTCCACCTCCAGCTCCTTCACCTTGCCAGCATGGACCTGGGCCTGAGCATTGAGTGCCTCCTTGTGCCTCTGCTCCAGCTGCTGGGTCCGCTGCACGGCAAGCTTCTTGACCTCCTCATCCTTGCCACGGAGGGTGGCGGCGAGCGCCTCCTCATGAGCAGCAAGGTCCTCCTCCTGGGAGTTCAGCTCGGCCTGGTGCTGGTGCCGAGCGGCCTCGTCCTTGGTGGCCTATTCCTTCGCCGCCTCCTGGGCTTTCTCGACATCGGCCTGCTGCAGGATAAGATCCTATTTACGCTCAGCCAGCAGATCCTGGGCAACCTTCAGTTCCTCATGGGCCTGGCGGAACCAGGCCTGCATCTCGGCGACGCGCCCCGCGAGATCCGCCTCCGCCTTGTCCACCGCCGCCATCCTGGACTTTGCCTTGTCCAGGCGGGCACGGTGAAGCGCCTAGAGCTTCTGGAAGTTGGCGCTCATTGCCCGAAGGAGCCGCTCCTCCTGGGAACCGCCGCCACTGGCGCTCGGTTCGTCAACAACCTCAAGCCCGGCGATGGCGAGCACCTCGTCATCGAACACCTCCCCCTCGGTGGGCGCCCTGGTGCTCACCGTCCCTGGGAGGTGGACGAACAGGCCGTCGCTCACATTCAGGTACTTGCCCGAGCCAGAGGCAGCGGAGGAGGAAGGTTGGTCGTCAACCACCCCCTCCCCAGCAGGCCCCGTGCCGGCCTCCTCGGCAGCGGCCTTGCCGGCCTCCCCGGCAGGCCCCTTGGTGGCCTCTTCAGCGGCAGTCTTGGCGGCCTCCTCGGCGGTGATCTTGCTCAGCCTCGGCATCCCTGGTGACCTCCTTGATGACGGTGTCGATGTCCCCCCAATCCGCCGAGGAAGGGTCTGGATACCAGGAAGGGGAATGAGGCGGAGCCAGGGTCGAGGTTTAAAAAGAAGAAGAAAGAACAGGGATAGAAAGCAAATAACTCACCCACACCGGGCTGGGAAGAAGTGGCGCCCTCCCCGCCAGCATTCGTTGCTGGGGCAGAACCCCCGGCACCCAAGTTCGCCTCCTCGTCTTCCATATGCGTGGGCTTGGTGGTGGATGCCCTTGCCGGGGACGCCCCTCGGGGCGGCGTGGTCGAGAGGGGCGGCGTGTTGGGGGTGGCCCTCGGCGGCTCCTCCTGCTGCCGTTCTTCTCCTGCAAACCCGGCAAGATCGACGTCGAATATTCACACCCCAAAGTTCATCAATGGAGGAGTAAGTGATGCGCTTACGTTGGGGACTGAAGCAGGGGCTACGCCGGGGGCTGCTATCCACCAGCAACAGCATATGCGAAGTACCCGCCGGGGGCTTGTCGCCCGTCGAGCCCTTGGCCCTCTTCGCCACCCTCTGGGCCAGCGTCTCGACGTCCCTGTGAAGATAACACCAAATGAAAGAAGGATAACATTGGAGTGACGTCAGGAGATGATGCGGGGGGCGAAATACTTACTCTTCCTCCACCTCCTCCTCCACTAGCTTCCTCTTCCTCGCCGGGCTGAAAGATCTGAGGTCAAACTTGGCCTCCAAGGTGCTGCCCGAAGGGGAAGGAGATGGGGTCCGGTACCGCTTGGACGAGGAGGCAGCAGTCGCCTTCCTCTTCGCCACTGCGGCCTTCGCCGCCTTCGTCGCTGCCGCGGCCTTCATCGCCCTCCTCTCGCGCACGAGCTGCTCCTGGGACGGCTGCCGCTGCATGATCCTGCCGGGCCAGACCGGCTCACCAGAGTTGGCTCGCCTCAGGACGCGCTGCCTCCCCGTGACCGGGGGTCGTTCACCTCGACCTCCTCTTCGAACGACTCATCGCCCGCATCTTCAACAAGGGGGTCCTCGGCGTTTGTGCCACTAGCCTCCCCGGCAGACTCCGCCCACTGGGCGAGCTCCCTCTCCCTCGCTGACTCGCTCTCCGGTGCCTCCTTCTCCCCGGCATCCTTGGCCGCTCCCTGTTGGGGAACATAGTAATTTCAAAAAAAATCCTACGCACACGCAAGATCATTGTGATGCATAGAAACGAGAGGGGAGAGTATCGTCTATGTACCCTCGTAGACCGTAAGCGGAAGCATTATGACAACGCGGTTGATGTAGTCGTACGTCTTCATGATCGACCGATCCTCAGTACCGAACATACGGCACCTCCGCATTCAGCACACGTTCAGCTCGGTGACGTCCCGCGAACTCACGATCCAGTAGAGCTTCGGGGAAGAGCTTCGTCAGCACGACGGCGTGGTGACGGTGTTGATGAAAGTTACTGACGCAGGGCTTCGCCTAAGCACCGCTACGATATGACCGAGGTGGATTATGGTGGAGGGGGGCACCGCACACGGCTAAGAGAGATCAATGATCAACTAGTGTGTCTATGGGGTGCCCCCTGGCCACGTATATAAAGGATGGAGGGAGGAGGAGGCCGGCCCTCATAGGGCGCGCCCAAGTGTGGAGTCCTACTAGGACTCCCGAGTCCTAGTAGGATTCCACCTCCCACATGGAATAGGAAAAAGGGAAGGGAGAAGGAGAAGGAAGGAACGGGGCGCCCCCCCCCTCCCTAGTCCAATTCAGACCAGTCCATGGGGAGGGGTGCGGCCACCCTTTGAGGCCTTTCTCTCCTTTCACGTATGGCCCATTAAGGCCCAATACGAATTCCCGTAACTCTCCGGTACTCCGAAAAATACACGAATCACTCGGAACCTTTCCGATGTCCGAATATAGTCGTCCAATATATCGATCTTTACATCTCAACCATTTCGAGACTCCTCGTCATGTCCCCGATCTCATCTGGGACTCCAAATTACCTTCTGTACATCAAAACATATAAACTCATAATACAAATCGTCACCGAACGTTAAGCGTGCGGACCCAACGGGTTCGAGAACTATGTAGACATGACCGAGACACATTTCCGGTCAATAACCAATAGCGGAACCTGGATGCTCATATTGGCTCCCACATATTCTACGAAGATCTTTATCGGTCAAACCGCATAACAACATGCGTTGTTCCCTTTGTCATCGGTATGTTACTTGCCCGAGATTCGATCGTCGGTATCTCAATACCTAGCTCAATCTCATTACCGGCAAGTCTCTTTACTCGTTCCGTAATGCATCATCCCGCAACTAACTCATTAGTCACATTGTTTGCAAGGTTTATAGTGATGTGCATTACCGAGAGGGCCCAGAGATACCTCTCCGACAATCGGAGTGATAAATCCTAATCTCGACCTATGCCAACTCAACAAGTACCATCGGAGACACCTGTAGAGCACCTTTATAATCACCCAGTTACGTTGTGACATTTGGTAGCACACAAAGTGTTCTTCCGGTACTCGGGAGTTGCATAATCTCATAGTCATAGGACCATGTATAAGTCAGGAAGAAAGCAATAGCAACATACTAAACGATCAAGTGCTAAGCTAACAGAATGGGTCAAGTCAATCACATCATTCTCCTAATGATGTGATCCCGTTTATCAAATGAAAACTCATGTCTATGGTTAGGAAATTTAACCATCTTTGATCAACGAGCTAGTCAAGTAGAGGCATACTAGTGACACTCTGTTTGTCTATGTATTCACACATGTATTATGTTTCCGGTTAATACAATTCTAGCATGAATAATACACATTTATCATGAAATAAGGAAATAAATAATAACTTTATTATTGCCTCTAGGGCATATTTCCTTCACTCCCTTGCCCCTGCTGGTTTTGGAAGCCATGGCAGCTGGAAGGGGGTGAAGGATCAAGAGCAATGGGGGCGGCGGCAGCAAGCAGAGGCAAGAACTTCGAATATTTCGCCTGGGGAAGAACAGAGGAACGGCGGTTCCGAGATTGGAAGAGGCGCAGAGGGTAAATGAGCAGCGCGCCTGCAGTTTCTCCTTTTTACGGGGAAGGCGCGGGCCGCCTCTTTGCCATTTACTACGATGTGATGCATGAGGGCAGCAACCACCCCACGCATGACCCCCATGTCACGCATGACCCCCACGCCATGCATTCAACGCGGGTTGTGGGGAAGCGCAACGAGCGAGGGAGTTACTGCGGTAAAAAATCCACCACACACGCGCCCGCGCATTGTTCTGGGCCTGGACCAATAACGCCCTGCGCTTATATGTGGCCCAGGCCCGGGGGCTCCTGTCGGTGTACAAAAGTAGGGGTCCCTTTTTGCACGCCTTTACTTGTGCACGGGTAGTCGCAGCCCCACGCCCCTGGCCACGCTTGGCGGGGCAGAGGAAGAAAAGACACAAGATGGGCGAACAAACACCAAGCCGGAAACACAAAGAGCAGAAGGGTGAGGTGGACTCCCCCGGCAAGGCCCTTGCCGGGGCGGCCTCCACAGCCCCGGCAAGAACCTTTCCGGGGCAACTTGCCCAACGCCAGCAGGGTTGCCACCCTTGAGCCTGGGAGTTCTGACGCCCTCAAACCACATTGGAAACAAGGCTCGGGAAGCGCCTCCATGGTGGCATGCATATCTTTGTGAAAACCAGAAGTATACAGGACTAGATGAATAACCAGAAGACAAAGATCCTCGGCAAGATCCTTGCCAAGGATACCCACCAGACCACCGGCAAGCCCCTTGCCGGGGACGACCATGATACAACGGCAAGACCCTTGCTGGAGCACCTGTGTGGCGACGTGCGGCCTCTAGGCCAACTCAGCAAGCACCTGCGTGGTGGCATGCAGATCTTCATGAAGGCTCTGCCACTGCACCAACTCAGCAGCCAGCCAGCGTGGCACTACACGCCTCATCAGTTCGGACGCGTGTCGAAGCCAGGCGAGGCGGCGACAGCTGGGACGAGCTTCCTTGCCGTCCCTGATAAAGCAAGAAGAGCACGTCGGCAGCGCATTAAATGTGGTTTTCCTACGGTGCCAGAGGATAGACTAGACCACTGTATAGCTTTCCACCTCCTGTGTGCCACTGTGGCAGCCCCTTTGTCTATAAAAGGAGGCCCACGGCGTACTGAGGAAGGATTCGGACTTTTTGGACCCTGCACGCCTTGTAGCTAGTCCAAGAACACCGGATAAACAGAAACCAACAGGAGTAGGGTATTACGCATCACTTGCGACCCGAACCTGGATAATCCCCCCGCGTTGATCTCTCAATCCCGCTCTTTCCACAGCCCCGCGCCCGCCAACCGTAGCAAAAGGGATTCCTCGTAATCTCGTAGGTGTCGTTTCCCCCGACACTAGTCTTGCTTCCTTTGTAAGGGAATATTCCTTATGCTTTTACTCTTAAGCTGGCCCACCACATTTGAGCCGGCCTTCTGGGCCTTGGGCCTAGTCCTCTATCTGACCCGCCGTCAGGGCCATTAGTGAGTCGCCAGGCTCGTGAGTCGTCAGACCAGTGAGCCGCCAGACTCATGAGTCGCCAATCCTCTGGCGAGTTACCGATGAAACGCCAAGTCCCAGCCGGGTCATATATCCGGTCGGGTCATACCGCGGGGTATATCCCCGACACTTACTAATAAGCTTAAGGTCATTAATAGTTCTACTCATATAATTATCCAAGCAGTCAAGCATGTAAGCATTACGTTTCAATTGTCTACTAACATAAGCATTGAAAATTTCATGTTTAAAAATAAAATTATCAAACTCATCCAAGCATTGACTAGCAGACTTATTATGAGGAATATCACCTTCATCAAATCTATAGAGAGAATTTACCTCTACTACCTAGGTCAGGTTATCAAGACCATGTATTTCTTCAATAGGCGGTAAATTCTTAACATCTTCAGCTTTAATACCTTTTTCTTTCATAGATTTCTTTGCCTCTTGCATATCTTCAGGACTGAGAAATAGAATACCTCTTCTCTCTGGAGTTGGCTTAGGAGTTGGTTCAAGAAGTGTCCAATCATTATCATTACTCAATATATTATTTAATAGCAATTCAGCTTGCTCAATAGTTCGTCCCCTAAAAACACAACTAGCACAACTATCTAGGTGGTCCCTAGAAGCATCAGTTAGTCCATTATAAAAGATATCAAGTATTTCATTTTTCTTGAGAGGGTGATCAGGCAAAGCATTAAGTAATTGGAGAAACCTCCCCCAAGCTTGTGGGATACTCTCTTCTTCAAATTGCACAAACTTAATTATTTCCTTTGAAGCTGCTTGTTTCTTATGAGCTGGGAAATATTTTTCAGAGAATTAGTAAATCATATCCTGGGGAATACACACACACAACCAGGAGCAAGAGAATTAAACCACAACTTAGCATCACCTTTTAACGAGAAAGGAAACAACTTAGGAATATAGTAATAACAATTTTTTTCCTCATGGGCAAATAGGGTGGCTATATCATTTAATTTAGTAAGATGTGCCACAACAGTTTCAGATTCATAACCGTAGAAAGGATCAGATTCAACCTGTCGGTGGGAAACGACACCTATGGGATCACTGGAATCCCTTCTATGGTTGGCGGGCGCGAGGTTGTGGGAAGAGCAGGTCTGACAGGAAGCACACGGATCGTTTACCCTGGTTCGGGCCGCGAGGATGCGTAATACCCTAGTCCTGCTTTGGTTGATGTATTGAGTGTTCTTCTGTTCTTGAGCTAGCTACGGGATGTAAGTTGCCCGAAAGAGCCGAATCCCTCTCCAGTATGCCTCGGGCCTCCTTTTATAGGCAAAAGGGGTTGCCACGGTGGCACACAGGAGGTGGAAAGGTGTACAGCGCGCGAGCTTATCGCCCGGCGTTATGGGACAAAGTGCATTAAATGCGTTACTTAGGTGTCCATTAGCTTTATTGGGGACGGGATCGAGGCCCGTCCCGTCCATCGCCGCTCTGCCTCGCTTCGACACGCGCCCAGGCCAGCGATGCGTGCGGTGCCATGTAGGCAGGCAGGTAGCTGAGGTGGCGCGGTGGTGGAGCCTTCACGAAGATCTGTATGTCAGCATGCAGGTGCTTGCTGAGTCGGTGTAGAGGCCGCTCGTCGCCACGCAGGTGCCTGCCCAGCTGGTTGAGCTAGCAGCTGCTTGGGAACAGCGGTGGAGTCTTGGCTGGTGCGGGCCTGGCTGTGGCCCTGCTGACGCCCTCGGCAAGGGTCTTGTCAGGGGGCCCGGCAAGGGTCTTGCCATGGCGCTGCGGTCGTCCCTGGCAAGGCTCTTGCCGGGGGTCTTGTGGGTTTCCTCGGCTAGAATCCCGCCGAGGATCATCGTCTTCTGGTCCTCATCTGGTCTCATGTATCTATGATCTTGACAAAGATCTGCATGCCACCATAGAGGTGCCTCCCGAGCCCTGGGTCCAATTTAGTTGTTGGTGATGTTTGGAACCCTTGTGCTCAAGGGTGGCTCGCTCTGCTGGTGTTGGGCAAGTTGCCCCGGCAAGGCTCTTGCCGGGGCCGCGGAGGCCGCCCCGGCAAGGGTCTTGCCGGGGGAGTCCACCTCGCCCCCTTGCCCTTTTATGCTCCTGTTCTTGGTGTTGCTTTGGCCGTCTTGTGCTCCGGCTTCTCTCCTCCTTCCCTCCTCTGCCCTGCTAAGTGTGGCCGCGGCGCGCGGCTCTGGCTGCCCGTGCACAAGTAAAGGGGTCAAAAGGAGAGCCCCTACTTTTGTACACCGACAGGATCCCCCGGGTCTGGGACGCACATAAGCGCGACGCGTTGTTGGGCCAGGCCGAGAACGGTGCGCGGGCAGGTGGGCGGATTTTTACCGTAGTAACTGTTCGTCCGCTGCGCTTCCCCACGACCCGCGTTGAACGCGCGACGTGGAGGGGCGTGCGGGACGTGGGGGCCATGCGTGGGGCGGTTCCCGCACGCATGCGTCACACCGCAGTTAATGGGAAAAGAGGCGGCCCGCGCCTTCCCCGTAAAACGGAATAACCGCGGGCACTCTGCTGATTTACCCTTCGTGCTTTCCCCAATCTCGGAACCGTCGTCCCCTTCTTCCTCCTTCTCAAGCTCTTTCCTTCGCTAGCCGCTGCCGCGCCCTCGCCATCCTCCATTCCTCGCTTCCCGCAGCCGCCATGGCACCCAAGACCAGCAGAGGCAAGGGAGTGGCCAAGGACGCCGGGGAGAAGGAGCCGCCGGAGAGTGGGTTGGCGGTACGGCGGACGCAGCATGCCTACTTCCCGTCGACGGTCGACGCGGTCGAACTCCGGGACTACTTCAAACACCTGTGGGGGTTCAAGACGGGAAGCGAGACGACGGGGCATCCGGCCACACGCGTCATCCCCGCCGCCTTCGCCGAAGCCGGCCCGAATCGGTACCCGTTCTTCGTCGACTACTTTTCTTGCGGCCTCTGCCCCTCCCTTCTCTGATTTCTTCAGCGACATCATGCACACCTACGGCTTCCACCTTCTGGATTTTACTCCAAATGTCGTGGTGTGCATGGCTCTTTTTGCGCACCTCTGCGAGGGTTTCGCCGGGGTGCATCCCAACACGGTGCTCTTCCACCTCTATTTCTTCCCTCGCATCCAAAAGGGGGCGCCATTTTTGGTTGCGTCGCCTGGATCCCTAGGACCCAGGAGAAAGAGACATATCCGGACGGCGCCCAGAAGGAGAGGTGGGAGGAGTGGCGAGGCCGGTGGTGCTGGATTGAGGAGAAGGACCCACCAGCATTCTGCGAGGTTCGTCAGGCGCCACCGATCCGCAGAAACGACTAGAGCGATGTCGATGTCGATGACAAGAAGCTCGCGGTCGCCACCACCAGGATCCTTCGTCTCACCGAGGCTGGGATCACCCTTGAGATGATCGGGGCGGATTTCATCCGCCACCGAATCACTCCGCTACACAATAAGGGGAGGCCGGCCTGGCTCTTTACGAACGCCACCGACATCATGAGGCTCTGACTCGGCTTGGACCACAACTTCACGATGATGGGGCACGCCCACTTCTGCCAGTGGCTCTTCCAGCTCGACGTGAACCGCGACGGTGAGGTCGAGCGGTCCGGCAAGGCCGCGAAGGCCGCCGTGAAGGCCGGCAAGGCCGCCAAGGGGCCCTTGTTTAAGTTGCCGGCGGGGGTGGTCCCGCTGTGCAACAATTCGCGTTGGAGCGACATCATCACCATGATGCCGGAATTCAATGCGCATGGCCTCGTCCCAAGTTGGGTCGAGCCGCCGGAGGACCAGGTGCAGGAGTTTTTCGACACCTTGGAGGAGAAGTATGTCACGGCCGAGCCGCAGCTCATCCAGGACACCACCCAGGCGGAGCTGGACTATATCGCCGCCAGGGCGGTGGAGGCGGAGCTCGCCAAGGAGGCCGGCTTTACCGGCGGCGTGGAGGATAAGGCCGCGGCGGCCGCAGAGGAGAAGGATCTTGCCCAGTGGGCGGAGTCCGCTGGGGAGGCCAGCAGCACCGGCACCAGGGCCCCTCTTGTCGAAGACGTGGTCGACGAGTCGTCGGAGAAGGAGGCCGAGGCCGTCGACCCTCCGGCCATGGGGAGAGGGCGAGTCCTGCGGCGGGCCACCTCTGGCGAGCTGGTTCGGCCCGGCAGGGTCGAGCAACCCCGGCAAGCCCAGGAGGCGTCCGCGCGCCAAACGAGGGCCGCGGCTGCGAAGAAATCGGTGAAGGCCGCGGTAGCGAAGGAGAAAGCATCTGCCTCTTCTTCATCCAAGCGCGTCCAGACTCCACCTTCCTCCCCTCCCCTGGCAGATGTCGACGCGGAGGTCACCTTTGACCTCGAGTCCCTCAGCCCAAGGAGGAAGAGGAAAGCAGCAGAGGAGGAGTTGGAGGACGAGTAAGTATCTTGTCCTTTTCTGTCATTTCCGTCCCGTCGGACCGTGCCACTTATCTTGATTCGTCTTCATCTTTGCAGGGATGCGGAGACGCTGGCCCAGAGGGTGAAGAGGGCCAGGGCTTCGGCGAGCGGCCAGCCCCCGGCAGGGATTTTTGGTACACCGCTGGTGGTGTTGAGCAGCCCGGACAGCAGCCCCCAGCACAGCCCCCAGCGTAAGTTCACCACTCACCCCTCGTCGACGTGTGTTGGGGGCCCGATCTCTTGGTGCTGACCTTGCCGTGGTTGCAGGAGGAGGACAGCAGCAGGAGGAACCACAGAGGGTTACCCCCAACACACCGCCCCCATCGACTACGCCGCCCCGAGGGGCGTCCCCGGCAAGGGTGCCAAGCACCGAGCCCATGCACACGGAGGAGGAGGATGAGAACCCGGGCGCTGGTGGCTTTGCCTCGGCGCCAAATGTTGGCGGGGAGGGGACCTCTGCTTCCCAGCCCAGCACGGGTAAGTCACTCGCCTTCCGTCCCTGTTCTTTTTCTGTCCTTTCTGACTCTTGGTCTTGGCTTCGCCTCATCCCCTTCTTGGTATCCAGATCGTCCGTCGGTGGACCAGGAGGACATAGACACCGTCATCGAGGATGTTGCCAAGGCCGCCGAGGCGGAGGCCGAGAAGATCGCCCCCGAGGAGGCCGCCAAGGGCGCTGCTAAGGATGTCGCCAAGGGGCCTGCCGGGGAGCCCGGCAAGGCTACTGCCGAGGAGGCCGGAAAGGGGCCTGCCGGGGAGGCCGGCAAGGCCGCTGCCGAGGAGGAGGTGGTTGATGACCAGCTTTCCTCCTCCGCTGCCTCTGGCTCCGGCAGGTATCTGAGGGTGAGCGACGACCTTTTCGTCCACCTCCGAGGGTCGTCGAGCTCTAGGGCGCCCATCGAGGGAGAGGTGTTCGATGAAGAGGTGCTTGCCGCCGCCGGGCTCGAGGTTGTTGACGAGCCGAGCGCTGGTGGAGACGGTTCTCGGGAGGAGCGGCTTCTCCAGGCCATGGGCGCCAGCTTCCGGAAGCTCCAAGCGCTCCACCGCGCCTGCCTGGACAAGGCCAAGTCCAGGATGGCAACGGTGGACAAGGCGAAGGCGGACCTCAAGGGACGCGTCACCGAGGCGCAAACTGAAGGAAATATGCCCTAGAGGCAATAATAAAGTATTATATATTTCCTTATATCATGATAAATGTTTATTATTCATGCTAGAATTGTATTAACCGGAAACATAATACATGTGTGAATATATAGACAAACAGAGTGTCACTAGTATGCCTCTACTTGACTAGCTCGTTAATCAAAGATGGTTATGTTTCCTAGCCATAGACATAAGTTGTCATTTGATTAACGAGATCACCTCATTAGGAGAATGACGTGATTGACTTGACCCATTCCGTTAGCTTAGCACCCGATCGTTTAGTATGTTGCTATTGCTTTCTTCATGACTTATACATGTTCCTCTGACTATGAGATTATGCAACTCCCGTTTACCGGAGGAACACTTTGTGTGCTACCAAACGTCACAACGTAAATGGGTGATTATAAAGGTGCTCTACAGGTGTCTCCAAAGGTACTTGTTGGGTTGGCGTATTTCGATATTAGGATTTGTCACTCCGATTGTCGGAGAGGTATCTCTGGGCCCACTCGGTAATGCACATCACTATAAGCCTTGCAAGCATTGTGACTAATGAGTTAGTTGCGGGATGATGTATTACGGAACGAGTAAAGAGACTTGCCGGTAACGAGATTGAACTAGGTATCGAGATACCGACGATCAAATCTCGGGCAAGTAACATACCGATGACAAAGGGAACAACGTATGTTGTTATGCGGTCTGACCGATAAAGATCTTCGTAGAATATGTGGGAGCCAATATGGGCATCCAGGTCCCGCTATTGGTTATTGACCGGAGACGTGTCTCGGTCATGTCTACATAGTTCTCGAACCCGTAGGGTCCGCACACTTAACGTTATGATGAGAGTTTTATTGAGTTTTGATGTACCGAAGGCGTTCGGAGTCCCGGATGAGATCGGGGATATGACGAGGAGTCTCGAAATGGTCGAGACATAAAGATCGATATATTGGACGACTATATTCCGACTTCGGAAAGGTTCCGAGTGATTCGGGTATTTTTCGGAGTACCGGAGAGTTACGGGAATACGTATTGAGCCTTATTGGGCCATACGGGAAAGAAGGAAAAGGGCCTCAAGGGTGGCCGCACCCCTTCCCTTGGTCTGGTCCGAATTGGACTAAGGAAGGGGGGTGCCCCCTTCCTTCCTTCTCTTTTTCCCTTCCTCTTTTCCTATTCCATATGGGAGGTGGAATCCTACTAGGACTAGGGAGTCCTAGTAGGACTCCACACTTGGTGCGCCCCCTCCTAGGGCCGGCCTCCTCCTCCCTTGCTCCTTTATATACGGGGGCAGGGGGGCACCCCAGAGACACAACAATTGATCCTTGAGATCTCTTAGCCATGTGCGGTGCCCCCTCCACCATATTACACCTCGATAATACCGTTGCGGAGCTTAGGCGAAGCCCTGCGTCGGTGGAACATCATCATCGTCACCATGCCGTCGTGCTGACGAAACTCTCCCTCAACATTCGGCTGGATCGGAGTTCGAAGGACGTCATCGAGCTGAATGTGTAGAACTCGGAGGTGCCGTACGTTCGGTACTTGATCGGTCGGATCGTGAAGATGTACGACTACATCAACCGCGTTGTGATAACGCTTCCGCTGTCGGTCTACGAGGGTACGTAGACAACACTCTCCCCTCTCGTTGCTATGCATCACCATGATCTTGCGTGTGCATAGGAATTTTTTTAAAATTACTACGTTCCCCGACAGTGGTATCCGAGCCTGGTTTTATGCGTTGATGCTATGCACGAGTAGAACACAAGTGAGTTGTGGGCGATATAAGTCATACTGCTTACCAGCATGTCATACTTTGGTTCAGCGGTATTGTCAGATGAAGCGGCCCGGACCGACATTACGCGTACTCTTACGCGAGACTGGTATCACCGTTGCGAGCACTCGTTGCTTAAAGGTGACCGGCGGGTGTCTGTCTCTCTCACTTTAGTTGAACCGAGTGTGGCTACGCCCGGTCCTTGCGAAGGTTAAAACAGCACCAACTTGACAAACTATCGTTGTGGTTTTGATGCGTAGGTAAGAACGGTTCTTGCTAAGCCCGTAGCAGCCACGTAAAATATGCAACAACAAAGTAGAGGACGTCTAACTTGTTTTTGCAGGGAATGTTGTGATGTGATATGGTCAAGACATGATGTGATATAATGTGTTGTATGAGATGATCATGTTTTGTAACCGAGTTATCGGCAACTGGCAGGAGCCATATGGTTGTCGCTTTATTGTATGAGATGCAGTCGCCATGTAATAGTTTTACTTTATCACTAAGCGGTAGCGAAAGTTGTAAAAGAAATAAGTTGGCGAGACGACAACGATGCTACGATGGAGATCAAGGTGTCGCGCCGGTGACGATGGTGATCATGACGGTGCTTCGGAGATGGAGATCACAAGCACGATGCTTCGGAGATGGAGATCACAAGCACAAGATGATGATGGCCATATCATATCACTTATATTGATTGCATGTGATGTTAATCCTTTATGCATCTTATCTTGCTTTGTTTGACGGTAGCATTATAAGATGATCCTTCACTAAATTATCAAAGTATAAGTGTTCTCCCTGAGTATGCACCGTTGCAAAAGTTCTTCGTGCTGAGACACCACGTGATGATCGGGTGTGATAAGCTCTACGTTCAAATACAACGGGTGCAAAACAGTTGCACACGCGGAATACTCAGGTTAAACTTGACGAGCCTAGCATATAACAGATATGGCCTCGGAACACGGAGACCGAAAGGTCGAGCGTGAATCATATAGTAGATATGATCAACATAGTGATGTTCACCATTGAAACTACTCCATCTCACGTGATGATCGGACATGGTTTAGTTGATATGGATCACGTGATCACTTAGAGGATTAGAGGGATGTCTATCTAAGTGGGAGTTCTTAAGTAATATGATTAATTGAACTTGAATTTATCATGAACTTAGTCCTGATAGTATTTTGCAAATTATGTTGTAGATCAATAGCTCGCGTTGTTGCTTCCCTGTGTTTATTTTTGATATGTTCCTAGAGAAAAATTATGTTAAAAGATGTTAGTAGCAAAGATGCGGATTGGATCCGTGATCTGAGGATTATCCTCATTGCTGCATAGGAAAATTATGTCCTTGATGCACAGCTAGGTGACAGACCAATTGCAGGAGCAGATGCAGACGTTAAGAACGTTTGGCTAGCTCAATATGATGACTACTTGATAGTTTAGTGCACCATGCTTAACGGCTTAGAATCGGGACTTCAAAGACGTTTTGAACGTCATGGACCATATGAGATGTTCCAGGAGTTGAAGTTAATATTTCAAGCAAATACCCGAGTTGAGAGATATGAAGTCTCCAACAAGTTCTATAGCTAAAAGATGGAGGAGAATCGCTCAACTAGTGAGCATGTGCTCAGATTGTCTGGGAAATACAATCGCTTGAATCAAGTGGGAGTTAATCTTCCAGATAAAATAGTGATTGACAGAATTCTCTAGTCACCATCACCAAGTTAATAGAACTTTGTGATGAACTATAGTATGCAAGGGATGACGAAAGTAATTCCCGAGCTCTTCGTGATGCTAAAATCGACGAAGGTAGAAATCAAGAAAAACATCAAGTGTTGATGGTTGACGAGACCACTTCAAGTGTTGATGGTTGACAAGACCACTAGTTTCAAGAAAAGGGCAAAGGGAAGAAGGGGAACTTCAAAAGAACGGCAAGCAAGTTGCTACTCAAGTGAAGAAGCCCAAGTCTGTACCTAAGCCTGAGACTAAGTGCTTCTACTGCAAAGGGACTGGTCACTGGAAGCGGAACTACCCCAAGTATTTGGTGGATAAGAAAGATGACAAAGTGAACAAAGGTATATTGGATATACATGTTATTGATGTGTACTTACTAGTGTTTATAGCAACCCCTCAGTATTTGATACTGGTTCAGTTGCTAAGGAGTAGTAACTCGAAAACGGGAGTAGTAGAATAAACAGAGACTAGTAAAAGGCGAGGTGACGATGTGTGTTGGAAGTAGTTCCAAGATTGATATGATCATCATCGCACACTCCCTATACTTTCGGGATTAGTGTTGAAACTAAATAAGTGTTATTTGGTGTTTGCGTTGAGCATGAATATGATTTGATCATGTTTATTGCAATACGGTTATTCATTTAAGTTAGAGAACAATTGTTGTTCTGTTTACATGAATAAAAACCTTTTATGGTCATACACACCAACGAAAATGGTTTGTTGGATCTCGATCGTAGTGACACACATATTCATAATATTGAAGCCAAAAGATGCAAAGTTAATAATGATAGTGCAACTTATTTGTGGCACTACCGTTTAGGTCATATTGGTGTAAAGAGCATGAAGAAACTCCATACTGATGGGATTTTGGAATCACTTGATTATGAATCACTTGATGCTTGCGAACCGTGCCTCATGGGCAAGATGACTAAAACGCCGTTCTCCAGAACTATGGAGAGAGCAACAGATTTGTTGGAAATCATACATACAGATGTATGTGGTCCGATGAATATTGAGGCTCCTAGCAGGTATCATTATTTTCTGACCTTCACAGATGATTTGAGCAGATATGGGAATATCTACTTAATGAAACAGAAGTCTGAAACATTTGAAAAGTTCATATAATTTCAGAGTGAAGCGGAAAATCATCGTAACAAGAAAATAAAGTTTCTACGATCTGATCGTGGAGAAGAGTATTTGAGTTACGAGTTTGGCCTTCAGTTAAAACAATGTGAAATTGTTTCACTACTCACGCCACCTGGAACACCACAGTGTAATGGTGTGTCCGAACATCGTAACCGTACTTTATTAGATATGGTGCAATATATGATGTCTCTTACCGATCTACCACTATTGTTTTGGGGTTATGCATTAGAGACAGCTACATTCACGTTAAATAGGGCACCATCAAAATCCGTTGAGACGACACCTTATGAACTATGGTTTGGCAAGAAACCAAAGTTGTCGTTTCTTAAAGTTTGGGGTTGCGATGCTTATGTGAAAAAGGTTTCATCCTGATAAGCTCAAACCCAAATCGGAGAAATGTGTCTTCATAGGATACCCAAAGGAGACAATTGGGTACACCTTCTATCACAGATCCGAAGGCAAGACATTCGTTGCTTAGTATGGATCCTTTCTAGAGAAGGAGTTTCTCTCGAAAGAAGTGAGTGGGACGAAAGTAGAACTTGATGAGGTAACTGTACCTGCTCCCTTATTGGAAAGTAGTTCATCACAGAAATCTGTTCCTGTGACTTCTACACCAATTAGTGAGGAAGTTAATGATGATGAGCATGTAACTTCAGATCAAGTTACTACCAAACCTCGTAGGTAAACCAGAGTAAGATCCGCACCAGAGTGGTACGGTAATCCTGTTCTGGAGGTTATGTTACTAGACCATGACGAACCTATGAACTATGAAGAAGCGATGGTGAGCCCAGATTCCGCAAAATGGCTTGAGGCCATGAAATCTGAGATGAGATCCATGTATGAGAACAAAGTGTGGACTTTGGTTGACTTGCCCGATGACCGGCAAGCAATTGAGAATAAATGGATCTTCAAGAGGAAGACGGACGCTGATAGTAGTGTCACTATCTACAAAGCTAGAATTGTCGCAAAAAGGTTTTCGACAAGTTCAAGATGTTGACTACGATGAGAGTTTCTCACTCGTATCTATGCTTAAGTCTGTCCGAATCATGTTAGCAATTGCCGCATTTTATGAAATCTGGCAAAGGGATAAACAAAACTGCATTCCTTAATGGATTTATTAAAGAAGAGTTGTATATGATGCAACCAGAAGGTTTTGTCGATCCAAAGGGAGCTAACAAAATATGCAAGCTCCAGCGATCCATCAATGGACTGGTGAAAGCATCTCGGAGTTGGAATATACGCTTTGATAAGTTGATCAAAGCAAATAGTTGTATACAGACTTGCGGTGAAGCCTGTACTTACAAGAAAGTGAGTGGGAGCACTACAGCATTTCTGATAAGTATATGTGAATGACATATTGTTAATCAGAAATAATGTAGAATTATTCTGCAAAGCATAAAGGAGTGTTTGAAAGGAGTTTTTCAAAGATAGACCTCGGTGAAGCTGCTTACATATTGAGCATCAAGATCTATAGAGATAGATGAAGACGCTTGATAAGTTTTTCAATGAGTACATACCTTAACAAGATTTTGAAGTAGTTCAAAATAGAACAGTCAAAGAAAGAGTTCTTGCCTGTGTTACAAGGTGTGAAATTGAGTAAAGACTCAAAGCCCGACCACGGCAGAAGATAGAAAGAGAATGAAAGTCATTCCCTATGCCTTGGCCATAGGTTCTATAAAGTATGCCATGCTGTGTACCAGATCTATTGTATACCCTACACTGATTTTGGCAAGGGAGTACAGTAGTGATCTAGGAGTAGATCACTGGACAGCGGTCAAAATTATCCTTAGTGGAATAAGGAAATGTTTCTCGATTATGGAAGTGAGAAAAGGTTCGTCGTAAAGGGTTACGTCGATACAAGTTTTGACACTAAATCTAGATGACTCTAAGTCTCGGTCTAGATACATATTGAAAATGGGAGCAATTAGCTAGAGTAGCTCCATGCAGAGCATTGTAGACATAGAAATTTACAAAATACTTACGGATCTGAATGTGACAGACCCGTTGACTAAAACTATCTCACAATCAAAACATGATCACACCTTAGTACTCTTTGGGTGTTAATCGCATAGAGATGTGAACTAGATTATTGACTCTAGTAAACCCTTCGAGTGTTGGTCACATAGAGATATGAACTATGGGTGTTAATCACATGGTGATGTGAATTATTGATGTTAAATCACATGGCGATGTGAACTAGATTATTGACTCTAGTGCAAGTGGGAGACTGAAGGAAATATGCCCTAGAGGCAATAATAAAGTATTATATATTTCCTTATATCATGATAAATGTTTATTATTCATGCTAGAATTGTATTAACCGGAAACATAATACATGTGTGAATACATAGACAAACAGAGTGTCACTAGTATGCCTCTACTTGACTAGCTCGTTAATCAAAGATGGTTATGTTTCCTAGCCATAGACATAAGTTGTCATTTGATTAACGAGATCACCTCATTAGGAGAATGACGTGATTGACTTGACCCATTCCGTTAGCTTAGCACCCGATCGTTTAGTATGTTGCTATTGCTTTCTTCATGACTTATACATGTTCCTCTGACTATGAGATTATGCAACTCCTGTTTACCGGAGGAACACTTTGTGTGCTACCAAACGTCACAACGTAAATGGGTGATTATAAAGGTGCTCTACAGGTGTCTCCAAAGGTACTTGTTGGGATGGCGTATTTCGAGATTAGGATTTGTCACTCTGATTGTCGAAGAGGTATCTCTGGGCCCCCTCGGTAATGCACATCACTATAAGCCTTGCAAGCATTGTGACTAATGAGTTAGTTGCGGGTTGATGTATTACGGAACGAGTAAAGAGACTTGCCGGTAACGAGATTGAAATAGGTATCGAGATACCGACGATCAAATCTCGGGCAAGTAGCATACCGATGACAAAGGGAACAACGTATGTTGTTATGCGGTCTGACCGATAAAGATCTTCGTAGAATATGTGGGAGCCAATATGGGCATCCAGGTCCCGCTATTGGTTATTGACCGGAGACGTGTCTCGGTCATGTCTACATAGTTCTCGAACCCGTAGGGTCCGCACGCTTAACGTTACGATGAGAGTTTTATTGAGTTTTGATGTACCGAAGGCGTTCGGAGTCCCGGATGAGATCGGGGATATGAAGAGGAGTCTCGAAATGGTCGAGACGTAAAGATCGATATATTGGACGACTATATTCGGACTTCGGAAAGGTTCCGAGTGATTCGGGTATTTTTCGGAGTACCGGAGAGTTACGGGAATACGTATTGAGCCTTATTGGGCCATACGGGAAAGAAGGAAAAGGGCCTCAAGGGTGGCCGCACCCCTTCCCTTGGTCTGGTCCGAATTGGACTAAGGAAGGGGGGGCGCCCCCTTCCTTCCTTCTCTTTTTCCCTTCCTCTTTTCCTATTCCATATGGGAGGTGGAATCCTACTAGGACTAGGGAGTCCTAGTAGGACTCCACACTTGGTGCGCCCCCTCCTAGGGCCGGCCTCCTCCTCCCTTGCTCCTTTATATACGGGGGCAGGGGGCACCCCAGAGACACAACATTTGATCCTTGAGATCTCTTAGCCGTGTGCGGTGCCACCCTCCACCATATTACACCTCGATAATACCGTTGTGGAGCTTAGGCGAAGCCCTGCGTCGGTGGAACATCATCATCGTCACCACGCCGTCGTGCTGACGAAACTCTCCCTCAACACTCGGCTGGATCGGAGTTCGAAGGACGTCATCGAGCTGAACGTGCGTAGAACTCGGAGGCGTCGTACGTTCGGTACTTGATCGGTCGGATCGTGAAGACGTACGACTACATCAACCGCGTTGTGATAACGCTTCCGCTGTCGGTCTACGAGGGTACGTAGACAACACTCTCCCCTCTCGTTGCTATGCATCACCATGATCTTGCGTGTGCGTAGGAATTTTTTTGAAATTACTACGTTCCCCAACACAAACTTGGTTCCGCCAGGCTTGCGAGGAGCTGAAGGCCGCCCAGGGTGAGATGGCCATGCGCGAGATGGAGCTCACCATGAAGCGGGCCGACATCGAGAAGGCCCAGGAGACGGCGGAGAACTTGGTCGCCGCGGCCGAGGCCGCTCGAACGCAGCACCAGGCCGCGCTGAACTCCGAGGAGGAGGATCTTGCCGCGTGAGAGGAGAAGCTTGCCGCAATTCTCCATGGCAAGGATGAGGAGGTGGAAAAGCTCGTCGTGCAGCGGACCCAAGAGCTGGAGCAGAGGCACAAGGAGGCACTCGATGCCCAGGCTCTGGCTCACGCCGACAGGGTGAAGGAGCTGGAGGTGGAGCGGGACGGACTGAAGGACCAGACCCAGAAGCTGGCCAAGGAGAAGGACACGCTCAACGGTGCCCTGGCGGAGGCGGAGGCACATGGCGCAGTCCTCGGCAAGGCTGAGCAGCTCTCCAAGGCCAACGGCTCCACCAAAGACCTAAAGCTGAAGCTGGAGGGCCTTGAGGAGATGCTCTCAGAGGCCAAGGCTCGGGAGGAGACCCTGGCCAAGGATCTGGAGGCCGAGAAGCTGCAGCGGAAGAACGAAGCCGCCAACCGAGAATCGCTGGATCAGCCGCCTCGAGGACGTCGCCGGCAGGATCACCATGCAGTTGGCCACCATGGGTATGCCAAATGTGAGGTACACTCAGGATCGCAGCACGACCTCCAATGCCAGGCTGACCCTATTCTTCGAGGGTGTTCTTGGAGCCCTGGAGCACTTTCGCTCCACCAGGGCGACTTTCCTGGCCAATGAGGCCCGGAGGCTTTGCCGGGGTGCAGCTGTCAGGACCCCGATTCCAAGTCACATCGATCTAGCCGGTAACACATCATATCACTTTGCGGCCTCACGCACGGTATTCCCACGGGTGTCGCCTTACCATGGCCCAGGACCGTTTGCGTCTTTTGGCTCACGTATATGGTAGTGTCGCTAGCATCCATATGACAGAGAACCCAGGCCGACATGACTAGTCGTGAACCCAAAGTGGCACTAACTTACGAGGACAGGCATACATGAATCAACATCGAGCATGTCGGTCAGCAGCGTGCGAATCCGGGCTGTAGCACTGGGCTAACAGGACTCCGGTGAACCGGGCTATAGCAGGCTAGGCAGGACTCCGGATGTCACCGCGTGACATTTCCCCGAAGGGACAGACACAGGAACGAAGTGAATCACATGCCGGCCAGTCAAGTGTTCCGGAGCAGTAGTGTTGGGCTAGCAGGACTCCGGTGAACCGGGCTGTAGGGGACTACTATGGCTCATGGAAGCACAAGACTACATTTCCCCATAAGAGAGGCTACCAAGGATAAACAACTAGGTTGTCGGATCCCACACATACCAAGCATTTCAATCATACACACAATATGCTCGATATGTGCAAATACAACATGGCATCACAACAAGACTCTACGACTCAGAGTATTTATTCATTAGGCTCCGAAGAGCCAGATATTACAAACATGGGTCTCATGACCCAACATTCAGAGCATACAAGTCAAAGCACATGCGGAAGCTTAACATGTCTGAGTACAGACATCTATAAATGGAAAAGGCCGAGAAGCCTGACTATCTACCAGATCCTGCCGAGGGCACAAGATCGTAGCTGAGGTATCAAGCTAAACGTCGAAGTCCACACGGGACTGCTAGCGAGACTGACGTCTCTTTGCAAAACATAGAATAAGAAAACGTGAGTACAAATGTACCCAGCAAGACTTACATCAGAACTATCTACATATGCATCGGTATCAACAAAGGGGGTGGTGGAGTTTAACTGCAGCAAGCCAGCTTTGACTCGGTGGCTATCCTGAACTACGACTGCAAGTAACTCTTTCGAGGTGGCGCACACGAGTCCACATATTCACCATATCAATACACCACTATGGATCCGCTCCTGTCTCCCTACGAGAACGCCATCCATAGCACTCACGCTTATCTTGCGCATTTTAGAGTATCCACTTTCACTTGTCTATGAACTGTACAGGCAACCCAGAAGTCCTTTACCGCGGACACGGCTATTCGAATAGATCATATTAACCCTGCAGGGGTGTACTTCATCACACACGCTCTCGCCACTTACCACCATGTACACGTCGTGTACCTCGGCAACCTTCAAGCGGAAGCCTGGCGAGGGAGTCGGCCACGACCTGACTAACCACACAAGTCTCTCGTCCAGGTTTATCGCCTATTCGGGTTCCATCCGCAAGGAGATCCGGCTGGGGTGTCGCTCACGGCCCCAAACGATGTGTGCAGGGTTCCCAAGCCCACCTCGACGGATGGATCTACGCTTGGTACACCGTGCCACGGTGCCTAGTCTGTCCCAAGCCCACCTGTACCGGGTACCACTTGGTAGACTACTAACACTACCTACAAACACCAGAAACTAGTTGCAACTCCTGGACAGAGATCAAGTTGATTAATAAGTCGAGAGGGGCACTTAAGCATTCCAATGTGTGGTAGTAACTGTTCATGGATCACAAACACAGAACTCAGTTCCTGAGGACGGCTTCAATGAGACAACCCACCATGTACTCCTACATGGCCTCTCACCGCTACCTTTACCAAATCGTGTTCACACACTTAGCTCTCAATAGTAGGACATGTTCACCACATTTCAATTCATCCCCGATGAATCAGACCCGACTCAACTCTAAGCAGTAGCAGGCATGACAACAAGCATGAATGAGTAGGCACATCAGGGCTCAAACAACTCCTACTCATGCTAGTGGGTTTCATCTATTTACTGTGACAATGACAGGTCATGCAGAGGAAAGGGGTTCAACTACCGCAGCAAGTAACAGATGAAACGTTGTTGTCCTAATGTAGTAAGATAGAGCAGGAGCGAGAGAGTGGGATTGTATCGGAATGAACAAGGGGGTTTTGCTTGCCTGGCACTTCTGAAGATAGTATAGTTCTTCATCGGTGTCATCGAACTCATCGTCGGAACCACATCTATCGAGAGGGGGCAAACACCAGCAAACAAGGAAGAACACAATCAATGCAATGCACAATATGATGCATGATCATGACATGGCAATATGCTGTGGTTTGAGCTAATGCAACTAGCAGCAAGTTAAATGGAGTTGGCTTGAATCAAAGATTCAAATTCAAACTCCATATGTGATTTCTTAAATGCCATTTAATTGAATTGTCCTAAACAGTAGTCATAAGTTGTTCTAACATGCATGGAAAAGGAACAGATGGATAGATTGGATTTTTCTGATCATTGTTCATATATAAATTATTGCATTCTGAGTTACGGTTGAATTTATATGAATTTTGGAAGTTTATAACATTTTCTGGAATTTCCTATATAAGAATAAATCCAGAAATTAAATTACTGCGTCAGCGTTGCGTCATGCTGACCTCAGCAGGTCAACAGGCGCCGTCCAGGTCAAACCTGACGTGTGGGGTCCACACGTCAGTGACTAACTAACTAACCTAAGTTAATTAGTGTTAAACTAATACTAACTAAAAGTGTCAGTGGGGGTTGGCCCACGCGTCAGTGACAGAGGGGAGGTCAAACCCCCTGGTCAGCGGGGTCAAACACCGGCGTTTAGCCGCCGGCGGCAGCAGACGCGGCGGGGCACTCGGGCGCGGGCTGTGGTGCCCCGTTCGCAGCGTGGCTGGGCTCGTTCGAGAGCCCAGACCAGCGCGCGTCGGGCGGTGGCGCCAGTCGGGCCTGGGGTGGCCGGAGGCGATGGCGAGGAGCTCGACCGCGGCGGCCGGAGCTCGGGCGCACTCGGCAACGGGGCTGCGGTGGCCGTGGAGTGGCGTGCTTAGCTCCTACGGCACCTACGCGGCGCGGTGAGCACGTGGGTGTGCTTGGTTGGGAGCTACGACGACCGTGGCCACGGCGGCGAGAAGCTCGGGCGGCGGCGCGGTTCGGTCTCCGGTAGAGCGACGGCTACAGCATGCAAATGGAGCGCAAAGGAGGGGGTTCGGTTCAGTGGCTCACGGCGAGTCAGACGAGCAAGTCGGCGAGCTCGGGGACGCGGAGACGGCGGCGAATCGACGGGCGCGGCCTTCGGCGACCGAGGAGGAAGAAGATGAAGCAGCCGGCAATGCAGGCCATCCCAGCGCTCGGGGCTAGGGTGGGGCGAAGCAGCGGACGATGGCGGAGCTTGCAGACGAGGTGGGGAGTTGAGGGGAGCACGGTGGCCGTGGTTACGTCGGCGGTGCGGCTGCGGCTGTGCTCGGTGGAGAGAGCAGGGGAGGGGGAGGTCCAGAGAGCGAGGGAGAAGTGAGAGGGGGTCGGGGAGGTGGCGTGGCACTCGTGGAGGCGTCCAGAAGCGGCGGAAGCAGGAGGTGGCCTCGCGTGCGGCGACCACACGCCCGGCGTCCCTCTGGCGTCCTTCTGGCACGAGGTGGGAGACGGTGGCGGCTCTGGTGGGCTGGGCCAGCTCCTGGGCCGTGGTGGGGCGCCAGGTAAGTCCAGGTGAGGGGCCCGGTGGCCTTCTCTTTCTCTCTTACTTAATTGTTTCTGTTTTCTATTTCTGACATTTGTTTTAATTTGGTTTTTGAACCAAATCAATTTATTTTCTTCTGAAAATTATTGTAGGAACTAGTTGGATTGTTCCAAAGCCCCACACTAAAAATCAGAATTATTGGACATATATTAAATATATAACTATTATAAATCCAATGCAAATAGTTATTGCATTAGCTTCAAATGCCCAAAATAAATATTTATGAGCTCCTAAAAATATTGGTTTGAATTTTAATTCTGGCCAATATTTTCATAGAGAAACATGAACATTTTCTTGGACCTATTTGAAGCAATTTTTGTCTTGGTCTTTTTCAGAATGATTTCTGAGGCTTTCACATGTCCCCATTTCAAATTCATCGAAATTTAAACATGATGCACACATGACTAGCTAGCCTAGAGCAAACCAGAACTAGGGATGTGACAGCCATGACCAAGGTTCTCACCCAGGTGTCATACTGGAACCCCAACCTCGACTTCGACGCTGCGCTGGAGAGCTTGCCGGAGGATGTGGACCTCGCACCGCTCAGGGAGCGTATCGAGCCCGTCATCAGCGACATCGACGGAATCCAGAGGGTAGAGGGCCAGCGCTGGGACTAGGCACCCCGTCTCTTTTCGTTGTTGCAGGTTCACAACCAAGACAATTTTTATCTTTAGTTAGAACTGCTGAAAAAATATGCCCTAGAGGCAATAATAAAGTTATTATTTATTTCATTATATCATGATAAATGTTTATTATTCATGCTACAATTGTATTAACCGGAAACATGATACATGTGTGAATACATAGACAAATAGAGTGTCACTAGTATGCCTCTACTAGACTAGCTCGTTGATCAAAGATGGTTAAGTTTCCTAACCATAGACATGAGTTGTCATTTGATTAACGGGGTCACATCATTAGGAGAATGATGTGATTGACTTGACCCATTCCGTTAGCTTAGCACTTGATCGTTTAGTATGTTGCTATTGCTTTCTTCCTGACTTATACATGGTCCTATGACTATGAGATTATGGAACTCCCGTTTACCGAAGGAACACTTTGTGTGCTACCAAATGTCACAATGTAACTGGGTGATTATAAAGGTGCTCTACAGGTGTCTCCGAAGGTACTTGTTGGTTGGCGTATTTCGAGATTAGGATTTGTCACTACGATTGTCGGAGAGGTATCTCTGGGCCCACTCGGTAATGCACATCACTATAAGCCTTGCAAGCATTGCAACTAATGAGTTAGTTGCGGGATGATGTATTACGGAACGAGTAAAGAGACTTGCCGGTAACGAGATTGAACTAGGTATTGAGATACCGACGATCGAATCTTGGGCAAGTAACATACCGATGACAAAGGGAATAATGTATGCTGTTATGCGGTTTGACCGATAAGGATCTTCGTAGAATATGTGGGAGCCAATATGAGCATCCAGGTTCCGCCATTGGTTATTGACCGGAGACGTGTCTCGGTCATGTCTACATTGTTCTCGAACCCGTAGGGTCCGCATGCTTAAAGTTCGATGACAGTTATATTATGAGTTTATGAGTTTTGATGTACCGAAGGTTGTTCGGAGTCCCGGATGTGATCACGGACATGACGAGGAGTCTCGAAATGGTCGAGACATGAAGATTGATATATTGGACGACTATATTCGGACACCGGAATGGTTCCGGGGGTTATCGGATATTTATCGGAGTACCGGGGGTTACCGGACCCCCCCGGTGGGCCTTATGGGCCTTAGTGGAAAGGAGAGAGGGAGGCCAAGAGGTGGCGCGCGGCCCCCCTTGCCCCAATCCGAATTGGGAAAGGGAAGGGGGCGGCGGCCCCCCTTCTCCTTCCTTCTCTCCACCTCCTCCTCCCCCCTTCTCCTAGTTGGAATAGGAAAGGGGGGGCAAACCTACTTGGAGTAGGATTGCCCCCCTTGGGCGCGCCTCTCCCCTTGGCCAGCCCTCTCCTCCTCCCCCCTTTATATACGGAGGAGGGGGCACCCCATAGACACAACAATTGATCTCTTGATCTCTTAGCCATGTGTGGTACGCCCCTCCTCCATAATCCACCTCGATAATATCGTAGCAGTGCTTAGGCAAAGCCCTGCGTTGGTAGAACATCATCATCGTCACCATGCCGTCATGCTGACAGTACTCTCCCTCAAAGCTCGGCTGGATCGGAGTTCGAGGGATGTTATCGAGCTGAACGTGTGCTGAACTCGGAGGTGTCGTACGTTCGGTGCTTGATCGATCGGCTCGTGAAGATGTACGACTACATCAACCGCATTGTGCTAACGCTTCCGCTTTCGGTCTATGAGGGTACGTGGACAACACTCTCCACTCTCGTTGCTATGCATCACCATGATCTTGCGTGTGCGTAGGAATTTTTTTGAAATTACTACGTTCCCAACAGTGGCATCCGAGCCAGGTTTTATGCGTTGATGTTATATGCACGAGTAGAACACAAGTGAGTTGTGGGCGATACAAGTCATACTACTTACCAGCATGTCACACTTTGGTTCGGCGGTATTGTTGGATGAAGCGGCCCGGACCGACATTACGCGTACGCTTACGCGAGACTGGTTTTACCGCCGTGCTATGCACACAGGTGACTAGCGGGTGTCAGTTTCTCCAACTTTAGTTGAACCGAGTGTGGCTACGCCCGGTCCTTGAGAAGGTTAAAACAGCACTAACTTGATGAACTATGGTTGTGGTTTTGATGCGTAGGTAAGAACGGTTCTTGCTCAGCCCGTAGCAGCCACATAAAACTTGCAACAACAAAGTAGAGGACGTCTAACTTGTTTTTGCAGGGCATGTTGTGATGTGATATGGTCAAGACATGATGCTATATTTTATTGTATGAGATGATCATGTTTTGTAACCGAGTTATCGGCAACTGGCAGGAGCCATATGGTTGTCGCTTTATTGTATGCAATGCAATCGCCCTGTAATTGCTTTACTTTATCACTAAGCGGTAGCGATAGTCGTAGAAGCAATAGTTGGCGAGACGACAACGATGCTACGATGGAGATCAAGGTGTCACGCCGGTGACGATGGTGATCATGACGGTGCTTCGGAGATGGAGATCACAAGCACAAGATGATGATGGCCATATCATATCACTTATATTGATTGCATGTGATGTTTATCTTTTATGCATCTTATTTTGCTTAGATCGACGGTAGCATTATAAGATGATCTCTCACTAAATTATCAAGGTACAAGTGTTCTCCCTGAGTATGCACCGTTGCGAAAGTTCTTCGTGCTGAGACACCACGTGGTGATCGGGTGTGATAGGCTCTACGTTCAAATACAACGGGTGCAAAACAGTTGCACATGCGGAATACTCAGGTTAAACTTGACGAGCCTAGCATATGCAGATATGGTCTTGGAACACTGAGACCGAAAGGTCGAGCGTGAATCATATAGTAGATATGATCTGCATAGTGATGTTCACCATTGTAAACTACTCCATCTCACGTGATGATCGGACATGGTTTAGTTGATTTGGATCACGTGATCACTTAGAGGATTAGAGGGATGTCTATCTAAGTGGGAGTTCTTAAGTAATATGATTAATTGAACTTTAATTTATCATGAACTTAGTCCTGATAGTATTTTGCAAACTATGTTATAGATCAATAGCTCGCGTTGTTGCTTCCCTATGTTTTATATATGTTCCTAGAGAAAACTAAGTTGAAAGATGTTAGTAGCAATGATGCGGATTGGATCCGTGATCTTAGGATTATCCTCATTGCTACATAGAAGAATTATGTCCTTGATGCACCGCTAGGTGACAGACCTATTGCAGGAGCAGATGCAGACGTTATGAACGTTTGGCTAGCTCAATATGATGACTACTTGATAGTTTAGTGCGCCATGCTTAACAGCTTAGAATCGGGACTTCAAAGACGTTTTGAACGTCATGGACCATATGAGATGTTCCAGGAATTGAAGTTAATATTTCAAGCAAATACCCGAGTTGAGAGATATGAAGTCTCCAACAAGTTATATAGCTAAAAGATGGAGGAGAATAGCTCAAGCAGTGAGCATGTGCTCAGATTGTCTGGGTACCACAATCGCTTGAATCAAGTGGGAGTTAATCTTCCAGATAAGATAGTGATTGACAGAATTCTCTAGTCACCATCACCAAGTTAGTAGAACTTCGTGATGAACTATAATATGCAAGGGATAACAGAAACGATTCCCAAGCTCTTCGTGATGCTGAAGTCGACGAAGGTAGAAATCAAGAAAAACATCAAGTGTTGATGGTTGACAAGACCACTAGTTTCAAGAAAAGGGCAAAGGGAAGAAGGGGAACTTCAAGAAGAATGGCAAGCAAGTTGCTGCTCAAGTGAAGAAGCCCAAGTCTGGTACTAAGCCTGAGACTAAGTGCTTCTACTGCAAAGGGACTGGTCACTGGAAGCGGAACTGCCCCAAGTATTTGGCAGATAAGAAGGATGGCAAAGTGAACAAAGGTATATTGGATATACATGTTATTGATGTGTACTTTACTAGTGTTTATAGCAACCCCTCGGCATTTGATACTGGTTCAGTTGCTAAGAGTAGTAACTCGAAATGGGAGTTGCAGAATAAACAGAAACTAGTAAAGGGCGAGGTGACGATGTGTGTTGGAAGTAGTTCCAAGATTGATATGATCATCATCGCACACTCCCTATACTTTCGGGATTAGTGTTGAAACTAAATAAGTGTTATTTGGTGTTTGTGTTGAGCATGAATATGATTTGATCATGTTTGTTGCAATACGGTTATTCATTTAAATTAGAGAATAATTGTTGTTCTGTTTACATGAATAAAACCTTCTATGGTCATACACCCAATAAAATGGTTTGTTGGATCTCGATCATAGTGATACACATATTCATAATATTGAAGCCAAAAGATGCAAAGTTAATAATGATGGTGCAACTTATTTGTGGCACTGCCGTTTAGGTCATATTGGTGTAAAGCGCATGAAGAAACTCCATGCTGATGGGATTTTGGAATCACTTGATTATGAATCACTTGATGCTTGCGAACCATGCCTTATGGGCAAGATGACTAAGACTCCGTTCTCCGGAACAATGGTGCAAGCAACTGACTTATTGGAAATAATACATATTGATGTATGCAATCCGATGAGTGTTAAGGATCACGGCAAGTATCGTTATTTTCTGACCTTCACAGATGATTTGAGCAGATATGGGTATATCTACTTGATGAAACGCAAGTCTGAAACATTTGAAAAGTTCAAAGAATTTCAGAGTGAAGTAGAGAATCATCATAGCAACAAAATAAAAGTTTCTACAATATGATCGCAGAGTTAAAATATTTGAGTTATAAGTTTGGCCTTCAGTTAAAACAATGTGAAATAGTTTCACTACTCACGCCACCTGGAACACCATAGTGTAATGGTGTGTCCGAACATTGTAACCGTACTTTATTAGATATGGTGCGATCTATGATGTCTCTTACCGATCTACCACTATCGTTTTGGGGTTATGCATTAGAGACAGCTGCATTCACGTTAAATAGGGCACCATCTAAATCCGTTGAGATGACACCATATGAACTGTGGTTTGGCAAGAAACCAAAGTTGTCGTTTCTTAAAGTTTGGGGTTGCGATGCTTATGTGAAAAAGTTTCATCCTGATAAGCTCAAACCCAAATCGGAAAATTGTATCTTCATAGGATACCCAAAGGAGACTGTTGGGTACACCTTCTATCACAGCTCCGAAGGCAAGACATTCGTTGCTAAGAATGGATCCTTTCTAGAGAAGGAGTGTCTCTCGAAAGAAGTGAGTGGGAGGAAAGTAGAACTTGATGAGGTAATTGTACCTTCTCTCAAATTGAAAAGTAGCTCATCACTGAAATCAGTTCCAGTGATGCCTACACGAATTAGTGAGGAAGTTAATGATGATGATCATGAAACTTTAGATCAAGTTACTACCGAACCTCGTAGGTCAACTAGAGTAAGATCCGCACCAGAGTGGTATGGTAATCCTGTTCTGGAGGTCATGTTACTAGACCATGACGAACCTACGAACTATGAGGAAGCGATGATGAGCCCAGATTCCGCGAAATGGTTTGAGGCCATGAAATCTGAGATAGGATCCATGTATGAGAACAAAGTATGGACTTTTGTTGACTTGCCCGATGATCGGCAAGCCATAGAAAATAAATGGAACTTCAAGAGGAAGACGGACGCTGATAGTAGTGTTACTATCTACAAAGCTAGACTTGTCGAAAAAGGTTTTTTGACAAAGTTCAAGGTGTTGACTACGATGAGATTTTCTCACTCGTATCGATGCTTAAAGTCTGTCTGAATCATGTTAGCAATTGCCGCATTTTATGAAATCTGGCAAATGGATAACAAAACTGCAATCCCTAATGGACTTATTAAAGAAGAGTTGTATATGACGCAAACAGAAGGTTTTGTCAATCCTAAATGTGCTAACAAAATGTGCAAGCTCCAGCGATCCATCTGTGGACTGGTGCAAGCATCTCGGAGTTGGAATATGCGCTTTGATGAGATGATCAAAGTATATAGTTTTATACAGACTTGCGATGAAGCCTGTATTTACAAGAAAGTGAGTGGGAGCACTACAACATTTCTGATAAATATATGTGAATGACATGTTGTCGAATCAGAAATAATGTAGAATTTTTCTGGAAAGCATAAAGGAGTGTTTGAAAGGAGTTTTTCAAAGAAAGACCTCGGTGAAACTACTTACATATTGAGCATCAAGATCTATAGAGATAGATCAAGACGCTTGATATATTTTTCAATGAGTACATACCTTGACAAGATTTTGAATTAGTTCAAAATGGAATAGTCAAAGAAAGAGTTCTTGCCTGTGTTGCAAGGTGTGAAGTTGAGTAAGACTCAAAGCCTGACCACGACAGAATGAAAGTCATTCCCTATGCCTCAGCCATAGGTTCTATAAAGTATGCCATGTTGTGTACCAGATCTATTGTATACCCAACACTGAGTTTGGAAAGGGGGTACAATAGTGATCTAGGAGTAGATCACTGGACAGCGGTCAAAATTATCCTTAGTGGAATAAGGATATGTTTCTCGATTATGGAGGTGACAAAAGGTTTGTCGTAAAGAGTTATGTTGATGCAAGCTTTGACACTGATCCAGATGACTCTAAGTCTCAATCTGGATACATATTGAAAGTGGGAGCAATTAGCTAGAGTAGCTCCATGCAGAGCATTGTTGACATAGAAATTTGCAAAATACATAGGGATCTGAATGTGGCAGACCCGTAGACTAAACTTCTATCACAAGCAAAACATGATCACACCTTAGTACTCTTTGGGTGTTAATCACATAGCGATGTGAACTAGATTATTGACTCTAGTAAACCCTTTGGGTGTTGGTCACATGATGATGTGAACTATGGGTGTTAATCACATGGCGATGTGAACTAGATTATTGACTCTAGTGCAAGTGGGAGACTGAAGGAAATATGCCCTAGAGGCAATAATAAAGTTATTATTTATTTCCTTATATCATGATAAATGTTTATTATTCATGCTAGAATTGTATTAACCAGAAACATGATACATGTGTGAATACATAGACAAACAGAGTGTCACTAGTATGCCTCTACTAGACTAGCTCGTTGATCAAAGATGGTTAAGTTTCCTAACCATGGACATGAGTTGCCATTTGATTAACAGGGTCACATCATTAGGAGAATGATGTGATTGACTTGACCCATTCCGTTAGCTTAGCACCCGATCGTTTAGTATGTTGCTATTGCTTTCTTCATGACTTATACATGTTCCTATGACTATGAGATTATGCAACTCCCGTTTACCGGAGGAACACTTTGTGTGCTACCAAACGTCACAACGTAACTGGGTGATTATAAAGGTGATCTACAGGTGTCTCCGAAGGTACTTGTTGGTTGGCGTATTTCGAGATTAGGATTTGTCACTCCGATTGTCGGAGAGGTATCTCTGGGCCCACTCGGTAATGCACATCACTATAAGCCTTGCAAGCATTGCAACTAATGAGTTAGTTGCGGGATGATGTATTACGGAACGAGTAAAGAGACTTGCCGGTAACGAGATTGAACTAGGTATTGAGATACCGACGATCGAATCTCGGGCAAGTAACATACCGATGACAAAGGGAACAATGTATGCTGTTATGCGGTTTGACCGATAAAGATCTTCGTAGAATATGTGGGAGCCAATATGAGCATCCAGGTTCCGCTATTGGTTATTGACCGGAGACGTGTCTCGGTCATGTCTACATTGTTCTCGAACCCGTAGGGTCGGCACGCTTAAAGTTCGATGATGGTTATATTATGATTTTATGAGTTTTGATGTACCGAAGGTTGTTCGGAGTCCCGGATGTGATCACGGACATGACGAGGAGTCTCGAAATGGTCGACACATGAAGATTGATATATTGGACGACTATATTCGGACACCGGAATGGTTCCAGGGGTTATCGGATATTTATCGGAGTACTGGGGGTTACCGGACCCCCCCCCCCCCGGAAGCTATTGGGCCTTATGGGCCTTATTGGAAAGGAGAGAGGGAGGCCAAGAGGTGGCGCGCGGCCCCCCTTGCCCCAATCCGAATTGGGAAAGGGAAGGGGGCAGCGGCCCCCTTCTCCTTCCTTCTCTCCACCTCATCCTCCACCCTTCTCCTAGTTGGAATAGGAAAGGGGGGCCAAACCTACTTGGAGTAGGATTGCCCCCCCCCTTGGGCGCGCCTCTCCCCTTGGTCGGCCCTCTCCTCCTCCCCCCTTTATATACGGAGGAGGAGGGCACCCCATAGACACAACAATTGATCTCTTGATCTCTTAGCCGTGTGCGGTGCCCCCCTCCACCATAATCCACCTCGATAATATTGTAGTGGTGCTTAGGAGAAGCCCTGCATCGGTAGAACATCATCATCGTCACCACGCCGTCGTGCTGACGGTACTCTCCCTCAAAGCTTGGCTAGATCGGAGTTTGAGGGACGTTATCGAGCTGAACGTGTGCTGAACTCAAAGGTGCCGTACGTTCGGTACTTGATCGGTCGGATCGTGAAGACGTACGACTACATCAACCACGTTGTGCTAACGCTTCCGCTTTCGGTCTACGAGGGTACGTGGACAACACTCTCCCCTCTCGTTGCTATGCATCACCATGATCTTGCGTGTGCATAGGATTTTTTTTTTGAAATTACTACGTTCCCAACAACTGCGACAACAAGTGATGTAATATAACCCTGTAGTACTTTTGATATTATGCATGTTACTTTCCTGTTCAATCCCCCCTTTGTATGTCCACCCTACGGTGATCAGGTAGGCTTGCCGGCGAGTAAACCCAGGGCGGCTCCTCGGGGACGGATCCCCAATGGTCTGCCGGGTGTGCTTGCTGCCAGGCGAACCACCTTACCGCCCTCAACGCGGTCGCTCGAACTGTCGAGCTTGACTCAAGTCAGAATCGAGAGCGTTGCCAATTGCGGGAGGCTACCGTGCCTTTCTTGACGCGGACGCTTAAGCTGTTGAGCAGACTCGAAACAGAGTAAGGGCGTTGCCAATAGCGGAATGGCCCCATTGCGTGCAGGTTTTCCATATAAAGGCGAGATCTCCAGGGGAATAACCTTATATAAAAAGGAATGCTTAAAATTCGTCATGACTTAGCTTTTCTGTCGTCGCACGGGCGTCCACCACGTCTGCAGACAGCACCGTCAGGCTTGGTCGTCTCCCTCCTTGGGACGACGGCCACGATGGAGCCGCTACTCCGATCAGATCAGATTTCCACATCTGCGCGCCCCCCTACCTGGCGCGCCAAAGATGTCGGCGGGAAACGACACCTATGGGATCACTGGAATCCCTTCTACGGTTGGCGGGCGCGAGGTTGTGGGAATAGCAGGTCTGACAGGAAGCACACGGATCGTTTACCCAGGTTCAGGCCGCGAGGATGCGTAATACCCTAGTCCTGCTTTGGTGGATGTATTGAGTGTTCTTGTGTTCTTGAGCTAGCTACGGGGTGTAACTTGCCCAAAAGAGCTGAATCCCTCTCCAGTATGCCTCGGGCCTCCTTTTATAGGCAAAAAGGGGTTGCTGCAGTGGCACACAGGAGGTGGAAAGGTGTACAGCGCGCGATCTTATCGCCCGGCGTTACGGGACAAAGTGCATTAAATGCGCTACTTAGGTGTCCATTAGCTTTATTGGGGACGGGAACGAGGCCCGTCCCGTCCGTCACCGCTCCGCCTCGCTTCGACACGCGCCCAGGCCAGCGATGCGTGCAGTGCCATGTAGGCAAGCAGGCAACTGAGGTGGTGCGGTGGTGGAGCCTTCACGAAGATCTAGATGTCACCACGTGGGTGCTTGCTGAGTCGGTGTAGAGGCCGCCCGTCACCACGCAGGTGCCTGCCCAGCTGGTTGAGCTAGCAGCTGCTTGGGAACGGCAGTGGAGTCTTGGCTGGTGCGGGCCTGGCTGTGGCCCTGCTGACGCCCTCGGCAAGGGTCTTGCCAGGGGGGCCGGTAAGGGTCTTGCCGTGGTGTTGCGGTCGTCCCTGGCAAGGCTCTTGCCGGGGGTCTTGTGGGTTTCCTCGGCTAGAATCCCGCCGAGGATCGTCGTCTTCTGGTCCTCATCTGATCTCATGTATCTATGATCTAGACAAAGATCTGCATGCCACCACAGAGGTGCCTCCCGAGCCCTGGGTCCAATGTAGTTGTTGGTGACGTTTGGAACCCTTGGGCTCAAGGGTGGCGCGCTCTGCTGGTGTTGGGAAAGTTGCCCCGGCAAGGCTCTTGCCGGGGCCGCGGAGGCCGCCCCGGCAAGGGTCTTGCCGGGGGAGTCCACCTCGCCCCCTTGCTCTTTTATGCTCCTGGTCTTGGCGTTACTTTGGTCGTCTTGTGCTCCGGCTTCTCTCCTCCTTCCCTCCTCTGCCCTGCTAAGTGTGGCCACGGCGCGCGGCTCTGACTGCCCGTGCACAAGTAAAGGGGTCAAAAGGAGAGCCCCTACTTTTGTACACCGACACAACCAAAGTAATTAACTCAGGATCGACAGAGAATTCATAATCCTTGTTAGTAACAAAGATAGGTGAAGTAGCAAACTTAGGATCATATTGCATTCTAGCATTCAAAGATTTTTCTTTCCACTTGCATAATAATTTCTTAAGATCATCTCTATCCTTACAAGCAAGAAAGTCCCTAGCAACCTCTCCATCCATAACATAACCCTCAGGCATAACAGGAAGTTCATATCTAGGAGAGCTAGTTTTATCAAGTGTTTCAAAGTTTTCAGCTTCAATCATCAGTTTCAGAAAGATCATCACTTTCAGCATTCTCAAAATCATTAACTCTAGCAATTTGTTCATCAAGAAATTCACCCAGTGGCACAGTCTTATCAAGCAAAGGAGTAGTATTATCATAAGCATCATGCATAGGAGAAGTAGCATCATCAATAACATGCGACATATCAGAATTAATAGCAGGTGTAGGTGTCGCAAGCTTGCTCAAAACAGAAGGTGAATCAAGTGCAGAGCTAGATGGCAGTTCCTTACCTCCCCTCGTAGTAGAGGGAAAATCTTGGTTCTAGTATCTTTCAAATTCCTCATAGTGATCAACACATATAAATCCCAAGTGACTCAGAGAATAGAGCTATGCTCCCCGGCAACAGCGCCAGAAAAAGGTCTTGATAACCCACAAGTATAGGGGATCACAACAGTTTTCGAGGGTAGAGTATTCAACCCAAATTTACTGATTCGACACAAGGGGAGCCAAAGAATATTCTCAAGTATTAGAAGCTGAGTTGTCAATTCAACCACACCTGAAGGACTTAATATCTGCAGCAAAGTATTCAGTAGCAAAGTAGTATGGAAGTAACGATAACGGTGGGAAAAGTAACAGTAACAGTTCTGTAGCAATTGTAACAGTGGCAACGGCAAAGTAACATAGCAAAGATCAATATGTGAAAAGCTCGTAGGCAATGGATCAATGATGGATAATTATGTCGGATGGCATTCATCATGCAATAGTTATAACCTAGGGTAACACAGAACTAGCTCCAATTCATCAATATAATGTAGGCATGTATTCCGAATATAGTCATATGTGCTTATGGAAAAGAACTTGCATGACATCTTTTGTCCTACCCTCCCGTGGCAACGGGGTCGTAATGGAAACTAAGGGATATTAAGGCCTCCTTTTCATAGAGAACCGGACCAAAGCATTAGCACTTAGTGAATACATGAACTCCTCAAACTACGGTAATCACTGGAAAGAATCCCAATTATTGTCACCTTGGGGTATGCGAATCATAACTCGTAATAGGTGTCTACAGCTTGCAAGATAGGATCAAGAACACAAATATATTCATGAAAACATAATAGGTTCAGATCTGAAATCATGGCACTCGGGCCCTAGTGACAAGCATTAAGCATAGCAAAGTCATAGCAACATCAATCTCAGAACATAGTGGATACTAGGGATCAAACCCTAACAAAACTAACTCGATTACATGATAAATCTCATCCAACCCATCACCGTCCAACAAGCCTACGATGGAATTACTCACGCACGGCGGTGAGCATCATGAAATTGGTGATGGAGGAAGGTTGGTGATGATGATGGCGATGGGTCCCCCTCTCCAGAGCCCCGAACGGACTCCACATCCGCCCTCCCGATGAAGAACAGGAGGTGACGGTGGCTCCGTATTGTAAGACGCGATGAGTCCTTCTTTCTGATATTTTTCTCCATGTAGGATCGAAAGTATGTCTAGAGGGGGGGGTGATTAGACTACTTGACCAAATAAAAATCTAGCCTTTTCCCAATTGAAGTCTTGGCAGATTTTACCAACTTATCACAAGTCAAGCAATCAACCTACACATGCAAATCTAAGAGTATAGCAGTGAAATGTAAATCATTGCATATGAAGGTAAAGGGGAGGAGTTTGGAGGGAGCAAACGCAATGTAGACACGGAGATTTTTGGCGTGGTTCCGATAGGTGGTGCTATCATACATCCGCGTTGATGGAGACTTCAACCCACGAAGGGTAACGGTTGCGCGAGTCCACGGAGGGCTCCACCCACAAATGGTCCACGAAGAAGCAACCTTGTCTATCCCACCATGGCCATCGCCCACGAAGGACTTGCCTCACTAGGGTACATCTTCACGAAGTAGGCGATCTCCTTGCCCATACAAACTCCTTGGTTCAACTCCACAATCTTGATGGAGGCTCCCAAGTGACACCTAACCAATCTAGGAGACACGCTCTCAAAAAGGTAATAGATGGTGTGTTGATGATGGACTCCTTTCTCTTGTGCTTCAAATGATAGTCTCCCCAACACTCAACTCCCTCTCACAGATTTGGATTTGGTGGAAAGATGATTTGCGTGGAAAGCAACTTGGGGAAGGCTAGAGATCAAGATTCTTGTGGTTGGATTGGAATATCTTGGTCTCGACACATGAGTAGGTGGTTCTCTCTTAGAAAATGAATGTTGGAAGTGTAGGCACGTTCTGATGGCCCTCTCCATGAATGTAGGAAGAGTGGAGGGGTATATATAGCCTCCACACAAAATCTAACCGTTAGACACAATTTACCAAACTCAGTGAGACCGAATAGTTAAACTCGGTCAGACCGATTTAGTTCAAAGTGTGAACGTTAGGATTTTCGGTGGGACCGACATGTCAACTCGGCGGGACCGATTTCATTAGGGTTAGGGCATAACGTAATCTCGGTGAGACAGATCACATGAACTCAGTGAGACTGATTTCTGTAATAGGAAAACAAAGAGTTGGTCAGGCAAACTCGGTGGGACCGATCGCTCATTTCGGTGAGACCGAAACGTTACAAAGAGGAAATAGAGAGTTTGCATTGCGAACTCGGTGGGACCGATCGCTCATCTCGGTTAGACCGAAACGTTACGAAGGGAAACAGAGAGTTTGCAATCCCATCTCGGTGAGACCGAGATCCCTATCGGTGAGATCGAACTGATTAGGGTTTCTGGCTATTGCTATGTCAAATGAACTCAGTGGCGCCGGATAGATCAAATCGGTGGGCCGAGTTTGACTTTTGGTTTGGGACATATGTGGATATGAGAAAGTGATTGAGGGCTTTTGGAGCATATCACTAAGCATTTTGAGCAAGCAAGCCATTAACCAACACCTCATCCCCTTTTAATAGTGTAGGCTTTTCCTATGGTCTCAAGGTGATCTTGGATCACTAAAATGAAAATGTAGAGTCTTGAGCTTGAGCCAATATGTGTCCTTAAAATTTTGAGGGGTCCACATCTCTAGTCCATGCCATGCCAATCATTGAACTTTCTGAAATGATCATCTTGAAAGGGTATTAGTTCAGTGAGCTATATGTTGTTAGGAATTACCAAAACCACCCAGGGATTAGTTGCAGTTTCACTCCCCGAACGTGAATATATGGAGTTGGAGTTGAGGTCGGTGGAGGTCCAGGGGACCCACAAGGCAGGGGGCGCGCCCTCCACCCTTGTGGATAGCTAGTGGGTCCCCTCTGGTTGATTCTTTCGCCAATATTTTTTATTTATTCCAAAAATATTCTCCGTGAAGTTTCAGGTCATTCGGAGAACTTTTATTTCTGCACAAAAATAACACCAAGGCAATTCTGCTGAAAACAGCGTCAGTCCGGGTTAGTTCCATTCAAATCATGCAAGTTAGAGTCCGAAACAAGGGGAAAAGAGTTTGGAAAAGTAGATATGATGGAGACGTATCAGAGCCGCCACCACCTCCTGTTCTTCGTCGGGAGGGCTGGTCTAGAGTCCGTTCGGGGCTTCGGATGGTGGAAACCGTCGCCGCCATCATCATCAACCCTTCTCCATAAAAAATTCCATGATGCTCACCACCGAGAGTGAGTAATTCCTTCGCTGGCTTGCTGGACGGTGATGGAGTCGGATGAGATTTGTCATGTAATCGAGTCAATTTGTTAGGACTTGATCCCTAGTATCCACTATAACCTTGCTATGCTTAATGCTTGTCACTAGGGACAGAGTGTCATGATTTCAGTTCTGAACCCTCTATGTTTCATGAATATATTTGAGTTCTTGATCCTATCAGGTAGTTATATGCACTTGTTATTGTTCTGATCTGTAGACCCCAAAGTGACAATAGTTGGGATACTCTCCCGGGATGACTGTAATTCGAGGAGTTCATGTATTCACCATGTGTTAATGCTTTGTTCCGGTTCTCTATTAAGAGGAGGCCTTAATATCCCTTCGGTTTCCTTATAGACCTGCCACCACAGAACGGTAGGACAAAAGATGTCATGCAAGTTCTTACCATAAGCACATATGACTATATACGGAATACATGCCTACATTGAATTGATGAATTGGAGCTATTGTGTATCACTATAGGTTGTGACAGTTATATGATGAATATCATCCAATACAACTATCCATCGTTGATCCAATGCCTAGGCTTTTCTCATACTAATCTTTGCTAAGTTACTTTCGTTGTTGTTGCTGCTGTTACAATCACTACAAAACTACTACTGTTACTGTTCCGTTACTATTACTACTATTAATACTGCTATCAAGCTATCATATTACTACGCTACCAAACATTTGCTACATATATTTAGTTCTCCAGGTGTGGTTGAATTGACAACTCAACTGCTAATACTCATAAATATTCTTTGGCTCCCCTTGTGTCGAATCAATAAATCTGGGTGAAATACTATGCTCGAAGACTGTCGTGATCCCCTAAACTTGTGGGTATCAAGACCTTTTTCTGGCACCACTGCCGGGGAGCAAAGCTCTGTTTGTTGAGTCACTTGGGAATTATATCTATGGATCACTATGAAGAATCCGAAAGATTCTAAGACCAAGATCAAACCCTCTAAGATGAGCGGAGGTAAGGAACTACCATCACACTCTGCACTTGATTCACCTTCTGTTTTAAGTAGGCTTCTGACACCACCACTTGCTATTCATTCTAATATGTCGCAAGTAATTGATGGTACTACTTCCGCTACAAATGAAACTTGTGATGATGCTAGTACTCTGCTTAGTAAAACTGTGCCACTGGGTGAATTTCTTGATGAACAACTTGCTAAAGCTAAAGAACTTGAAACTAATGAAAATTATGGTTCACTTATTATGTCCAGCTCTCCTACTAGAGTTAAAATGCCTGAGATACCTGATGGTTATGTTATGGATGGAGAGATAGCTAGAGACTTTCTTGCTTGTAATGATAGAAAATATGTTAAGAAATTACTGTAAGCTAAAAGAAAAAGCTACGGTAGAGAGAATGAAATAGATATGATCCTAAGTTTGCTACCTCTCCTATCTTTGTTACTGATAAGAATTATGAATTCTCTATTGATCCTGAGTTAATTACTTTGGTTGAATCCGATCCTTTTCATGGTTATGAATCTGAAACTGTTGTGGCACACCTTACTAAATTGAATGATATTGCCACCCTATTTGCTCATGAGAAAAATATTCACTACTACTATATTCTGACATTGCCACCCTATTTACTAAATGAATAATTACTTTGGTTGCATTTGATCCTTTTCATGGTTATGAATCTGAAACTGTTGTGGCACACCTTACTAAATTGTATGATATTGCCACCCTATTTGCTCATGAGGAAAAGATTCGCTACTACTATATTCTTAAGTTGTTTCCTTTCTCATTAAAGGTGATGCTAAGAAATGGTTAATGCTCTTGCTCCTGGTTGTGTGTGTAGTCCCCAGGATATGATATATTACTTCTCTGGAAAATATTTTCATGCCCATAAGAAACAAGCTGCCTTACAGGAAATATTTAACTTTGTGCCACTTGAAGAAAAGAATCTCCCTCAAGCTTGGGGGAGGCTTCTCCAATTACATAATGCTTTTCCGGATCATCCTCTCAAGAAAAATGAAATATTTGATATCTTTTATAATGGACTAAGCGATGCTTCTAGGGATTACCTAGATAGTTGTGCTGAAAGTATTTTCAGGGAACAAACTGTTGGACAAGCTAAAGAACTATTGAATAATATGTTAAAGAATGTCGATGATTGGACACTTCCTGAACCACCACCAAAACCAACTCCAAAGAAGAGAGATATTCTATTCCTCAGCCCAAAAGATATGCAAGAGGCAAAGAAATCTATGGAAGAAAAGGGTCTTAGAGCAGAAGATGTTAAGAATTTACCACCAATTGAATAAATACATGGACTCGATGCCCCGACACAGGTAGTAAAGGTAAATTATCTTTATAGATTTGATAAGAGTGACATTCCCTATAATAAATCTGCTAGTCAATGCCTGGATGAATTTCATAATTATATTGTTAAGCAAGAAAATTTCAACATCTATGTTAGTAATCAATTGAAACAAAATGCTATCATGATTGATCGTTTGAGTGATTTGAAGCTTAGGATTGCTAATGATGTAAGAAGTTCAATTGAACATTCATCCATGGTTCACACCCAGTTAGAACAAGTCGCTAAGTCACAAAATGATTTGCTTAATGAGATGGATAATAAAATGAATGATCTTGTTGGTAGGGTAATGACTAGAGGAGGTACAATGACTCAGGATCCTCTATATCCAGAAGGTCATCCTAAGAGAATTGAGCAAGGTTCTCGAAGAATTAATATTGATGCACCTAGTTCATCTAAGAAGAAAAAGAAAAAGAAAAATGATAGAACTTCGCATGCTTTTAGTGAACCTGTGGTAGAAAACCCTTCTGAGAATCATAATGATGTTTCTATTTCTGATGCTGAGACACAATCTGGTAATGAACATCCACCTAGTGATAATGATAATGATGATGTTCATGTTGATGCTCAACTAGATAACGATAAAGAACATGATAATGATGTAGAGATAAAATTTGTTGTTGATTTTGATAACCCACATCCTAAAAATAAAAGACATGACAAAAGGGATTTCATTTCTAGAAAACATGGTAAAGAAAGAGAACCATGGGTTCAAAAACCCATGGCTTTTCTCACTAAGCCTCCGAAAAATAAGGATAAGGAGGATCTTGAACTCTTTGTTAAAATGCTTAGACCTATCTTTTTGCGAACACGCTTGACCGATATTCTAAAAATGCCTCCATATGATAAATATAAGAAAGATATTGTCACTAATAAAAGAAAAATACCTGAACCTGAAATTTCCACCATTCTTGCAAATTATTCTTTTAAGGGAGGAGTACCTAAGAAGTTAGGAGATCCAGGAATACCCACTATACCATGCTCCATTTAAAGAAGTTATGTTAAAACTGCTTTATGTGATTTAGGAGCCGGTGTCAGTGTTATGCCTTTCTCTTTATATAGAAGACCTGATTTAAATAAGTTGACACCTACTGAAATCTCTTCGCAAATGGATGATAAATCAACTGCTATACCTATCAGAATTTTTGAGGATGTTCCCGTTGTAGTGGCAAATGTTACTATCTTAAAAGACTTTGTTATACTTGATATGCCCGAGGACGACAGTATGTCAATTATCCTTGGTATACCCTTTTTGAATACTGCAGAGGTTGTTATTGATTGCAACAAAAGCAAGGTCACTTTTCATGACAACGGTAATGAGCATACGGTATATTTCCCGAGGAAACAAAGTTTGATGAATAATATCAACTCTATTGAAAAAATTGCGATAATTACTATTAGAGGTTTCAAATTTTCTCTTCTGGCCGTCAAAAAGAAATATGAAACTCTTATTATTTGGGAGATGCATATCCCCGTTGAGGTAACATAGTGTTATACGAAAATTCTTCGGTTTCATGTTACTCGGAAATAGTTTGTTAATAAGACTAGATCAACCTTATTAATGGATTCTTTTTGAGGGGCATGTGGTCGGTGAATTTAGTAAGCACAACCTACTGTACCTACTATTAGTTCTCTATCATTTAAAGTTTAATAAGGTAAAATGCCATGATTATCCTGATTTTTGAATTATCCGTGCAATAGAAAATGCCTCGAAAATAAAAGTTCTCGGAATGAAAATTTAGTATGATTTTTCTGCATTATTTAAGAATTTTGGTCACTGAACACACCCCGGTGGGGTGCACCTATGAGCCACGAGCTCACAGGACTCGCCTATCCCCTAAGTGTGCCTTGTGAGCTCATGGGTCCCACAGGGGGCCCCTCACTTATTCTAGCAGCCCACTACCTTCTTCCACCTCCAGAAAAAATCACCATTGCCTCCAAACCCGTGTTCTTGCTCATTTTCGTGCAATTTTCAATCTCCTTGCTCGGAGCTCCATTTCCAAAACTATTTTGGGGAATCGCTCCTTCGTATGTGACACCTCCAATGGTCCAATTAGTTTTTGTTCTAGTGATTTATGTTTTGCAAAATTTGGTACTATTGGTGACCATGTATATGAGCTTGCATGTTGAATTTGTATGGTTGAAAGTATTTATGATGCATGATATAGCCTCTAGACACTTGTGGGAGTAGTTGCTATCAATTTTGTTAAGTTTTGTTCACTTTTATTTTGGGGACTAAAAATTTCAGAATTTTTTCAAAGGAAAATGATTAGGAAGATGTTGAGGGGTTCCTCGAGCCGGAGTTCCAAGGAAACTCCAAAGGATAAGCCCAAGTACAACCTTCCGCGTGTGGTCGTGCGAATGGCCATGCAATACATTCTTGAGGGATCCGGACATTCATGATGATTTCTATTATTTGGCAAACAATGCAGGCCTTACCCCATTCCTCAAAGATAAGTGTGACCAGTACCTCCTCCTTGCCAGTACTTTTGTGCAAAATTTCTACTTTCATGCTAAGAGAGATATACCCATCATATCATTCCACCTCTATGACATCCCTCAAGAAATGACACTTGATAGATTTTACCAAGTTTGCAAAATTCCTAATGAGGGCATCCCTCTAGAGCCGAGTCCTAGGGACGTTGCGGATTTTATATCCGCAGTAATTGTGGGGGAGACGAGAGGAGTGTTTGAGGCGAGAGTTGCTAGTTTACATTTCCATGTTTTGTGTTACTACTCATTATTTGCTGGGAGGTGTTTAACTGGTAGGTGGGAGAGTGGAACACTTAGCTCACCTGATCTTGCTATATTACTTCATGCCCTTTATCGTGATAGAACTTTCAGTTTGGGGGCTATGATTGCTCAACGGTTACACACTAACTGTTCGAAGGGCGTTATCTATGGTGGTATTTATGCCTCCCGTCTCGCTAGACATTTTCAGATTCCTAGCAGACACGACGAGGCAGTGGACATGGTTTTACCTATTAAATGTCTTGATTATGGTAGCATGGTTGAGCATAACTTTATTAACTCTGGCCCAAGGCGATTTTGGTATAATTTGGTATTTAGTCAGGGTACTCGTGAGATTATTACTTTGTCTATGACTACTTTGTTTGACCTCTCCATGGGAAAGTACACTATCATGCCTGAGGACATTTATGCTTATTGGGGCTTGACACCTCCCCCAAGCACCTGAGATAGAGCCAACCCCGGAGCCTATTTATCAGTGGGAGCCTCAGGAGCCTATCTATCAGTGGGAGCCTCAGGAGCCTCAATATTACCCAGGATGTGGCTATTTCGACCCATGTCCATAGACCAAGTCAGGACAAAAGCCTAAGCTTGGGGGAGTATGTATTTCTCACCGATATTACATTCATGTAACACACATTCATTCAAGTTGTTGGTGTTCATCCTTTTTCATTGTATATCCATGTTAGTTTTATTTCCGTTTTCTTCTTGTGTGTTTGAAAAACTTCGAAAATCCAAAAATATTTCTCGCTTCTTTTCGGTTTTTCTCTCTTGTTTAGTTAGTACGTAGTAGTAAAAGAAAACCCAAAAAGATTTCTCGTTTCTTCTTTTGTTTGTTGGGAGCTTTCCCGTGTAAATAGTCTTTTTTTGTTTTTCATTTTTGCCTTTGTTAGTTTGCTTTCTTGAGAAAAACCAAAAACTCCAAGAATATTTCAATATGTCTCTGAAATTCTTTTCTTTGAGTCGTCGTAAGGAGAAGACCATGATGAAAATGTTGAGCGGTTCTCATATGCATTATTGTTGACCTAACAAAGAGCCAATATTACCTTGTATTCTCCTTTGAATAAAATGTTTGCCGATTCCAGCTTAGTCCACGACACACTTGCACTATCATTATTTTCACATCATTCGGACATGCAAGTGAAAGGCAATAATGATGATGAAGTGATTGCGATGAAGGAAGCTGGTATGAACTCTTCTTGTTTTCTTTTTTGTAAATATGTTTAACTCGGTTGATCTTGATTCAACATATTATGAGTAAACATGTTTGTGATGGCAATTAGAGATTATAGTTGCTCATCCCATGCTTAAGTAGCTAGGAGTTGATAATGATTTATCCTGAGTATTGCATGCATTAAAATGGTTGTGATGTAGTATATTAGTATGGTATCCTCCTCTGAATAATTCAAGTGGCTTGACTTGGCACATGTTCACACATGTAGTTGATTCAAAACCAACGCTGCCTCCATGATATTTATTTTAATGGTGTTTTATATCCTACTCATGTTTGTATTCAACGTTAATTATTCTCGATGCATGATTATGATCGTTGCCGCTCTCTAGTTGGCCGCTTCTCAATCTATTTGCTAGACTTTGCCTGTACTAAGCGGGAATGTTGCTTTTACATCCAAAATCCTTAAACCGAAAGTTGTTCCAGATGAGTCCACCATATCTACCTATATGCGGTATTACTCTGTCATTTCAATTAAATTTGCATGTGACACCTTTAATCATTCAAATAAGCATATGTTTTGTGTGCCTGTAATGCTCATGGAGCGACGGGGGGCGGTCAATATCCATGCTAAGCGGGTTATTCCCATGATGGGTGTTTATTCACTTGTCAATGCACGAGAGAGGCTGGTAATTGGGATGCCCAGTCTTGTAATCAAAATAAAGGAAAATATAATGAAACAAACTCCTCCATAAAGTTGATTGGTTAGAGGGCACCCGAGGATTTGGCTAGCCATGGCTTTTGTTTGTACGCTTGAGGAGAAGTAAACTTTACCTTTCTGTTTGGGAACCGCCAATAATGTATTTAGCCTAGAAGATACTGAAAATCCTTTTGTCCTTGATACGTCTCCGTCGTATCTATAATTTTTGATTGTTCCATGCCAATATTATACAACTTTCATATACTTTTTGGCAACTTTTTATACTATTTTTGGGACTAACATATTGATCCAGTGCCCAGTGCCAGTTCATGTTTGTTGCATGTTTATGTTTCGCAGAAACCCCATATCAAACGGAATCCAAACGGGATAAACGGACGAAGAATATTTTTGGAATATTTGGAGAATATGGGAGGAAGAATCAACGCGAGACGGTGCCCGAGGTGGCCACGAGGCAGGGGCGCGCCTGCCCCCCTGGGCGTGCCTGCCGCCCTTGTGGGCCACCCGTAAGGCGGTTGCTGCTCTACTTTGGCCGCAAGAAAGGTAATTTTTGGAAAAAAAATCTCGGCGAAGGTTTCAATCCAATCGGAGTTACGGATCTCCATATATATACGAAACAGTGAAAGGGCAGAATATCAGAACGCGGAACCAGAGAGAAACAGAGAGACAGATCCAATCTCGGAGGGGCTCTTGCCCCTCCCACGCCATGGAGGCCAAGGACTAGAGGGGAAACCCTTCTCCCATCTAGGGAGGAGGTCAAGGAAGAAGAAGACGAAGGGGCCCCCTCTCTCCTTCTCTTCCGGTGGCGCCGGAACGCTGCCGTGGCCATCATCATCACCGCAATCTTCACCAACAACTTCACCGCCATCATCACCAACTCTTTCCCCCTCTATGCAGCGGTGTAACCTCTCTCTTACCCGCTGTAATCTCTACTTAAACATGGTACTCAACGCTATATATTATTTCCCAATGATGTTTGGCTATCCTATGATGTTTGAGTAGATCCGTTTTGTCCTATGGGCTATTTGATGATCAAGATAGGTTTGAGTTGCATGTTTTATTATTGGTGCTGTCCTATGGTGCTCTCCGTGTCGCGCAAGCATGGGATCCCCGCTGTAGGGTTTGCAATATGTTCATGATTTGCTTATGGTGGGTGGCATGAGTGACAGAAGCACAGACCCGAGTAAGTAGGTTGTTTGCGTATGGGATAAAGGGGATTTGATGCTCTAATGCTATGGATGGGTTTTACCTTAATGATCTTTAGTAGTTGCGGATGCTTGCTAGAGTTCCAATCATAAGTGCATATGATCCAAGTAGAGAAAGTATGTTAGCTTATGCCTCTCCCTCAAATAAAATTGCAATAATGTTACCGGTCTAGTTATCGATTGCCTAGGGACAAATAACTTTCTCGTGACAAAAAGCTCTCTACTAAAACTAATTTAGTTGTGTCTTTATCTAAGCAGCCCCTAGCTTTTATTTACGCTCTCTCTTTTTATTCTTGCTAACCTATCCAAAAACACCTACAATGTACTTCTAGTTTCATACTTGTTCTAGGTAAAGCGAACGTCAAGCGTGCGTAGAGTTGTATCGGTGGTCGATAGAACTTGAGGGAATATTTGTTCTACCTTTAGCTCCTCGTTGGGTTCGACACTCTTACTTATCGAAAGAGGCTACAATTGATCCCCTATACTTGTGGGTTATCAAGACCTTTTTCTGGCGCCGTTGTCGGGGAGTCATAGCGTGGGGTGAATATTCTCGTGTGTGCTTGTTTGCTTTATCACTAAGTAATTTTTATTTGTTGTTCTTAGTTGTTCTTTATCATTAGTTATGGATATGGAACACGAAAAACCAAAAAAATTAGGTGTACTTGCTGCTCATGGAGATGGGGAACCTCTTAAAACCCTCGATGCTCGTTATGTGGCAGAAATTATGTACTACTTTGATAATCCAGAGAAAACTCCATTCAATTTGGTAATGGGAGTAACGTTGGATCAACATGAATACTTTAGCGATTATCGCTTGACACAAAAAGGGAAACTATTATGGGATCAAATTTATATATTGAAGTGGTATGCTCGGCAAGTATGCTTGAGTTATGATTATACTTGTTGCTCTAGGATGAAGGCTCCACACCTTCCCTTTTCATGTAAATTTAATGATAATGAAACCTTGTCTTCTTATGCTAGAGGTATATATGATTACTATGATGTGGAACAAATAGAAGAATTTGTTGCTTTTAAGGGTGCTTATGAAATTGAATCTTTGTTTGAAAAGTATGAAGCTTTTGATGATGATGTTTATAGGCCTGAAAATTTAGCTATCCTAAAATATTTTTATGATAATTATGAATATAATTCCTATATTGATGCGCTTATTGAGAAAGTCTCCGCTGTCCAAGAAGAGACTAATATTTTGCAGGAACCTATGGAAGAAGAAATTGATGAAACTGTGAGCTCATTGGATGAAAAAGATGATGAGGAGAGCGAAGAACAAAAGGAGGAAGAGCGGATTAGCTACCCGTGCCCACCTTCTAATGAGAGTAACTCTTCAACTCATACATTGTTTAATTTCCCTTCATGCTTACCGAAGGATGATTGTTATGATCCCGTTGATTCTCTTGAAATATCCCTTTTTGATGATGCTTGCTATGCTTGTGGCCAAGATGCCAATATGAATTATGCTTATGGAGATGAACTTGCTATAGTTCCTTATGTTAAACATGAAATTGTTGCTATTGCACCCATGCATGATAGTCCTATTATCTTTTTGAATTCTCCCGACTACACTATATCGGAGAAGTTTGCCTTTTTTAAGGATTATGTTGATGGGTTGCCTTTTTCCGTTGCACATGATGATTTTGATATATATAATATGCATGTGCTTGATGCTCCTACTTGCAATTATTATGAGAGAGGAACTATATCTCCACCTCTCTATGTTTCCAATACGATAAAATTGCAAGAAACTGTTTATACTATGCATTGGCCTTTACTTTGTGTGCATGAATTGTTCTTTTATGACATGCCGATGCATAGGAAGAGAGTTAGACTTCGTCATTGCTTGATATATGTTGCTTTGTGCTCACTACTAAATTATAAATCATTGTTAATTAAAATTGGCTTTGATATACCTTGGGGTCCGGGTGGATCCATTACTTGAGCACTATATGCCTAGCTTGATGGCTTTAAAGAAAGCGCTGCCAGGGAGACAACCCGGAAGTTTTAGGGAGTCATTTATTTCTGTTGAGTGCTTTTATATAGTTTAAAAACAACAAAAATAAAGAGGGTAACCCAAAACTTTTTCAAAAAGGAAAGTGAAAGTGAGAGAGACAAGCATTGTTGAAGTGGGAGCTAGCCTTGAACCTTGTTCATGCTCATGGAAACTTTGTGAATCTTGATTACAGAAACTTTTCAACAAAAATAATTATCCCCTTGTACAATTCCATTGTATTATAAAAATAATGTACCAAGGTTTGCCTTTAGGATGTTTACAATGCTTGTTGGTTTGTACGGTGCAGGACAGAAACTTTGGCTGTAGTGCGCGATTTTTAATTTTTTACTGGAACGTCAAATGGTTCTGATTCTTTTTGCACTGTCTTTCTATAAAAATTGTTTATTTTTCCTAATTTTGGCATAATGTTTCAAGTACCAGAAGTATAGTTAATGTTCATATTGTTACAGACTGTTCTGTTTTAGACAGATTCTGTTTTTGACGCATAGTTTGCTTGTTTTGATGAAACTATCAATTTATATCAGTGGATTAAGCCATGGAAAAGCTATATTACAGTAGACAAAATGCAAAAACAAAATATGAATTGGTTTGCAACAGTACTTAGAGTAGTGATTTGCTTTATTATACTAACGGATCTTACCGAGTTTTCTGTTGAAGTTTTGTGTGGATGAAGTGTTCGATGATCGAGAAGGTCTCGATATGAGGAAAAGGAGGAGAGGCAAGAGCTCAATCTTGGGGATGCCCAAGGCACCCCAAGTAAATATTCAAGGAGACTCAAGCGTCTAAGCTTGGGGATGCCCCGGAAGGCATCCCCTCTTTCTTCAACAAGTATCGGTATGTTTTCGGATTCGTTTCGTTCATGCGATATGTGCAAGTCTTGGAGCGTCTTTTGCATTTAGTTTTCATTTTTATTTTATGCACCATGCTGGTATGGGATAGTCCTTGGTTGACTTATAGAATGCTCTTTGCACTTCACTTATATCTTTTGAGTATGGCTTTATAGAATGCTTCATGTGCTTCACTTATATCATTTGAAGTTTGGATTGCCTGTTTCTCTTCACATAGACAACCGCCACTTGTAGAATGCTCTTTTTCTTCAATTATATTTGTTAGAGCGTGGGCATATATTTTGTAGAAAGAATTAAACTCTCTTTCTTCACTTATATCTATTTAGAGAGATGACAGGAATTGGTCATTCACATGGTTAATCATAAAATCCTACGTAAACTTGTAGATCGCTGAATATGATATGTTTTATTCCTTGCAATAGTTTTGCAATATAAAGATGGTGATATTAGAGTCATGCTAGTGGGTAGTTGTGGATTAGTAGAAATACTTGTGTTGAGGTTTGTGATTCCCGTAGCATGCACATATGGTGAACCGTTATGTAACGAAGTCGGAGCATGAGGTATTTATTGATTGTCTTCCTTATGAGTGGCGGTCGGGGACGAGCGATGGTCTTTTCCTACCAATCTATCCCCCTAGGGGCATGCGTAGTAGTACTTTGCTTCGATGGATAATAAACTTTTGCAATAAGTATGTGAGTTCTTTATGACTAATGTTGAGTCCATGGATTATACGCACTCTCACCCTTCCATCATTGCTAGCCTCTTCGGTATCGTGCATTGCCCTTGGTGCAAACTTCGCCGGTGCATCCAAACCCCGTGATATGATACGCTCTGTCACACATAAGCCTCATTATATCTTCCTCAAAACAGCCACCATACCTACCTATTATGGCATTTCCATAGCCATTCCGAGATATATTGCCATGCAACTTCCATCATCATCATATACATGACTTGAGCATTTATTGTCATATTGCTTTGCATGATCGTAAGATAGCTAGCATGATGTTTTCATGGCTTGTCCGTTGATGTCATTGCTATGCTAGATCATTGCACATCCCGGTACACCGCCGGAGGCATTCATATAGTCATATCTTTGTTCTAGTATCGAGTTGTAAGTAAATAAAAGTGTGATGATCATCATTATTAGAGCATTGCCCCATTCAAAAAAAGAGAGAGGCCAAAGAAGCCTAAATAAAAAAAGGGGGGCCAAAGAAGCCCGCAAAAAAAAATAAAAAAAGGGAAAAGGGGCAATGTTACTATCCTTTTACCACACTTGTGCTTCAAAGTAGCACCATGTTCTTCATATGGCGAGTCTCTTGAGTTATCACTTTCATATACTAGTGGGAATTTTCATTATAGAACTTGGCTTGTATATTCCAACGATGGGCTTCCTCAAATGCCCTAGGTCTTCATGAGCAAGCAAGTTGGATGCACACCCACTTAGTTTCAGTTTGAGCTTTCATATACTTATAGCTCTAGTGCATCCGCTGCATGGCAATCCCTACTCCTCACATTGACATCAATTGATGGGCATCTCCATAGCCCGTTGATTAGCCGCGTCGATGTGAGACTTCCTGCTTTTTTTGTCTTCTCCACATAACCCCCATCATCATATTCTATTCCACCTATAGTGCTATATCCATGGCTTGCGCTCATGTATTGCGTGAGGGTTGAAAAATCTGAAGCATGTTAAAAAGTATGAACCAATTGCTCGGCTTGTCATCGGGGTTGTGCATGATGTGAATATTTTGTGTGGTGAAGATGGAGCATAGCTAGACTATATGATTTTGTAGGGATAACTTTCTTTGGCCATGTTATTTTGAAAAGGCATGATTGCTTTATTAGTAGGCTTGAAGTATTATTGTTTTTATGTCAAATGATAGACTATTGCTTTGAATCACTCGTGTCTTAATATTCATGCCATGATTAGATTATGTGATCAAGATTATGCTAGGTAGCATTCCACATCAAAAATTATCTTTTTTATCATTTACCTACTCCAGGACGAGCAGGAATTAAGCTTGGGGATGCTGATACGTCTCCGTCGTATCTATAATTTTTTATTGTTCCATGCCAATATTATACAACTTTCATATACTTTTTGGCAACTTTTTATACTATTTTTGGGACTAACATATTGATCCAGTGCCCAGTGCCAGTTCCTGTTTGTTGCATGTTTTATGTTTTGCAGAAACCCCATATCAAACGGAATCCAAACGGGATAAAAACGGACGGAGAATATTTTTGGAATATTTGGAAAATATGGGAGGAAGAATCAACGCAAGACGGTGCCCGAGGTGGCCACGAGGCAGGGGGCGCGCCTGCCCCCTCGTGGGCCACCCGTAAGGCGGTTGCTGCTCTACTTTGGCCACAAGAAAGCTAATTTTCGGAAAAAAATCTCGGCGAAGGTTTCAATCCAATCGGAGTTACGGATCTCCATATATGTACGAAATGGTGACAGGGCAGAATATCAGAACGCGGAACTAGAGAGAAACAGAGAGACGGATCCAATCTCGGAGGGGCTCTCGCCCCTCCCACGCCATGGAGGCCAAGGACCAGAGGGGAAACCCTTCTCCCATCTAGGGAGGAGGTCAAGGAAGAAGAAGACGAAGGGGCCCCCTCTCCCCTTCTCTTCCGGTGGCGCCGGAAAACTGCCGTGGCCATCATCATCACCGCAATCTTCACCAACAATTTCACCGCCATCATCACCAACTCTTTCCCCCTCTATGCAGCGGTGTAACCTCTCTCTTACCCATTGTAATCTCTACTTAAACATGGTGCTCAACGCTATATATTATTTCCCAATGATGTATGGCTATCCTGTGATGTTTGAGTAGATCCGTTTTGTCCTATGGGCTATTTGATGATCAAGATTGGTTTGAGTTGCATGTTTTATTATTGGTGTTGTCCTATGGTGCTATCCGTGTCGCGCAAGCGTGAGGGATCCCTGCTGTAGGGTTTGCAATATGTTCATGATTTCCTTATGGTGGGTGGCGTGAGTGACAGAAGCACAGACCCGAGTAAGTAGGTTGTTTGCGTATGGGATAAAGGGGACTTGATGCTCTAATGCTATGGTTGGGTTTTACCTTAATGATCTTTAGTAGTTGCGGATGCTTGCTAGAGTTCCAATCATAAGTGCATATGATCCAAGTAGAGAAAGTATGTTAGCTTATGCCTCTCCCTCAAATAAAATTGCAATAATGATTACCGGTCTAGTTATCGATTGCCTAGGGACAAATAACTTTATCGTGACAAAAAGCTCTCTACTAAAACTAATTTAGTTGTGTCTTTATCTAAGCAGCCCCTAGCTTTTATTTACGTGCTCTCTTTTTACTCTTGCTAACCTATCCAAAAACACCTACAATGTACTTCTAGGTTCATACTTGTTCTAGGTAAAGCGAACGTCAAGCGTACGTAGAGTTGTATCGGTGGTCGATAGAACTTGAGGGAATATTTGTTCTACCTTTAGCTCCTCGTTGGGTTTGACACTCTTACTTATCGAAAGAGGCTACAATTGATCCCCTATACTTGGGGGTTATCAGTCGTGACATTGACACGAAAGGCACACCTCTCAAAATGTATTCATCTTTGTTTTAAGCTTCGAGCTCTGGCACCTCTGCAAATCTCTGCTTCCCTCTACGAAGGGCATTTCTATTTACTTCCATGTTACTTACTTTTACTGTTGAGTCATTACCTTCACATTCAAAGCACCAATTCAGAGAGTGCTATTGTCATTCTTAGTTTAACATGCATTGAGTCTAGTTAATGTTGCATGTGACATGACTGGATCTCTTCTACCATGAATTACAATGTTTAGTTGTTGCTTAAACTTCAGAGGTGCTCTACATTTATGTTTTGCGGTCTCAGAAAGGGCTAGCGAGATACCATGTTATCATATTGTATCATGATTGTTTTGACAAATTGTTGGCATCTGAGATATCTCATTATTGCTCGCTAGTTGATTATGTTATTGTCATTAGTAAATGTGAGACCTAAGTGTTATCATTCATATGGATAATTCATAATCTTTGCTGAGAACTTCATTGCTAGTTAAGTATATATGCAGCAAAGAGAAGAAAAGAGTTTGTAGAAGTTTTTCTTTATCACTTTCAGTTTGTCAACTGAATTACTTGAGGACAAGCAATGAATTAAGCTTGGGGGAGTTGATACGTCCCAAATGTATCTACTTTTTCAAACACTTTTGCTCTTTTATTGGACTCCAATTTGCATGATTTGGACGAAACTAACCTGGACTGATGTTGTTTTCAGCAGAACTACCAAGGTGTTGTTTTTTGTGCAGAAATAAAAGTTCTCGGATTGGACTAAAAATTTAGGGAGAATATTTCCAGAATATATATAAAATATTGGCGAAGAGAACTACTCGAGGGGGCCACCCAAGAGCCACGAGCTTAGGGGGCGTGCCTACCCCCTAGGTGCGCCATACGAGCTCGTCGGCCCCTTAGGCCTCCCGCAACCCTAACTCCAACTCCATAAGTACCATTTCATAGAGGAAAAAAATGGAGAGAAGGAATCATCGTGTTTTCTGATACGAAGCCGCCACCACCTCCTGTTCTTCATCGGGAGGGCTGACGTGGAGTCCGTTCGGGGCTTCGGAAGGTGGAAACCATCACCGTCCACTAATGTAGGATGCTGCTAACGCGACACTATGATCAGAGACCCTTTGCCGAAACTGTGTGCGATGCAATAATCGCAAACGATGGTGTAAAAACCCCGTCAAAAAAGGTGCAAAACGTTTGCGATGGCGGAGCCATCAAACACGGTTCAGATTTTAGTTGCGTGTGCGATGTAGGGCACACGGTTAATCCATTCAAACTGTTTGCGATGACGAAGAACAACAGAAACGGGCAACCATATCAATGTGTGTGCAATGCAGGACACACGGTTAATCCATTCGAACTGTTTGCGATGAGATAGAACAACAGAAACAGACAACCATATCAATGTGTGTGTGATATACGGCATACGGTTCACTCGGACGTACTGTTTTTTATTAGGGAACACAACAGAAACGGTTCAACTTAACAAGATGTGTGTGATATGCGGCAAACAGCCGACTCGGATGAACTGTTTGCGATGAGAAATTACAACACAGATGGTCAATACAGTTACTTTGTGTGCGATTCTATGTGTACAAAAAACTTTGAAAAATGCAAACTAGTTGCTTGCGGTGGCTAGGAGTACCGCACACGATGCGTCTGCGAGTACTATGTTACACATATGTTTCCTTATGTTAACATGTGTGTGAATTTGCAATATGGACAGTTAATATGCAAATGCCTTCTGGACATCGGGCACACGCTTAAACTCAAGGAACTGTGTATGATACTAATACTTTCCATGAAAATGTATGAACTTGGGTAACAAAATTTGAGTAACATATATATAGTGGTTACACTATTCGACAAAAGGAGGATCTTCGTAACACGGTTTTGACAACCATATGGTCCATATCTACATACTTAACATAGTAACAACTATTACATTTTAAGAGGCTAAGGGCCAACAACCATATGGTCCATATCTACATACTTAACATATATAGTAACAGCTGGCACATTTTAAGAGGCTAAGGGCCAACAACCACAACTATCCACTGGAAGCAGCTTGATCACGGCGACTCGGCATCTCGTCAATGAAAAGGAAGAGCCCTCCTGTGCCTTGGTAGAGCATGAGTAGAACAGTGTCTCCAATTTTCCAATATGGATGCATTGCCACGAGAAGCGAGAACTTGTTAATTTGAATGGTTCCATTTCTGCGGGAAATGCAGTACCTTCCAATCACTTTGGCGTTATTAGCAGGCACAAGTGTAATTCAACCATGCCGGGAAATCAATCCAGGAACTACTAGAGGGGGCAATTTCTATTGACATGTAGAATAAAAAACAATTGTAACATATCGTTGAAGATATATATAGTTTATGAGCATCAACATTAAAAATAAGACTTTTTACCAGCGTTTTGTGCAGACAATTGGTCTTGTTCAGTGTGTGCACCATAGGTATAATTAATCCCATCCAAAATCCAGCGTTCATACGATGTGCTATCTCTGTCGGATTATCAACAAAGTTTATGACATGCTTCAAGTCCTTCCAATGAAATTTGGTACGCTTAGTAACATATAGATCTTTCACCATGCATCCAACATATCCTGCTCAAAAGGTGGAAAGGTATTATTTATTCAAAACATGGCAGAAGATTATATAGTGCGCATAAATTGGTAATAGAATTTGTTACTGCCTAGGAACGGAGTCAGAATATGATATCACAATTGGTTGCTTAAATAGTGATCAATTGGTTGCTTCAATAGTAATATGACATCATGGAGAAAGTTGAAAGGACACTAACCTCGATCAGACTTTGATCGGCTGATGACGTTGGGGAAGTAAACATCCATGTTAATTAGACCAGGCTGTGGTGCACACACTAGAATTTTATTGCCAGCTTTCAGTTCATAACACTTAGACATTTTTCTCCAAAGGTCCGCATTAAAATAGGAGTGACCATATTTTTATCAAGTTTTACGCTAACCATCATTGTAAATCCATGTTGTGTTGTCAATATGACATCCTGGGAGTCATCGGCAAAGTAAAGCCCAAGATTTCCTTCTACTCATGTTCTTGCGAAGCAAGGGATGTACTGCTTGAAATGAAAATTAAGATCGTAAATTAGGTATATTGAAATAACAGAGCAAGATGCAAATATGGGAGTAACTGATAGAACATATCAATATATAGATGAAAGCAAAGTACAAAAATATAGAATTAAAAATAAATAATGTAACAAAGATTTGATGCAAATATATAGATAATGTAGCAACACACGATATATGTTCACAAATTTAGGCCATGCCGACCGTGGTAGGTTGAGATTGCACATACCGAGCGCTGCCTGAAGTCATCCGGAATGGTGAGATAGAACTTCGTTTCCGACTGGCCACGACCACAATTGCCTGATTTGTGCTCGCACTGTGGACACATGAATGAACAATCACGAATCAGATAGAACAAAAATGATTCCATGGCGATTTCCGCCGGTTGATTAACAGCGACGGACGGACTGCGATAAGAGATGAGTGAATATTTTGCTAATTAAGTTGATTACCTTCTCCATGAGAAAAATTCCCGGCCCAATCCCGCAGAAAACCCCAGTCGACCAGAGTCTAGAATGTCGGTGCAGATAGGCGGAAAGCGGTAGGGGCGAAATCCCGTGCCGTGTGGAGCATGATCTACGCCCACCGCCAATAGCCGTCGAGCTTAGGGTGCAGAGTTGCGGAGGAGTCCGTGGCGAGTGAGTGGGGACGAAGTGGGCGAGGGTTTTCTTTTTCCTTTTGCATGTGTGAGTGAAGACACACGGTTCGCAGAGGCGACGAAAATGAATCGTGTGCGATAGTAAATCACCGAGATTGAATGGGAATCCAAATTTCCTTTGTCCTTCATCCATGAGTTTTTTTCTACGATGAACATAAACCCTGCTAATCACCGTGTTCAAAGTTGACACTTTTCCGGGTTCATTTACAATATTTAGGGGATTATGTGCATTTTGTAGGCATTAATGCACTTAATTCAAATTCAAACAATTGGTGCTTGAAATGGTGCACTGTCGTGGATCTAAGACTGACAGTAGAATGGGGGGTAGGTATGTAGAGGCAAGATCCTAGCTATGGCGAAGTTGTACACACGAGTTTTACGAGTTCAGGCCCTTCGCGGTGGAAGTAATAGCCCTACGTCTCGGTGCCTGGAGGCGGTCGACTGGATTATCCATCTGTGTGTTACAGGGGGTGAGAACCCTTGTCTTAGAGGAGGGGGGTGGCTTATATAGAGTGCGCCAGGACCCCAGCTCCCCTCCGTTGCACAGGGTTCAATGTACATAAAGCGAGAGCATTACAAGTAACGTCAATAATAAAGTGCTATAAATGATCATTAAGTCTATGAGTAAACGCTCGACCGTTGCTACGCAGAGTGGCTTTAGGTCTTCTGTACGTCGAGTGGTCTTTTACATGGTCGAATGGTAGAGTGGTCGAGTGACCTAAAGAAGGAGGGGTCTCCGAGTGAATGGTAGGTCGAGTGGATTGCACTCGACACCTTTGTTGGGCCCTCCCTATTTACTCTTGAACTTCTTTGCTTCTAAGACAAGGACCTTAGGTAGGACGTATAGGTCAGGCCTATTACCCTACCCCAGGTCTATGTCCTCATCATTAGCCCCCGAATGGATTAAGGTCCGAGTGAAAAGAAGGTTGAAGTTGATCTTGCTTTGACTCTTGCCTTTCTCAAGAATTCATCTCTAAACGGAGGCCAGTGTTGGAACTTCGGCTTTGTTTCAGTCGCCTTGATCGATTCAGAAATTGCCGATTGGTTTTTATAACGTCACCCGTTGAGTGTTGTCTTTGACGCGAAATCTTTGGAGTGATCGGTTGCAGAGAACCCCGGATTTCGCGGGATTCGAAATTTCGGTGGAAGCACGCCAGGCGGAGTGCGCCGTGGTAAGCGGAGTGGATAAACAGGATGTTTCGATTTCTGGACCACCTTTTTCGCCACGTATCCCGCGTGCGATTGTTGAGGGATTTGACGGGATCGCCCGGACCCACGCGTCAGCCACTCAGAAGTGGGCCTTTAAAAGCGGCGAGGCCGAGGAGTCCGCACTGTGCGTGCCCATTCTCCTTCTTCTTCCTCTTGCTCCTTCACCCCATCCGGCTTCTCCACTCTCGACGCCGCCACTCCGCTGCCATGGGGAAGGAGAAAACGGCGGCGCTGGAACGCGCGAAGAAGGCGACGGGGGCGGCGAAAAGCAAGAAGACGAATCGGGGATCTTCATTGCGCTCGGGGCTGCCATCGGGTTGGATCCAGGGAGACTGGATCCGATCTTCGCTTTGGCAGGAAGACTTGGACGAGATGGCCGAGGTAGGGCTGATCGTCCATGAGGCTGCGCAGTTGCCGGAGGGGAAACGGAGCCGCAACCGCGACCGGGTGAGTGTGTTTTGCTTGCCACCCATGTCGACCGCGGCTTGTCGCTTCCTCCACACCCCTTTTTTCGAGGTTTCTTGAATTTCTTCGGGGCTCAACTCCATCATTTTACTCCCAACACCATCACATATCTTTCCGCATTCGTGTCCATGTGCGAGAATTTCCTGGGGTGTCGACCGCACTGGGGTCTTTTCAAGCACATTTTCACCATCCGCTCCCAAACAGTGAAGAAAGCAAACTCGAACGACGAGAAAACCCATGTTATCCAGATGTGTGGGGCCTGGGTATCCAGAAGAGGAAGAGGAGTTCCTTTCCTTCGATGACTCTTCCTGAGTCGGTCAGGGGCTGGCAGTTGACCTGGTTCTACTGCCAGGATATCGCGACCCCAGGCCAGTCGACTGGACTTCCTCCTTTTTCTTTTGATCGTGTTCAGACTCCATCTTCGTTGAAAGTGACCGCAGCGGAGAAGGCGGAGACAGGCATGCTGGTCGAGAGGGTGGTTCAGCTAATCAACCAAGGCGTCACCGGCATGGATCTGCTGGAGGTGTTCCTCAGTCGGCGCATTCAACCGCTCCAGGCCTGTGACCACTCCATGTGGATGTACTCCGGGGCCGGTGACACTGCTCGGGTTCATCCAGAGGAATGCCAGCCAAAACAGTGGCCCAATGGCTGAGGGGCATCACCGGGAACAAGGACAACCCCAGGGGCGCTAGGAGAGTCAACCCTTTCAACGACAGCAACCAGCCAGACAAGGTTTGACCCCTATAATCGATTGCATTTGGATGTGTTTTCTGACTATTTGCTAATCCGACTAATTTCCACTCGGTTCCTTGTCTTGTAGATTTACACAGAGATGTACTCAATGCCCAATGGCGAACAAGCTTTGGAGAAGGACCATGAGGGCGAGGATAGCGTGGAGGAGAGCGGCGAATGGGAGTCACCAGCTGACGATGACGAAGATGAGAGCGACGAGTCGGACGATGAGGAGGTAGTTGACTCACCGCCTCGTTCAGAACGTCGATCCAAGCAGCACCATGATCCCGCGTGCAGGCGCGGTAAGGCTGTGGCCTCGAGCGCTCCATCTCAAAAGCGCGCTCGGTCTTCGACTCCGGAATTGGCTGAAAAAGTCACCAAGCAGCCCAAGATCAATCCCTCGAAGGCTCGGAAGACCTTGCCTAGAATTAAGATGGATGTTCATGTTGCTTCCGGGTAAATGTTCTTCCCGTATTTTCTTGTTCCGACCGATTCTCTTGTATTGACCGAGTGGATGATGAACCTTTCCAGCCCGGCCTCTGCCGCGACTGATATGGATATTGACAAGGTCCCAAATGACGAGGAAACCGACGACGCAGCTACCTCCAAAGCCAGTAAGTCTGCCCGACTCGAATTTATTTGGACGGCTAGATTGTTTGTCAGTTGTCTTTCTGATTTTCTCTATTTGCTGCAGCTCCACGAGACGTTGTTGTGCTTCCGGACGATGAAGAAGAAGTACCGCTGAGGGAAAGGAGGAGGAGGGACAAGGAACTGAGCGGGAAAGTGCCTGAGGTTTAGGTTCCTCGGTCGACTGTGATGCCTGGGACGGCGGTCGAGCGATCGACGGATCCGGCTCGCACCAACGTCACTTTCGCTATCCCATTGTCGACTGATTGCCCATCAGGATCAGCTGCTCGGACCCCTGTTGCTCCAATACAACTCCATGCATTAGACCCAGCGGCTGCTTCGACTGCTCTGCTATCATCGCTTTTCACTGTGTATCAAACTCCAGACGACCCACCGAGTGCCGCCAAGGAAGCTCTTCTTCAGTTGAATCTTGTGATGGGGCAAATGAAAGTGGTGCATGAGGCCAGTCAGGTGGCCTTCAACGCTGGAGCTGCTCTGCAGACCATTGTCCAGGTTAGTTGATTTCCGATCGATCATATTTCTCGTCCGATCACCCACTGGGGTGTGACTGTTTTGAAGTTGCACAAGTCAATTTGAGTCGACTTGGATTGAATCTTTGAACTAGTGGGGGCACTCTGGTGCACCCACTGGGTGTAGTCCCCGAGACCATAGTTGACTGCGGGCAGTTGACGGTGGTCTGATAATCTAAATTTTGTCACTCGGTCTGGGCGGACAGGTCGAATGGAACCAGAACCAGTGGGGGCACGCTAAGTGCACCCACTGGGTGTAGTCCCCGAGACCGTGGTTGACTGCGGGCAGTCGACTATGGTCTGAGAATGGCTTTTTTTTACAACTCGCGCTGGGCAGACCATGCCTAGTGTTTACTCAAACAAGTGGGGGCACGCTAAGTGCACCCATTGGGTGTAGTCCCCGAGACTGCCGTTGAATGTTTGATTCGGCGGTAGTCTTAGAGTAACTGTCACTGTGATGTCTTTTTGTTTCAGTCGACTGATATGTCTTATGTATTGACCGCAGAAATCTTGTGATCTCGGAGCCCAAATTTCTACATTGAACAAGAAACAAATCAGCCTCAACCTTGATCTGGAACTGGCCAGAAAGAATCCCAAAACTGCTCGTGACGAAGTAGCTGCCATGGGAGGTAACCAATCGTCAACTGTCCATCTCACTACTGGCACTTTTCCTTTCCATTATTTGAACCGAGTGACTCCACTCGAGCAGATGTATGTAGTGAAAACCGTCAACTCCAAGCTCATCTGAAGAATGTTATTTCTTTAGAGAAAATGAAGCAGGCTTTGGAGAAGAAGGATCTGGATCTTGCTGCTGCACAGAAGGAAGCGCGAGAGAAAACGACACTTGCCGACAAGAAGCTTGCTTCAGTCGGCAAGTTAGAAGAAGAGAACTCCAAACTGAAGACTGATGTCTCTGACGCCAATCGGGAGGTCGAGCGACTGAAGAAAGACAAGGACAAGCTGACTGACGAGCTTGGGAGCCTCAAGGCCAAGAAGGGCGAGTTGGAATCTTATCTGGGCCAGCTTGCTGCAAAACTGGTCTTAAAACTTGAAGGTACTGATGTTCGACTGACTTATTACGGTCGATTGTCAGGCCTTATTATATCGTCGACTCACCATTTACTCAACTGTGCAGAACTTTGCCAAGACTTTGAAGCGGAAACTGGGCGGGTCGAGACGGGTCTCGATCCCATAAATTGCCCAGTCAAAGATGACACCATAATGAATGTGCTGTGGTTGGAATCTCGCATGGACAGCGCGGTTGCTTATCTTGCCCGCCTGAAGGCGGCGATGTCTCGGGTTGATGCTGAATTCTGGCCTCAGGCGGAACTGTCTCAAGACCTCGAGTCTCTGATGGCTCGACTGAATCAAATACCTGATCGAGTGCAAGAATGGAAAAAGTCATCTGCTCGCTGCGGTACTGATGTCGCCTTGTCCCTGGTCCGAGTGCACTGCAAGGATGTCAAAGAAGACAAGCTAGCGGAGCTCAAGGTTGCTAACACAAAAAGGCACACTTTCCAGTCCTTCATGGACACTTTCCTTGACGCTGCCACTCGCATCGCAGACAGCATAGACCTTGACAGTTTCTGCGACCCAGCCAGTCCTTCTCCCGACGAGTGACCAAAAAACATTATGCTCCATCTTTATTTGCCTCGGAATGCCGAGTGATTGTGTAATCGTTAAACTTCTTCGGGCTTGATGCTCGAGTACTTCTGATATGCGGTCCGGAACCTTAGGATTTATCTGAACTTGGTTTATCTTGGAATATGCTTGCGTTTGCCTTCGAGTGGGTTTTGTTCCTCACTCGGAATAATCTTTGAACTTGAGATGCAGCTCTGAGGAGGAGATTTCAATCGACCTGCACCTCGTCGTCCTTGCGGATGAGCATGGAGCGTACGTTGTACTTGTGGTGTAGCTCCGAGGAGAAGGTTGCAGTCGACCTGCACCTCGTCGTCCTTGCGGATGAGGATGGAGCGTACATTGTACTTGTGGTGTAGCTCCGAGGAGAAGGTTGCAGTCGACCTGCACCTCGTCGTCCTTGCGGATGAGGATGGAGCGTACGTTGTACTTGTACCGCAGCTCCGAGGAGTAGGTGGCAGTCGACCTGCACCTCGTCGTCCCTACGGATAGGGATGTGTTTCAAACTTAGGCGAGTACTGGACTGCAGCTAGGCCCCCGAGTGGGAGGGTTGCTCTCCACTCGGTAGAATTTTCTTTAAACTTAGGCGAGTACTGGACTGCAGCTAAGCCCCCGAGTGGGAGGGTTGCTCTCCACTCGGTAGGATTTTTCAAACTTAGGCGAGTACTGGACTGCAGCTAAGCCCCCGAGTGAGAGGCTTGCTCACCACTCAGTAGGATTTTATAAACTTAGGCGAGTACTGGACTGCAACTAAGCCCCCGAGTGGGAGGGTTGCTCTCCACTCGGTAGGATTTTCAAACTTAGGCGAGTACTGGACTGCAGCTAAGCCCCCGAGTGAGAGGCTTTCTCACAACTCGGTAGGATTTTATAAACTTAGGCGAGTACTGGACTGCAGCTAAGTCCCCGAGTGGGAGGGTTGCTCTCCACTCGGTAGGATTTTTCAAACTTAGGCGAGTACTGGACTGCAGCTAAGCCCCCGAGTGACAGGCTTGCTCTCCACTCGGTAGGATTTTTCAAACTTAGGCGAGTACTAGACTGCAGCTAAGCCCCCGAGTTAGAGGCTTGCTCACCACTCGGTAGGATTTTATAAACTTAGGCGAGTACTGGACTGCAGCTAAGCCCCCGAGTGGGAGGGTTGCTCTCCACTCGGTAGGATTTTTCAAACTTAGGCGAGTACTGGACTGCAGCTAAGCCCCCGAGTGAGAGGCTTGCTCACCACTCGGTAGGATTTTTTGAACTTAGGCGAGTACTGGACTGCAGCTAAGCCCCCGAGTGAGAGGCTTGCTCACCACTCGGTTGGATTTTATAAACTTAGGCGAGTACTGTACTGCAGCTAAGCCCCCGAGTGAGAGGCTTGCTCACCACTCGGTAGGATTTTATAAAATTAGGCGAAACGGATTCGCAGCTAAGCCCCCCGAGTGATAGGCTTGCTCACCACTCGGTAGGATTTTATAAACTTAGGCGAAACGGATTCGTAGCTAAGCCCCCGAGTGAGATGCTTGCTCACCACTCGGTAAGATATAAACTTAGGCGAAACGGATTCGCAGCTAAGCCCCCGAGTGAGAGGGTTTGCTCACCACTCGGTAGGATTTTTCAAACTTAGGCGAGTACTGGACTGCAGCTAAGCCCCCGCGTGAGAGGCTTGCTCACCACTCGGTAAGATTTTTTGAACTTAGGCGAGTACTGGACTGCAACTAAGCCCCCGAGTGAGAGGCTTGCTCACCACTCGATAGGATTTTATAAACTTAGGCGAAACGGATTCGCAGCTAAGCCCCCCGAGTGAGAGGCTTGCTCACCACTCGGTAGGATTTTATAAACTTAGGCGAAACGGATTCGCAGCTAAGCTCCCGAGTGAGAGGCTTGCTCACCACTCGGTAAGATTTTATAAACTTAGGCGAAACGGATTCGCAGCTAAGCCCCCGAGTGAGAGGGTTTGCTCACCACTTGGTAGGATTTTTCAAACTTAGGCGAAACGGATTCGCAGCTAAGCCACGCACTGGGGGATTTCAGACACAAATATAAGCAACGACAATCATTTTAGAAGACTGTAAACCTCTTGTCTTTGATAAACAAACTACAAAGGTATTTCTTATTACATCTCAATAGAATGAGTGCTTAAGTATAAAAGGGGCGGAGCAGCTCCGCATTCCAAGCGCGCGGTTCGTCTTTCTTGTGCTCGACATTATAGAGGTGGTACGCCTGGCATGTCAGAAGGTTTCCATGTGAAGATGTCCCAGTTCTCACGGAGGAACTGGATGAGTGCTTCTTCCTATTTGCTGTCGAGTGAAGTTGAAATATGAGTAGGAGCAGCATTAGGATCGGTCGGCTGAATATGAATCGGTTTGGTTTCACCGGACGACTGAAATGCAGAATCTGTGGCAGGCTTCTTGGAGGGCAACAAATCACTCGGATATGCGTTCTTCCGGTATTCTTGCATTTCGGCTGCTGCCATTTTTGCATCGGCGATTTTTGAGCCCTTCTGGAAGCACTCTTCTGCCTTCTGCCGATTGCCAATGATAGTGATCACCCCTCTGGGACCAGGCATTTTCAACTTGATGTACACGTAACATGGTCGAGCCATGAAACATGCATAGGCAGGCCTACCCAGAATAGCATGATAAGCACTCTGGAAATCCACTACTTCAAATGTCAACTTCTCTTTGCGGAAATTCTTGGAATCACCGAAAACCACATCAAGGGCGATCTGGCCGAGTGATTCAGCCTTCTTGCCGGGTATAACGCCATGGAAACTCATGTTGCTTTCACTAAGCTTGGACATCGGAATGCCCATTCCCTTCAAGGTCTCAGCATACAGGATATTCAGGCCACTACCACCATCCATCAGCACTTTAGTTAGTCGAGTGCCTTCAACAACTAGGTCGACCAGCAGCGCTTGCCTCCGAGGGGTGGCTATACGTGCCGGATGGTCAGACTGGTCGAATGTGATGGCAGTCTGGGACCACTTCAAATAACATGGTGTTGCCGGAGCAACCATGTTCACCTCTCTGTTGATAACTTTCAGTCGACTTTTGCTTTCAACATCAGCAAAAAACATTAGAGTGGAATTGACATTGGGAAAACCTTCACATTCTTCTTCCTTATCATCACCATGTTTAGATGTTAACTAACCCTGTTTAGATTAATCTATTTTAATTAATTAGTTTAATTATTAGTTAATTAATTAGTTAACCCTAATTACCCTAATCAGTCTATGACATGTGGGACCCACGTGTCAGATGACTGCTGATGTCAACATGATGTCATACTAATGTCATCGCAACACTGTTTCGGATAATGTATATATTAAATAATTAATTAAATTCCAGAAATTAGTAAATCTTTAGAAAATCATATCTTTTAAACCGTAGCTCAGATGAAAATACTTTCTACATGAAAGTTGCTCAGAACGACGAGACGAATCCGGATACGCAGCCCGTTCGCCCGCCACACATCCGTAGCATAGCAAACCGTTAACATTTCACCTTCGGTTCATCTATCCGAAAACGCGAAACGTCGGGGATACTTTCCCGGATGTTTCCCCCCTTCGTCGGTATCACCTACTACCGCGTTAGGGCTCACCTAGCACCGTGTATTGCCATGTTATGCCTTGTGATGCTTTGATTGCTCTGTTATTTATTGTGTTCCCCCTTCGTTACTTCTTTCCGGTAGACCCTGAGACCGATGCCGGTACCCCTGTGATCGGCTACATCGACGACGAACCCTTCTTGCCAGAGCAACCAGGCAAGCCCCCCCTGATCACCAGATATCGCCTATTCCTTCTCTATACTGCTTGCATTAGAGTAGTGTAGCATGTTACTGCTTTCGGTTAAGCCTATACTGATGCATAGCCTGTCATTTTTGCTACAGTTGTTACCCTTACCTGCTATCCTACTGCTTAGTATAGGATGCTAGTGTTCCATCAGTGGCCCTACACTCTTGTCCGTCTGCCATGCTATACTACTGGGCCGTGATCACTTTGGGAGGTGATCACGGGTTTATACTATATACATTATATACATGACACATGTGGTGACTAAAGTCGGGTCGGCTCGAGGAGTACCCGCAAGTGATTTTGATGAGGGGGCTGAAAGGACAGGTGGCTCCATCCCGGTAGAGGTGGGCCTGGGTTCCCGACGGCCCCCGACTGTTACTTTGTGGCGGAGCGACAGGGCAGGTTGAGACCACCTAGGAGAGAGGTGGCCTGGCCCTGGTCGGCGTTCGCGGATACTTAACATGCTTAACGAGATCTTGGTATTTGATCTGAGTCTGGCCATTTGGTCTATACGCACTAACCATCTACGCGGGAGTAGTTATGGGTATCCCGGCGTTGTGGTATCAGCCGAAGCTCTTCTTGACGTCAGCAACTGAGTGGCGCGCGCCGCATTGGACCGCAAGCTCGCGCTTGTATTAAGGGGGCTAGGTCTGCTTCCGGCCGCGTACGCAACGTGCAGGTGTGCATAGGGCGATGGGCCCAGACCCCTGCGCGCATAGGGTTAGACCGGCGTGCTGACCTCTCTGTTGAGCCTAGGTGGGGCTGCGACGTGTTGATCTTACGAGGCCGGGCATGACCCAGAAAAGTGTGTCCGGCCAAATGGGATCGAGCGTGTTGGGTTATGTGGTGCACCCCTGCAGGGAAGTTTATCTATTCGAATAGCCGTGTCCCTCGGTAAAAGGACGACCCGGAGTTGTACCTTGACCTTATGACAACTAGAACTGGATACTTAATAAAACACACCCTTCCGAGTGCCAGATACAACCCGGTGATCGCTCTCTAACAGGTCGACGAGGAGGGGATCGCCGGGTAGGATTATGCTATACGATGCTACTTGGAGGACTTCAATCTACTCTCTTCTACATGCTGCAAGATGGAGGCTGCCAGAAGCGTAGTCTTCGACAGGATTAGCTCTCCCCCTCTTATTCTGGCATTCTGCAGTTCAGTCCACCGATATGACCCTTTACACATATACCCATGCATATGTAGTGTAGCTCCTTGCTTGCGAGTACTTTGGATGAGTACTCACGGTTGCTTTTCTCCCTCTTTTCCCCTTTCTATATCGAATTGTCACAACCAGATGCTGGAGTCCAGGAGCTAGAGATCCTGAGGATGATTCTACATGGAGTTCGGCTTCGAGGAGTAGTTAGGAGGTCCTAGGCAGGAGGCCTTGCCTTTTCGATCGTTGCTACTTTTGTGCTAGCCTTCTCGAGGCAAACTTGTTTAACTTATGTCTGTACTCAGATATTGTTGCTTCCGCTGACTCGTCTATGACCGAGCACTTGTATTCGAGCCCTCAAGGCCCCTGGCTTGTATTATGATGCTTGTATGGCTTATTTATGTTTTAGAGTTGTGTTGTGATATCTTCTTGTGAGTCCCTGATCTTGATCGTACACATTTGCGTGCATGATTAGTGTACGGTCAAATCGGGGGCATCACAAGTTGGTATCAGAGCCGACTGCCTGTAGGAATCCCCCTTCCACACTCCTTGGCTGAAGTCGAGTCTAGTCAGTGAAAACTATTTTACTAACATGGTTGTGTGGCTTACGGGCCCACGTCGCCATTGGGTGGTACTAGGATCTTTTACTCCTCGACCTTTACTCTGGGACTCTGATCTCTCTTCTATTCGGGTAAGTGAATTTTTGCTAAATCTAACATTAGGGTCTCGTTATCACTTTCACCCGGAGAGCCCCTTATTGCTGATGATCGTCTGCTGCACGTTAAGACCCTGAAGATACTCTCCGCTGATAACCCGAGAACTTGTGTTCATCACTTTTGCAATTCCCTTTCATCGGTAAACCCCTATGGATAACCACGTATACTCGCTATTCATACAATGTTTCCCGGTTGATCTTGTTACTACAAGATACCCCGTAATTCTCTCTGTTGTTACGAGAATCCTTTGAGCTTACTGCCTTGCTATTCTTTGTCACCTGAATACCCCTACGGATAATTCTCGCACTTACCGAGTATCCGCTCATCCCCAGTTGAATTCAAGTATATCACAAAAGTGTTCAGAATACCATTCGATCTTTCGAAAATCCTCAGGAGCCTATTGCTCTTGAACTTCTTGCTTACTAGCATTATGATTAATCCCATAAGTCTCGAAATCTTATTGGCACCCTTTGTCATTACCTTTTTGAGTCCATTGATTCAATGTGTTGCGAATGCTCACAATCCTCAATCAGATCCTAGAATTCATCCTTCCGGCTCAGACATCATTTTTAACATGAGCTGGATCTCGACCAATCAAATCGTCATCGATTGTACCCCTAAGCCTACTCAACTTATCCATCCTTGATCAGAGCGTTGCTTTTGACCCCCTGATTTGGAAATCATAATTCTTTTACATTTGAACTTTGAGTTAGTCAGTTGTTTTTATAATCAGATCTCCTTGCATTCTTCCTCCTCTAGTTGAGTACCGATGCTCACATCAGATCCCTTGTGGACCATCGGTTCCTTTGTTGGATTTTATCCGACAGTGTCCTTCATATTGGATAACCTTGTGAGCCTTTCCATGGGTATATAATGCCTTTGGTAAATTGTATCATCTGTTTTTGAACAATGCTCTTCTTTCGAGCTTGTAATATTTACTTCGAAATTTGTGGTATATGTTCCTAAGATGCCCTGATGGGTTGAACCTATGCCTTCCTTAATCTGTGTGAACCCGAAAGTTTTCCAAGGTTCCTACTCCTCTGGTAATTCACCAGGTAGGTCTTCGCACTCAAATTATTTTTAATAGAGCAGTGAATGAAAGGTTATGCATTGCAGAAGTGGGAGTCGACCTTGAACTTTGTGTCCATGCCCATGGACACGATGTAGATCTTATCATTAAAAGCTTCTCTTAAATTAATTATTACCTTTGTATAAGTTCATCTTATATCTGGGATCTGGCCTTTTGCAATCGTGGTTCTGACCATGTTCTCCTTTAAACACCATTTCTCGTGCAAGTTTAAGCACTTGACTTCTGTAGAGCAATACCCAATCCAACCTCTATTTTAATCTGTCGTCGAGTATTACCCCCTGGTATCTCGAGATTATCACGGAACTGCATAACTTCTTATGAGTTCTCCATCAAGTATTACATTCTCATTGATTCCAATTGTTCACGGACTCCGAGTTATTAAACAACTCTTAGTAATCTCCTTTGCTTACGAGTTCGTACTCGATCACGTTATCCCTAGCCTGCTCAGCTATGTCATTATCGTGCCGATTTTAATTGTGCTACCTGGTCCTTCCCAGCGCACAAATTTCGACAGTGAGCTAATCTTACGTCGATTTTCCTTGCCATATCATTTAGCCTTGAACAACAAACTTGATTTCGAGTTTGTGTCGTACCCCTGGTTCCAATAACCTTTTGCTTCATCATTCCCTTGACTTGATGTCATCGCCAATCGATTACATCTTCATGAATTCTCTCGACAAATGTGTCATGATCATCATCAGCATTCCGAGCTCTTCCAGGATATCAATGGAATTCATGATGAGAAAGACCATCCTTGCCCTCGATGATTAGTATTATCATCGACCACTCTACTACCTTTCCTCCAACACAAACTTGTTCTTGTTTTGTGTTATACCTTGAGTTCCTTGCAATCCAGCAATTGTTCTTCTTTACACTGGAGTATTACCATCTTTTATGTCAAGAATGTCGTGAGAGTTTCACCACCTCTTAAGAAATTCTTGATACAGTGATGCTTCTCACCATCATCATTCTTCTCTTGGTCCCCGTGTTGAGTGAACTCTGTTATGAGAATTTAATATCTCTAGCAACCTTGTTACTTCAGAGTTAATGGATAATAATTCCAATGTAGTGTGCTGGTTGCTAAATTTCCATTCCGACGTTGGTCGTGCAACCCAGCCCATATTTCGGGTGCCCCTTTCAACCAATGTTTAATTGTGTATGTTTTCCTCGAGCATACATCATTATACCATTTGATCTGACAAATGTTATCTCCTTGTTCACATAGTTGTGGAAATCCATCTTTTGTTAATCTCGATGAATTGTCACTGATTCCATCAGCCACCTCCTCATCCTCTCGTTGGTTTACTGAGGGACTCTTGTTTCGGAACTCGCTTCCATAGTTCATTTCCCGAGAATCTTACAATGTTATCTCGTCAAATTGTGCCGCACCTTTTCTTCTCAGGCATCCTAAGTCTGCGGTATCCTGACACCAATCAGATCTGAATCTCGGTCAGATATGATGGTTGGAACATTTTCCAAGAGTCACAACATTGGTCTTTATATGGCCCGGTAAGGTGATGACATGCCTAGCACACCTGGCCGGAGGACCTATTGTTATAGTTTCCATCTTAGCAAGGTTAACCATTCTTCCATGAGGAAATTGTAAGACTTATTCTATAAGTTGTTCCTGATGAATCCTCTGTATATCCAAGTCCAACCTTTGCTTGAAGACCATGTCAATGCTATCTCGAAGCATGTCTGTGGTACTCCGGTTTTCAACAAGAACATTTGAAGCCCAATGCTAAATGTTTCTTGCTCAATTATCCAAACACCGCTGTATGGGTAATGTCATGAAGTTTGTCTCCCCTTACCTAAAGGGTTCTCTACATTATATATTGTCACAGATATCATGCTCTGCTTGTCCTTGGGAAGGATATACCATTGAAATATGTGTTTAAACACATTTTCCTTTCCATTCTTCTGTTTAATCTGATAATCATATTTTCCTTTCCATTGTTTGGTTTAACCTTTCTGGTGATCTATATGATCTAAGACGTAATATTCTCCTGCTTATGTAAACACCTCGGTGTACAATTCTGTCAGTAAGACCCTGTTACTATTGTCGATGATATTCCGATAACCACCGATGGACGAGAACTTTGCCTATTGGTCCGCCTCGTTCAACGAGCAGGAAAATGGTTCTCTTTGTCCCTCGCCCTTGGTACCAACGTTGTTGCCAACATAACTGACAGGCTACCCTCTGACATGTCTTGCTATCATGACCGTGTAAGATGCCAACAGCCTTTCTACTTTTAACCCACATGGTGGGCCCATAACCCACAGTTCCACAGGATCGAAACCTGACTCTCCTGTACACCCCTGTTGCCAAAGCTATTCATTTTGCTTGACTTCGTAAGTAATTCACGGGTCACCTTCCTAGTGCTCTATTCTGGTATCAGACGCAATACTTACTCTCGCTGATCTGAACCCCTTTTTCACTCTGGTTCAGACTTCGAGTAACTATCTATCCGCTTGGAACCTCTTATTGTACCTTCATACCTTACTCTCGATGTATTTTATATGTTCAACTCGAGAGATAATTCTTATGCTCATTCATGGGTTAACCCCAGATTGTTTCCCTCATAAGCATTCTGTCGTAGCCGAGCTGTCCCTTACCTATTCGTAAGTACGTTGGAGTTTCCAAAGAAAAGGACGACTTCACCATGATGACCTAAAGCAGAGAAATGAAGACGTCAATGTAAGGGATTGACCTCTTCGAGAAGAGCAACCAAGGCCGAGAAGATTCGTTAGAAATCGTAACCAGACTTTTCCCCCGTTTTCCACCTCTTAAATCTCGGGACGAGATTTCTTGTAGTGGGGGAGAATTGTGACGCCCGGATAATCAAGCTACAGTAAAACTCTGCTAATGATGCCACGTCACCTCCGTTACTGTTTCTAATCCTTCATTAGTACAAAACCGATTCAAAAATCAATACAAAATATGGCAAACAACAAAAGTTTTCAAACATTGAAACATAAATGTTCGGAGTGAACCAAATATTGCACAAATAATTATGGTGGAGAAACCACACCTTTATAAAATGTTTAAATACTATGAGATGAATAAAACAGTAGCAAAGACAATTATATAAGTGTTGTTAAATATAAACAAATAGTAAACTAGTTTATTTAGTCACTAAAAACTTTTTACAACTCCAATTTAGGTGTGGGCGTTAACTTGTTATAAAACTATAACTATTAAAGAAATAAGATAAAACAGTAAAGGAAAATAAATAAAACAAAACAAAAAAGAAACACAAGACAATCAAAAAAAAAGGAAAAGACCCCCCCCCCTGCGCTGGGCCAAGTGGCCCAGCTGGCCCCAGCCGCCCGAACGGACCGGCCCACCCCCACTCCCCATAACCCCCCACTCCACCCCGAAACCCTAACCGAACCAACCCGCTCCCCCCTCACTCCCTCGTCTCTCCCTCCCCCGCCCCCCGATCCAGATCGGGTCGGGGCTGCCCCGTGGCCATCGCCCGGTGCCGCCTCGCCGGCCCCCGCCCTCGTCCTCGCGCCCCCGTTCCCTCTCCCTTGACGACTCCCCTCGCCGCGCAGACCGCGACTGCGCCCTCGACGCCCGACGCCGCCCCGCCGCTCGAAGCCGGAGCCACCACGCTGGCCCGGCTCCGACGCCGTCGCCCTGGACATCGCCGCCTCGTCCTCGACCGCCCATCACCGGACCGCCCCGCCTCGCCCCCGACGCGGTACAACGAGCCGCCGCCCGAAGCTGCTCAGCGCCCCGCTGCCTTCGTCACCGACGACCACCTCGCCGGACGCCTTCGTCGCCTCCTCCCCTGCATCGCCTCGTCTCCGTCCTCCTCCCCGCGCCCGCTGCCACTCCCCTACGGCCGCCGTGAGCACCTCCCGCTCCTCCTCTCCCCTCTGCCCCCGTCGCCGGATCTGACCGCCGCCGTCTGCGTACGCCCGTGCTCACCCCGCCCCCGCGTTTCGCTCGCCGCGACCTTCCCCGTGCGCCCCGTCTCCGCTCGCCGCACCCAGGGCATGCCCTGGCTGCGCCCGCGGCTGCCCGTGGTCGTGCTCCTGCCGCCTCCCGTTTCCGCCACCACACTCCCCCCCTCGCCGAGGACACCTCGTCGCCGGACCTCGCTGACAGAGTCCCGCCGGCACCCCCACCGGACCCGGCCACGGCCGCTACAGGCGACCGCCCTGCTCCATCGCCGGCCTTGGCCGAGGCCCCCCTGCTAGGCGGGCGTGCCCAACCGAGGCCACGACCTCGCCCTCGATGGGCGCCTGCAACCGCGCCCGTTCGCCCGCGCCCATTCGCCCGCTAGGGCTCCCCTGAGCCACTGACCTTGGGGCCCCACGCCCAGAACGATATAAAAAATGATGATTAAAAAAATAAAAATAAATCATTAATAAAAATAAATAAATAAAGAAAATAAAATTAAAAATAATTAATTAATTAGTTAATTAAAAAATAAAAATAAAAATAAATAATTAATAATTAATTAATTAGTTAATTTAAAAAAATAAAAATAAAAATAATTAATTTTCTTCGTCAGATGAATCTAATTTAATTAATTAGTTTAATTATTAGTTAACCCTAATTACCCTAATCAGTCTATGACATGTGGGACCCACGTGTCAGATGACTGCTGATGTCAACATGATGTCATACCGATGTCATCGCAACACTGTTTCGGATAATGTATATATTAAATAATTAATTAAATTCCAGAAATTAGTAAATCTTTAGAAAATCATATCTTTTAAACCGTAGCTCAGATGAAAATACTTTCTACATGAAAGTTGCTCAGAACGACGAGACGAATCCGGATACGCAGCCCGTTCGCCCGCCACACATCCGTAGCATAGCAAACCGTTAACATTTCACCTCCGGTTCATCTATCCGAAAACGCGAAACGCCGGGGATACTTTCCCGGATGTTTCCCCCCTTCCTCGGTATCACCTACTACCGCGTTAGGGCTCACCTAGCACAGCGTATTGCCATGTTATGCCTTGTGATGCTTTGATTGCTCTGTTATTTATTGTGTTCCCCCTTCGTTACTTCTTTCCGGTAGACCCTGAGACCGATGCCGGTACCCCTGTGATCGGCTACATCGACGACGAACCCTTCTTGCCAGAGCAACCTGGCAAGCCCCCCCCCCCACCTTGATCACCAGATATCGCCTATTCCTTCTCTATACTGCTTGCATTAGAGTAGTGTAGCATGTTACTGCTTTCGGTTAATCCTATAATGATGCATAGCCTGTCATTGTTGCTACAGTTGTTACCCTTACCTGCTATCCTACTGCTTAGTATAGGATGCTAGTGTTCCATCAGTGGCCCTACACTCTTGTCCGTCTGCCATGCTATACTACTGGGCCGTGATCACTTTGGGAGGTGATCACGGGTTTATACTATAATACATTATATACATGACACATGTGGTGACTAAAGTCGGGTCGGCTCGAGGAGTACCCGCAAGTGATTCTGATGAGGGGGCTGAAAGGACAGGTGGCTCCATCCCGGCAGAGGTGGGCCTGGGTTCCCGACGGCCCCCGACTGTTACTTTGTGGCGGAGCGACAGGGCAGGTTGAGACCACCTAGGAGAGAGGTGGGCCTGGCCCTGGTCGGCGTTCGCGGATACTTAACACGCTTAACGAGATCTTGGTATTTTATCTGAGTCTGGCCATTTGGTCTATACGCACTAACCATATACGCGGGAGTAGTTATGGGTATCCCGGCGTCGTGGTATCAGCCGAAGCTCTTCTTGACGTCAGCGACTGAGTGGCGCGCGCCGCATTGGACCGCAAGCTCGCGCTTGTATTAAGGGGGCTAGGTCTGCTTCCGGCCGCGTACGCAACGTGCAGGTGTGCATAGGGCGATGGGCCCAGACCCCTGCGCGCATAGGGTTAGACCGGCGTGCTGACCTCTCTGTTGAGCCTAGGTGGGGCTGCGACGTGTTGATCTTACGAGGCCGGGCATGACCCAGAAAAGTGTGTCCGGCCAAATGGGATCGAGCGTGTTGGGTTATGTGGTGCACCCCTGCAGGGAAGTTTATCTATTCGAATAGCCGTGTCCCTCGGTAAAAGGACGACCCCGAGTTGTACCTTGACCTTATGACAACTAGAACTGGATAATTAATAAAACACACCCTTCCGAGTGCCAGATACAACCCGGTGATCGCTCTCTAACAGGGCGACGAGGAGAGGATCGCCGGGTAGGATTATGCTATACGATGCTACTTGGAGGACTTCAATCTACTCTCTTCTACATGCTGCAAGATGGAGGCTGCCAGAAGCGTAGTCTTCGACAGGATTAGCTCTCCCCCTCTTATTCTGGCATTCTGCAGTTCAGTCCACCGATATGACCCTTTACACATATACCCATGCATATGTAGTGTAGCTCCTTGCTTGCGAGTACTTTGGATGAGTACTCACGGTTGCTTTTCTCCCTCTTTTCCCCTTTCTATATCGGATTGTCGCAACCAGATGCTGGAGTCCAGGAGCTAGAGATCCCGAGGATGATTCTACATGGAGTTCGGCTTCGAGGAGTAGTTAGGAGGTCCCAGGCAGGAGGCCTTGCCTTTTCGATCGTTGCTACTTTTGTGCTAGCCTTCTCAAGGCAAACTTGTTTAACTTATGTCTGTACTCAGATATTGTTGCTTCCCTGACTCGTCTATGACCGAGCACTTGTATTCGAGCCCTCGAGGCCCCTGGCTTGTATTATGATGCTTGTATGGCTTATTTATGTTTTAGAGTTGTGTTGTGATATCTTCCCGTGAGTCCCTGATCTTGATCGTACACATTTGCGTGCATGATTAGTGTACGGTCAAATCGGGGGCGTCACACTGCCACTCGCATCGCAGACAGCATAGACCTTGACAGTTTCTGCGACCCAGCCAGTCCTTCTCCCGACGAGTGACCAAAAAACATTATGCTCCATCTTTATTTGCCTCGGAATGCCGAGTGATTATGTAATCGTTAAACTTCTTCGGGCTTGATGCTCGAGTACTTCTGATATGCGGTCCGGAACCTTAGGATTTATCTGAACTTGGTTTATCTTGGAATATGCTTGCGTTTGCCTTCGAGTGGGTTTTGTCCCTCACTCGGAATAATCTTTGAACTTGAGATGCAGCTCTGAGGAGGAGATTTCAGTCGACATGCACCTCGTCGTCCTTGCGGATGAGCATGGAGCGTACGTTGTACTTGTGGTGTAGCTCCGAGGAGAAGGTTGCAGTCGACCTGCACCTCGTCGTCCTTGCGGATGAGGATGGAGCGTACATTGTACTTGTGGTGTAGCTCCGAGGAGAAGGTTGCAGTCGACCTGCACCTCGTCGTCCTTGCGGATGAGGATGGAGCGTACGTTGTACTTGTACCGCAGCTCCGAGGAGTAGGTGGCAGTCGACCTGCACCTCGACGTCCCTACGGATAGGGATGTGTTTCAAACTTAGGCGAGTACTGGACTGTAGCTAGGCCCCCGAGTGGGAGGGTTGCTCTCCACTCGGTAGAATTTTCTTTCAACTTAGGCGAGTACTGGACTGTAGCTAAGCCCCCGAGTGGGAGGGTTGCTTTCCACTCGGTAGGATTTTTCAAACTTAGGCGAGAACAGGACTGCAGCTAAGCCCCCGAGTGAGAGGCTTGCTCACCACTCGGTAGGATTTTATGAACTTAGGCGAGTACTGGACTGCAACTAAGCCCCCGAGTGGGAGGGTTGCTCACCACTCGGTAGGATTTTCAAACTTAGGCGAGTACTGGACTGCAGCTAAGCCCCCGAGTGAGAGGCTTGCTCACCACTCGGTAGGATTTTATAAACTTAGGCGAGTACTGGATTGCAATTAAGCCCCCGAGTGGGAGGGTTGCTCTCCACTCGGTAGGATTTTTCCAACTTAGGCGAGTACTGGACTGCAGCTAAGCCCCCGAGTGAGAGGCTTGCTCCCCACTCGGTAGGATTTTTCAAACTTAGGCGAGTACTAGACTGCAGCTAAGCCCCCGAGTTAGAGGCTTGCTCACCACTCGGTAGGATTTTATAAACTTAGGCGAGTACTAGACTGCAGCTAAGCCCCCGATTGGGAGGGTTGCTCTCCACTCGGTAGGATTTTTCAAACTTAGGCGAGTACCGGACTGCAGCTAAGCCCCCGAGTGAGAGGCTTGCTCACCACTCGGTAGGATTTTTTGAACTTAGGCGAGTACTAGACTGCAGCTAAGCCCCCGAGTGAGAGGCTTGCTCACCACTCGGTAGGATTTTATAAATTTAGGCGAGTACTGTACTGCAGCTAAGCCCCCGAGTGAGAGGCTTGCTCACCACTCGGTAGGATTTTATAAAATTAGGCGAAAAGGATTCACAGCTAAGCCCCCCGAGTGATAGGCTTGCTCACCACTCGGTAGGATTTTATAAACTTAGGCAAAACGGATTCGTAGCTAAGCCCCCGAGTGAGAGGCTTGCTCACCACTCGGTAAGATATAAACTTAGGCGAAACGGATTCGCAGCTAAGCCCCCGAGTGAGAGGGCTCACCACTCGGTAGGATTTTTCAAACTTAGGCGAGTACTGGACTGCAGCTAAGCCCCCGCGTGAGAGGCTTGCTCACCACTCGGTAGGACTTTTTGAACTTAGGCGAGTAATGGACTGCAGCTAAGCCCCCGAGTGAGAGGCTTGCTCACCACTCGATAGGATTTTATAAACTTAGGCGAAACGGACGCAGCTTAGCCCCCCGAGTGAGAGGCTTGCTCACCACTTGGTAGGATTTTATAAACTTAGGCGAAACGGATTCGCAGCTAAGCCCCCGAGTGAGAGGCTTGCTCACCACTCGGTAAGATTTTATAAACTTAGGCGAAACGGATTCGCAGCTAAGCACCCGAGTGAGAGGGTTTGCTCACCACTTGGTAGGATTTTTCAAACTTAGGCGAAACGGATTCGCAGCTAAGCCACGCACTGGGGGATTTCAGACACAAATATAAGCAACGACAATCATTTTAGAAGAGTGTAAACCTCTTGTCTTTGATAAACAAACTACAAAGGTATTTCTTATTACATCTCAACAGAATGAGTGCTTAAGTATAAAAGGGGCGGAGCAGCTCCGCATTCCAAGCGCGCGGTTCGTCTTTCTTGTGCTCGACATTATAGAGGTGGTACGCCTGGCATGTCAGAAGGTTTCCATGTGAATATGTCCCAGTTCTCACGGAGGAACTGGATGAGCGCTTCTTCCTATTTGCTGTCGAGTGAAGTTGAAATATGAGTAGGAGCAGCATTAGGATCGGTCGGGTGAATATGAATCGGTTTGGTTTCACCGGACGACTGAAATGCAGAATCTGTGGCAGGCTTCTTGGAGCGCAACAAATCACTCGGATCTGCGTTCTTCCGGTATTCTTGCATTTCGACTGCTGCCATTTTTGCATCGGCGATTTTTGAGCCCTTCTGGAAGCACTCTTCTGCCTTCTGCCGATTGCCAATGATAGTGATCACCCCTCTGGGACCAGGCATTTTCAACTTGATGTACACGTAACATGGTCGAGCCATGAAACATGCATAGGCAGGCCTACCCAGAATAGCATGATAAGCACTCTGGAAATCCACTACTTCAAATGTCAACTTCTCTTTGCGGAAATTCTTGGAATCACCGAAAACCACATCAAGGGCGATCTGGCCGAGTGATTCAGCCTTCTTGCCGGGTATAACGCCATGGAAACTCATGTTGCTTTCACTAAGCTTGGACATCGGAATGCCCATTCCCTTCAAGGTCTCAGCATACAGGATATTCAGGCCACTACCACCATCCATCAGCACTTTAGTCAGTCGAGTGCCTTCAACAACTAGGTCGACCACCAGCGCTTGCCTCCGAGGGGTGGCTATACGTGCCGGATGGTCAGACTGGTCGAATGTGATGGCAGTCTGGGACCACTTCAAATAACATGGTGTTGCCGGAGCAACCATGTTCACCTCTCTGTTGATAACTTTCAGTCGACTTTTGCTTTCAACATCAGCAAAAAACATCAGAGTGGAATTGACATTGGGAAAACCTTCATCATCTTCTTCCTTATCATCACCATGTCCGACTCCTTTTCTTTCTCCTTGGGTTGTTTCTCTCGGAACTGCTGGATCAGGAGCCGACACTGTCGAGTGGTGTGTTTAGGATAAGTGAGATTACCCTCTTCATCTTTTTTGGTATGAATATGGCATGGTAAATCCAACACATCATTCCCATCCTGATCTTTAACTTTCTTGGGGTTCCATGGCCCTTTGGGCTTCCCCTTGAACTTCCCTTGGGCCACAACTAAAGCTTCACCAGGAGCTGCTGGTTCAGCCTTGCGTTTCTGTTTCCGACTGGAATTCCCTCCTCCGGTTTCGTGGGCGACTGTTTTGTGCTTGCCGCTCTGGAGTCGGTCCTCCTCTTCACCATTGGCATACTTGGTGGCGATCTCCATCATCCGACTCAGGGACATATCCCCTGTCCGACCGAACTTCAGGTTCAACTCTCAGTACTTAACACCCTCCTTGAAGGCACAAACTGCTTGGTGATCTGACACATTCTCTACTTTGTGGTGCAATGTGATCCATCTCTGGATATAATCCCTCAAGGTCTATACCTTCAAAGGTTCTAACAAACACTCGGGCAAGTTCCTCCCAACTATATATGCTGCCAGGTGCTAACTGATTCAACCATGCTCTGGCCGAGCCTTCCAACATCAGAGGAAGGTGCTTCATGGCCACTTCATCATTGCCGCCACCGATCTGTACAGCCACTCGGTAGTCCTCAAGCCAAGTGTCAGGCTTGGATTCACCAGTGAACTAGCTGACTCCAGTCGCCAACCTGAAGTTGGGAGGAATCACTGCTGCTCTGATGGCTCTGCTGAAACACTCGGGACCTGAAACATGCACTCTGCTGCCAGTCGGATAATCTCTATCATGGCCCTCTCTGTGTGCCCTGTTCCTGTCAACCAGACCTTGAATGAGAATAGATCTCGCATCAAAGCCTGGCTCTCTGGGGTCGACTGGAATTCTTTGTCCGCCACTGTGAGGGCGTCTGTCAACGTGCTGCCGAGGCACATATGACCCACTCCTCGGGGGAGGTGTGGGCACTCGACGACGGTCATCGTGGTCGAGTCGGTGATCATACTGCTCATAGTTTCTGTACTGATCTCGCCGGTCTTCGCGTCCCTCACGCCTCGGAGGCGATCTTGGGCTGTGAGCCGACTGAACTGTGTCTGCCATCACAGATCTGCTATGAATCCTATTCCGCGACTAAGATACCGCTGTGTTCTTCTCTCTCGCTGCCCGGAGTAAAGCTCGGATCTGCATCAAACCCCTGCCAGCCTCCGATTGGGAAGGTTGAATCGACTCTGCTATTCGGGTTGCAGATGTGAGATTCTGAATCGGAGTTCGGTATACCTGAGTTGGAGTCGGAAAAAGCTGTCATCGACTGGATTCAGGAATCCGCTGCCGAGCACGCTCGTCGAGTGCGGACTGGAGGTTCTCCAGTCGAGTGCGCTCAGCCAAGTTGGCTAGGCACACCTCCTCCAAGGCCCGGGCTTCGGGGGTTTCTCCAACGATAGGAGTGTGAAGTGCATCCATATTGTGGCGGCGGAGCTCTTCCCTCTGCTGCGAGGAAAGGGGCTCGGGGCGGTACTCTTCATGGGCATGCGACAGATCACCACCACCATCGCCATCGTCGTTGCGAGGGAAGCCAGGAGGACTACGTGGTCCATTGACCATCAAGACTTCCACCGCGGGATCACTGCTGTCGCACTCGGATGTGGTCTTGACGGAGCTAGTCGATAGGTCGAACAGGCCGTAGAGAGTTTCGTCGGGCTCGATTGCCGCGACTTGTGGGTGGCCGACTGGTAGGCCACCGCTGGAGACGCGACCGACCGGAACGTTTGCGCCGGTGACCAGCACGGAGTGAGGACGCCACAGGAGCTGACCGATACTGAATCGACGGCTGCCGAAGGAGGACGCCGCGGACGCATGCGCGAAAGTGCGTCGCCCCGCGGACGGGGAGCGCATCAACGTCGAGTGGAGCCTCTTGGAGCCAGGCGGAGTCGTCGGCGACGAAGACGAGCGCGCCGAGACGGATCTCATGGCCCTCAGCCAATCCACCGCTGAAAACCATGATGATGGGAATCGGAAAAATCGCAACTTTACCAACAAGTCACTAAGACACCTGCCCCACGGTGGGCGCCAACTATCGTGGATCTAAGACTGACAGTAGAATGGGGGTAGGTATGTAGAGGCAAGATCCTAGCTATGGCGAAGTTGTACACACGAGTTTTACGAGTTCAAGCCCTTCGCAGTGGAAGTAATAGCCCTACGTCTCGGTGCCCAGAGGCGGTCGACTGGATTATCCGTGTGTGTGTTACAGGGGGTGCGAACCCTTGTATCAGAGGAGGGGGGTGGCTTATATAGAGTGCGCCAGGACCCCAGCTCCCCTCCGTTACATAGGGTTCAATGTACATAATGCGAGAGCGTTACAGGTAACGTCAATAATAAAGTGCTATAAATGATCATTAAGTCTATGAATAAACGCCCGACCGTTGTTGCGCAGAGTGGCTTTAGGTCTTCTGTACGTCGAGTGGTCTTTTACATGGTCGAATGGTAGAGTGGTTGAGTGACCTAAAGAAGGAGGGGTCTCCGAGTGAATGGTAGGTCGAGTGGATTGCACTCGACACCTTTGTTGGGCCCTCCCTATTTACTCTTGAACTTCTTTGCTTCTAAGACAAGGACCTTAGGTAGGACGTATAGGTCAGGCCTATTACCCTACCCCAGGTCTATGTCCTCATCATGCACAAGAACGGTCTAGAAAAACCATACTGGTGGTATTTAGTAATTTATCAAGCCTTTTACAAGGAATGGGCAGAGATTTCAATGGAATGCGTGGCAATAGTCAACCACAAACGCGTCATTTACTGGGTTATCAACTATAGAACAATGAAATATGTGCTTGAAAAACATGACACGTGGCATGGTGCCATGGTATGGCCTCACCATGCCCTGCTTAAAAGTTGAGAAGGTTTGATTTATGTCGTCATGCACGCCCTTCATAAATCGAACCATCACCGAGGAAGTTCAATGCTTTCGAGATGGAAATCACCAAGATTGAAGGGGAATCCAAATTTCCGTCCTAGTTTGTCATTCAGTTTTTTTTCCAATGGTCAACATACCGCCTCAAATGCAACATGTTCAAATTTGACATTTTTCCGAACTCATTTACCATATTTAGGGGATTATGTGCATTTTCTAGGCATTAATTATGCACATAATTCAAATTCAAACAATCGGTGCATGAAAAGGTCCACAAGAACAGTCTGGAAAACCATGCTCGTGCTATTTAGTACATTATCACGCCTTTTACAAGGAATGGGCAGATATTTCAAGGAAATGTGTGGCAATGGTCAACCATAAACGCGTTGTTTACTGGGTTAACAAATATACAATAATGGAATACATGCTTGGAAAACATGATGCCTGGTGTGGTGCCATGGTATGACCTCACCATGCCCTGGTAAAAATGTCGTCATGCGCGCCTTTCATAAAACGAACCATTACCAAGGAAGTTTCATGGTTTCGAGGGGGAAATCACCAAGATTGAAGGGGGGCTCCAAATTTCCTTTGTCCTTTGTCCACGAGTTTTTTTCTATGATGAACATACAACCTGCAAATCACCGTGTTCAAATTTGGCACTTTTCCGGGTTCATTTGCCATATTTAGGGGATTATGTGCATTTCCTAGGCATTAATGCACATAATTCAAGTTCAAAAATCGATGCATGAAAGGGTCCATAAGAATGGCCTAGAAAACCATGCTTGTGCCATTTAGTAAATTCTCATGCCTTTTACAAGGAATGGACAGATATTTCGATGAAATGTGTGGCAATAGTCAACCACAAATGTTTGTTTGTTGGGTTTTCAACTATAGAAAAAATGAAATAAATGCTTAAAAAACATGACGCCTGGCATGGTGCCCTGGTATGACCTCACCATGCCCTGGTAAAAATTTGAGAAGGTTTGGCTTATGTCGTCATGCACGCCCTTCATAAGTCGAACCATCACCGAGGAAGTTCCATGCTTTCGAGAGGGAAATCCCCAAGATTGAAGGGGAATCCAAATTTCTGTCCTAGTTTGTCATTCAGTATTTTCCAACGATCAACATACTGCCTCAAATGCAACGTGTTCAAATTTGACATTTTTTCGGGCTCATTTACCATATTAGGGGATTATGTGCATTTTCTAGGCATTAATGGATATAATTCAAATTCGAACAATCGGTGCATGAGAAGGTGCACAAGAACGGTCTGGAAAACCAAGCTCATGTTATTTAGTACATTCTCAAGCCTTTTACAAGGAATGGGCAGATATTTCAAGGAAATGTGTGGTAATAGTCAACCATAAACGCGTCGTTTACTGGGTTAACAACTATACAAAAAATGAAACACGTGGTTGGAAAACATGACGCCTGGCATGGCGCCATGGTATGGCCTCACCATGCCCTGGTAAAAATTGGAGAATGTTTTCCTTATGGCGTGATGCACGCCTTTCATAAATCGAAGCATCGCCAAGGAAGTTTCATGGTTTCGAGGGGGAAATCACCAAGATTGAAGGGGGGTCCAAATTTCCTTTGTCCTTTGTCCACGAGTTTTTTTCTACAATGAACATACAACCTGCAAATCACCGTGTTCAAATTTGGCACTTTTCCGGGTTCATTTGCCATATTTAGGGGATTATGTGCATTTCCTAGGCATTAATGCACATAATTCAAGTTCAAACAATCGGTGCATGAAAGGGTGCACAAGAACGTCCTGGAAAACCATGCTCGTGCCATTTAGTAAATTCTCATGCCTTTTACAAGGAAGGGACAGATATTTTGATGAACTGTGTGGCAATCCAACCAAAAACATTTGTTTATTGGGTTCTCAACTATAGAAAAATGAAATAAATGCTTGATAAACATGACGCCTGGCATGGTGTGCCATGGTATGACCTCACCATGACTGGTAAAAATTAGAGAAGGTTTGGCTTATGTCGTCATGCACGGCCTTCATAAATCGAACCATCACCAAAGAAGTTCCACGCTTTCGAGAGGGAAATCACCAAGATTGAAGAGGAATCCAATTTTTCTTCGTTCTTTGCCCTGGAGTTTTTTTTCTACGACGAACATACACCCTGCAAAACACCGTATTCAAATATGGCATTTTTCCGGGCTCATTTACCATATTTAGGGGATTATGTGCATTTTCTAGGCATTTAGCGCATATAATCCAGTCCAGCTGTAGGTGCACGGGTGTGATGTGAGGGACGTGGATTGACGTTCGATCGCAACGCATCCTACGGTGTACACGCGCGATCCGCGTGGCTGGGGTTCCGGTCAATCATAACGCAACACACAATAGGCTCAGTGCACACTGTTTCCGGAAGTGACGGAGATGAACCGTGTGCGATAATGAACGAGCAAAATTGTAAGGGAAGCCAAATTTCTGTTGTCGTTTGTCGTTGAGCTCTTGAATACTACCGCACTATACGGCTGCCCGGCCCCTCCGTCCCAGAGCTCTCTCCAGGCGTTGTCCATGGCACCGTGGCACACAGTAACTAGTAAGGAAGCGATGGCATCCCGCCGCGCCGCGTTCCTCGCCGCCCGCGACCGCACACATGGTAAGGAAGCGATGGCATCTCGCCGCGCCGAGTTCATCGCCGCCGGCGGCCAGACAATTACATGGGCGGACTTTGAGGCTGCCATGGCCGAATGGGTGGTGGATCTAGAGGCCGCCAAAGCCGCACAGAAGGAGTGGAAAAGGCCAAAATCAGTCAAGAAAAGAGAGTCTCGCCGCCGCAAGAAAAAAGAGGCCACATGCCGTGGTGAGGAGAGCTTGGCGGAGATCGAAGCACGGTGGATGCCGCCTACAAGGCCGGGAAAGAGAACGCCGGCGTCTGGCCAGCATGCCCCAATGGCAGCATGTGAGAAGTAGTTTAAGTTTGTAGTATTAGAGCAAATTACCAGTAGTACTTTAAGTTTGTAGTATTAACGTACAATGTCTGTAAGAGCATCCTTTGAGGGCTTTGAGCGTTGGTTAGCATGTGTGCCCGTGTGCGTTTTTTGCGTTAATCATTAGAAGATCACAAAACACACGGTTTCTATGTCGTACCTGTCACGACTGGTTTTTCAATAAAATAATTACTGAGAGACCAATCCCTTTTACGGACCAGCGAGGAAGAATTCCTTCTCACTGGTAGACAATATCTTGGTCACAGAAGAAAAATACCAGGAGTACTGAATATAATACAACGTTGAGCGGAGACTGCCCAACAATTTATTACATGCACGCCGATAAAACAAGGCGGCGGATAGGGTGGCAAACTACTAACTCACGATAATAACGGTGGTGGAAATATCACCGCGAAGCGAGTGATATGATTCCAGAAGACTACAGCTCTTCGAGCGTCGGAGTGAGGCTCGAGGAGACTTATTGCGGGTGGCGGAAGCGTATATAAAACAAGTGACCAATATCCGGGATCGCGCGGGACTAACTGGGACTCCTCTAGGCGTCGGACGCGCTATCAAACTCTTCATCCAAGAGATCGCCTTCGTCAACATCTGGCCAAATCAACAAGCCAGGTGAGTACTATGAAAGTACTCGCAAGACAGTTCGGACATAAGATATAACAAATGTAAACATGAAGCATATGAACAAGTTAACCAGTGCGATCAGACATAGAGATAATAAATACTGGGTGCCAAGCGAGGGTCTGAATGACGCCTCGAGCGGAAGCTGCAGAATAGTAATACTGGTACCAAACGAGTGTCTGAAAGACTCCTCGAGCGGAAATGCAGAATAGTAATACTGGTGCCAAACGAGTGTCTGAAAGACTCCTCGAGCGGAAAATGCAGAATAGTAATACTGGTGCCAAACGAGTGTCTGAAAGACTCCTCGAGCGGAAAATGCGGATTAATAATGCCACAGTCGGGCGTCGGGGCGACACCACATAAAGGGCTTATAATAGAAAATAAAGACAGTGCATGCCACAGTCGGACGTCTGAGCGACATCACATAAAGGGCTTATATTTAAAGTAAGAAACAAGAACACGCCACAGTCGGACGTCTACGCGACGTCACATAAAGGGCTTATATTACAGTTCAATAATACAACAGTTCGAGAGCATAAATTATCACAAGCATGAGATAATTATAAAATTACTCCATCCACAGGAATAACAATAAATCTGGATTTACCACTTGAGCTTGTTCACCGGGGACAGGTTTTCCACGCGGATAAATATGGATATAATGTTTTCACTACTTGATCATGGATACGATGACTTGGAAGGAATTGACTCTGCAGAGTTTGTACTTAACCACAGCCAACGGATTTCAGTAGTCACGGGGACTAGTTCCGTCTACGGTGTTTTGGAAGAAACACGTCTAACCAGTACACACCCAATTCAACCATCCGAAGCCAGGGATCACCCTCGGCAACGTTCAAGAAAAACCTTGAGACGGGGAGGCTACAACCTCGCGTAGCATGGGATCAAATTTCTATACGCGCGCTTTAAGGGGGTGCCCCCCTCTCGGTCCCAACCGGAAACACCCATGCCCCCTGACCGGATGACTGGCTTTAATCCTGGGCCAAGGTACCATCATCCCGGCCTCTCTGTTTGGTGTGCACACGGAAAGAGGTTACCAACTTACTAAACCGCATCCTGGCAAATGAAACATGTGGTAGCACGGAAGGGGGGAAGAACGATAACGTGACTCCGTCCACGTTAACGTCAGAAATAGTCGGATGACGCAAGGCTGGTATGCTACAACAGTACCACCTTGCTGCCCTTCATGTCACCACATGATTAGGCCATCTCTCATCAGAGATCATCGCAACTATGGAACATGCGGGAAAAGAACGATAACATGACTCCGTCCATGTTAACGTCGTAGAAAGTCGGATGACGCAAGGCTGGTATGCTACAACAATACCATTCTGCTGCCCTTCATGTCACCACATGATTAGGCCATCTCAAATCAGAGATCATCACGACTTTGGATCATGCGGGTAGTTGCCTTACAAGCAACGAGGTATTTACCGATACTCATATGCCACGCACAAACTTTCACGTGAACATGTAAAACACCTGTCATATCAAATGTTCAAAACATGCTTGCCTGGTTCGGAGAAGTCGGAGTCTAGCTCGGCGAAGTTCGCGGCTCCGTCACCTCTCCCGGAACCTACGGCAATCACGAAACGGGTACTAACGTGAAAAACCAATGGGTACACAGAAGCTTTTCCAAATAATTTTCAAATAAATCCCATAAAAAACTAGACAAAATTTTAAGATTGTCAGAAAAAGAATCACTCAAAAATCCCTTTTTATTAAAAAGTTATAAAGGTTTCTGTCCAGGGGCTTATTTGTAATGAAACAGAAAAGTTCCAGGGTTTTAACTGAGAAAACAGAAAACGGTTCGATTGGGAATGCGCAAGTGCAAGTGAGAAAACGTATTTTGCCCGAAGGCGCCAACAGAAAACGGTTCGGGGGAGAAATAACAGAGGCTGACACGCGGGGTCCACATGTCAGGTTTGAAAAGCTCGCCGGCGCCCGAAGACCGCGGTGGACGCCGGCGTCGAACCACGGCGAGTTAGGAGAAACGGAGGGTACCAAGAGCTTCAGCGTCTTCTTCCGCGTCGGTGGGTGGTGGACTCGACCAACGGGGAGCACCACGTCGACGGCGACACTTTCTCCGGCGGACGGCGGCTCGGGTGAGGATGGGGAACTCCGGTGGAGGGCTGCAAGCTTCGAATTGAAGTGCGGGTCAGACAGAGGGATGCATGGTGAAGCTACTGGCAAGAGAAGGGAGGCGGAGGAGCACACACGGGGGCGAATCGGGCATGATCCCGTGGCGGGTCGCGGCGGCCGAAGTCGAGGAAGAAGACCTCCTCGGGGCTCTTCCAGTGGCTAGGCGTGCTCTTGGGGGAGTGCAGGGATGGTGGGTGCTCGAGTTGAAGCTCGGGGCCTCTATTTATAGGCGGATCGATGGGGTGGCCGTGAACGGAGAATCTCCGGCGAGCGATTACGGCGGAGCAGTGGATTGGCAGGAGGTTTGAGTGGCCAGGCAGCATCAGTGGAGGTCACTGGAGTCATTCCACGGCTAAACGGGGTCGGTCTTGGCGTAATGGCGTCGGTCCACGGTGAGGTGACCGCACGGGCTCAACGGCGGCAGAGAGCACGCTCCGCGCCCTGCGGTTCACGACGAGGGCGGCAGCGCGTTCGGGGGAGTGGAGGGCCACGCGGCGAGCTCCGGTGGTTTGGGCGGCGCTGGGTGGCGTCGTCGGCGCCGTGTCTCCCGCTGGCGTCCGCAAAGCCGCCGCCGGCGTCGGTCACGGGGCGGCGCACCTTCTGCTGCTCGTCGCCGACGCCTGCAAGGTGCCAGGCGCTCGTGCGGTGCAGGAACAAGAGGGAGGGGACGAGGAGCAAGGCGACGCAGTGGCACTGGCGAGATCGACGTCCATCTCTGAAGAAAACGACGGCAAGCCACTGACTGAACTCTGAATTTTCTGAACTTGACAATGACCATGCACTGCAGGTGTTCGACAGAAAGATTTTGCAATGAGATGAATTTTTCTAGGGCTATAGCTTGGTGAGGTGACCACTCAATGCACCCAGAGGCTGCCTGATTTTACTTGGAATTTTTGGAGAGGGTTTTGAATGAATTTCACCAAATTTGACAAATCTGGTCCAAACTTGCAGCAGGTGTAGTTTGAAAATTTTGAACTGAAGACCAGTGGATCTTCATGGATCTTGTTGAGGGCTCAAAGGACTAGGAGGGGAAAAAGGTTTGGTGGCAAAAATCAAGACAGAAAGTGGAGTTCCTTTGTAAATCTCCAAGTGCTAGAAGAGAAGGCAGAAATTTGTTTGGATAAGATTTAAATGGAAATGATCACATGGGGAGATTCAACTTGCTGGATTTGATGCAAATTATGATCCAAGGGTGAGGGAAGGGTTAGGAGAGAGGATTTGCACTAAGGCCATGGCAAGAAGGAATTGTTGAAAGTGGCAAAGGGTTATTCCAAAAGCCATAGTGCAAATTTCAAAGAGATTTTCAAAAGGCATTTCCCAAGTGAAAAAGTATTTTGTCTTGAGTCCAAAAAGAAAAGCAAGAACCTCCAAGACCAAGGACAGATCTTGGGTGAATCCAAATAAAACTTTTGCCATAAATAAAATATTTGAGAGGGAGAGTTCTCTTGAAGAAAAATTTAAATCACTCCCCTCAAGTCAAATAAAAATCTTTTTTGAAAAATCCAAATAAAAACTTGGGTGTCACAACACCTACCCCCTTAGGAAAAATCTCGTCCTCGAGATTTCTGCTGATCCTCAAATAGGTATGGATACTCTGCTCGAAGGAAATCTTCCCTTTCCCATGTAGCTTCATCCTCAGTGTGGTTGCTCCACTGAACCCTGAAAAATCTTGTTGTTTTCTGACGGGTCCTCCGTTCAGACTCTTCTAAAATCTTTATTGGCCTTTCTCTGTATGTGAGATATGGTTGCATATCAATGTTCTCATGAGGTACATGCTTCTCCGGGTTACTCACACATTTTCTCAATTGTGAGACGTGGAATACGTCATGGACGTCTGACAGCTCCTTGGGTAGGTCTAGTTGGTAGGCTACTGTGCCTCTTCGTGCCTTTACACAAAATGGTCCAATAAATCTTGGGGCTAGCTTCCCCTTTGTTTTGAACCGTTGCAGACCCCTCATAGGAGATACTCGGAGGTATACGGAATCACCGGGTTCAAAGCTGACCTCACGATGCTTCTGATCATAGTAGCTCTTTTGTCGGCTCTGTGCCGTCTTGAGTCTGTCCCTGATTTGTTTAACTTTCTCCTCGGCCTCTTTAAGCATGTCTGGGCCGAAGATACGGCTGTCACCTGTTTCTGACCAATTCAGTGGGGTACGACACCTCCGTCCGTACAATGCTTCAAAGGGTGCCATTTGCAAGCTGGCTTGGTAACTGTTGTTGTAAGCAAATTCGGCATATGGCAAACTCTCTTCCCAACTGGATCCATAGGTGAGCACACAGGCTCTTAGCATATCCTCTAGGATTTGGTTTACACGTTCCGTTTGTCCATCAGTCTGAGGGTGGTATGCTGTACTGAAAGCTAGTTGCGTGCCCAGAGCTTGTTGTAGGTGATCCCAAAATTTGGAGACAAATTGTGTGCCTCGGTCTGATATTATAGTCTTTGGGACTCCGTGCAAGCAAACTATACGGGAGAGATAAAGTTTTGCCAGTCTTTGTGTGGAGTAGGTAGTCTTTACGGGAATGAAATGAGCAACCTTGGTTAGTCGGTCTGTGATGACCCATATGGCGTCATTTCCGCGTTGTGATCGGGCTAATCCGACAATGAAATCCATTCTTATTTCATCCCATTTCCACTCCGGTATCCTGTTTGGCTGGAGTAGCCCTGCTGGCTTTTGGTGCTCGGCCTTGATGCACTGACATGAATCGCAACAAGCAATGAATGTGGCTATATCTCTTTTCATACCGTGCCACCAAAATCTTTCCTGAATGTCCTTGTACATTTTGGTTCCTCCAGGATGGATCGAGTATGGAGCGGTGTGGCTTTCCGTTAAGATCTGTTGCTTGAGTTCCTCAATGTTAGGTACGCAAAGTCTGTCTCGGTACCATAATGTTCCTTCACTGTCTGTGACGAACTCTGAAGTCTTACTAAGATTCATTTTCTTCTTTATACCTTCGATGCTGGGGTGTCCCTGTTGAGCCTTCTTAATTTGTTCCACCAGGGTGAGTTGTATCTCCAGATTTGATACGGTGCCCTCAGAGACTAACATCATGTTGAGCCTAGCGAACTCTCGCTGAAACTCAGGCCTCAAATTTTGCTGACCGTCATTGTCCGGGCTGGGGTTTCGACTAAGGGCATCGGCCACTACATTTGCTTTCCCTGGATGGTAGTGAATGCCGACGTCATAGTCCTTGACCAGTTCCAACCAGCGTCGTTGGCGTAAATTCAGCTCTGGCTGTGTGAAAATATATTTGAGGCTCTTATGGTCCGTATATATTTCACAGCGATTTCCCAACAGAAAGTGCCTCCACTCCTTGAGTGCATGTATGACTGCTGCTAGCTCCAAGTCATGGGTTGGGTAATTTTCCTCATGTTTTCGCAGCTACCTGGAGGCATATGCGACTACCTTGCCATCCTGCATTAGTACACATCCGAGACCTTTTCGGGACGCGTCACAATACACTTCAAAGCTCTTGTGTATGTCTGGCACAGTTAAGACCGGTGCGGTTGTCAGTTTCTTCTTGAGTTCTTGGAAGCTCTGCTCGCATGCTTCCGTCCATACAAATTTCTTGTCCTTCTTGAGTAACTGGGTTATAGGTTTCACCACAGTGGAGAAACCTTCAATAAATCTTCTGTAATATCCGGCCATTCCTAGGAAACTCCGCACATCAGTAACGTTGGCGGGTGGCTTCCAGTCCAGTATGGCCTTGACTTTTTCTGGGTCTACGGCCACGCCTTCTTGGTTCAGTATATGGCCTAAGAAACCAACTTGTCTTAGCCAAAATTCGCACTTGCTAAATTTGGCGTACAACTGATGCTTCCTCAATTCTCCCAAAACAATTCTGAGGTGCTCAGCATGCTCTTCTGGTGTCCTTGAGTAAACCAGAATATCGTCAATGAATACCACCACAAATTTGTCCATGAATTTCATGAACACTTTGTTCATGAGGTGGACGAAATATGCGGGGGCGTTCGTTAGTCCAAAAGGCATCACTGTGAACTCGTATAACCCATATCTGGAAGTGAATGCTGTCTTGGGGATATCTTCTGTCCGTAGTTTCAATTGATGGTATACCATCTCAAATCAATCTTCGAAAATACCTTGGCTTGTGCGAGCTGGTCAAACAGATCATTTATCCGTGGCATCGGATATTTGTTTTTGATGGTGACCATATTGAGGGCTCGATAGTCTATACACAGTCTCAGTGTCCCATCCTTCTTCTTGGCGAACAACACAGGCGAACCCCATGGTGAGGAGCTGGCTCGAATAAATCCTTTGTCCAACAACTCCTTTATCTGCTTCTTCAACTCCACCAATTCTGAGGGTGCCATTCTATAAGGCTTCTTATAGATGGGGGCGGTGCCAGGTGCTAGTTCGATGCTGAATTCTATCTCTCGGTCTGGTGGCATGCCTGGTAGTTCTTTAGGGAACACATCAGGAAACTCGCATACCACTGGAACTTTCCTCAGTTCTGCAATGTCCATTTTGTTCAGTTTTGGTTTCTGTGATCGTGGCCTTTCTTGAGCGGAAACTCTTATTGTCTTGCCGTGATGGTGAGTGAGAATCACTGTCCGATTGAAACAGTCGATGAATCCTTTGTTGGTGGTCAACCAGTCCATCCCTAAAATGACATCCAGTCCTTTACTTTCCAACACGATGAGATTCGCGTGGAATTGTAGTCCTTTGAACTCAATGACCACTCCTTGGCAGTAACCCTGAGCGATTTGCTTATTTCCGGGGGACTTGATGATCATAGATTTTTCCAAGGGAAGTATCGGAAAACCATGTTGCGAAACAAAACTCTTCGAAACGAATGAATGGGAAGCTCCAGAATCAAACAAAACCGTGGCAGGTACTGTGTTGACAGGGAACGTACCGAGCACGATGTCTGGGGCATTCTGCGCTTCTTCCCTGGTCACATGGTTCAGGTGACCCTTCCTGTGGTTGTTGTTGGGGTTGAAATTGTTGCGCTTGGGGGCAGGATTGTTTCCACCATTGTTCGGCTTGGGTGCCGAGTCTCTTGGCTTCGGGCACTGTTTAGCATAATGCCCTTGTTGGCCACAAGCATAGCAGGTGACCCCTGGACGGTATGTGTACTCCTTATCCCTGGCATGAAATTGTCCGACGGGCCTTGGCTCAGTAGTCGTGGATCTCCTTGTGTCTGTCCTTGGGACCTCAGTCTTGCCTCGGTTGCTGCGGGCAAGAGTCTACGGCGCTCATTCTCCAAGGTGATGGCCTTGTCCACCAGCGTCTTAAAATCCGGAAAGGTGTGCACAATCAGTTGGCATCTCAGTGCTGGTGCCAGGCCGTCCAGGAATTTTTCCATCTTCTTGCTTTCTGTCATGTGCTCGTCGTCGGCATAACAAGACAGCTGGGTAAACTGACCATTGTATTCTTTCACTGACATGCCTCTCTGCTTCAGGTCATCAAACTCTCTCTTCTTGATCTTTAGGATGCTCCTGGGGATGTGTGCCCCACGGAAGCCTTCCTTGAACTCTTCCCAGGTGATGTTGTGTTCCCTGGGATGCATGTGTAGGAAGTTCTCCCACCATGCTGCGGCTGCTCCAGTAAGGTAGTGTGGTGCATAAAGCACCTTCTCATGATCTGAGCACTGAGCAATAATCAGTTTCCTTTCAATCTCACGAAGCCAATCATCGGCTTCCAGCGGCCTATCGGTGTGAGCAAAAGTTGAGGGGCGAGTCTTCTGTAACTCAGATAACTTGGAATGTGGTTGATAGGGTTCACGGTGGTTTCCCATATTGATGACATGATTCATCATCTCTTGGTGCTGTTGCTGGCTTTGCTCGAAGAGACGGCATACTTGAGACAGTGCTGCTTCGCTGTCTTGTTGGCTGGATTGACCCTGAGTGAAATTGTTGCTGGTCTGTGTCCCGTAAGCCTCTTCTGGCTGATTGGGCATGGAGCGAGTCCACGGGCGAGACATTTTTCCAGTCTGGGGTATTATTTGCAAAACCCATGAGAAAAACTGTGTAGCACAAGGAAAAATCTTGCAAGGGCAACAATAAAAAAAAGCTTCAAGGTTTTTCAAAGAAACATAAAAGATTTTGCATGGAGAAGAAGTGCTTAACACAAAACTTACATGCGAAAAGCAAACACATGATACAGCACTCAGGATGCGCGTACACAATCCTGACATGTTATTAAAACTAGCGCACTACTCCGGAAGGCAGCAAACACACCAATACAAACTAGCGTACAGATAAAACAACACATCATACAAGCAGGCATAACACGCGGCTACTCGGTGCTCTCAGTCGGAGATGGTGAAGATCTCCTTCCCCTTGCCGATGGCAAGGCTCAGCGGTCCAGGAGAGTCAACCTCCACCTCCTCTCTAGCTGGCTCCTGGCGCGTAACGCTGCGCTGCGGTGATGGTGCGGGGGCGACTGGTGGCAGAGCGTGTGCGGCAGGCGGTGCGGCTCTGACTGGAGTAGGAGCGATGACTCGGTCGAACTCCTCAGTGGTAGGTAGACGGCGAGCAGTGGCCAAAACGGCCGGTCCATACGAGGCTGAAGACGAGACGAATGTCAGAGGCGGCGCCGTGTGGAGAAGCTCCTTCCTGCTGGCAGGACCGCCCCGGACCAAGTCCATGCGGGCAGCCACAAGATCATCTACGAGGTTGTCGAAAGACTCCTCCAGAGCCTTGAGATACTCCACAACCATCTCGATGGCTTCATCTCGTTCTCCCTGATGGCAGGCGAACGCATAGTGGCTGGTGTAAGGCACATGGCATGGGAGGTAGCGGTAGCGACGAGTCTTCATCGTAGGAAGGATGTCCCGAAGGCGAGCTATCGCCTCACGGGCAGCCATCTGCATGGCATGCCTCTCCGTAGGCATGGCCCTTCCCACAAAACGGAAGTGGCGAGCAGCAGAACGTCCTCCCTTGAATTGCACCACAGCCTGGTGCATAGACACGTCGTCACTGAGCTTGTGCTGGTAGAGTGTGAACTCCGGGCGAGCTGCTGGCCCGATCGCGAGCTTGGTGATGGAGACGAGGAGCTTGACAAACCCCTCGGGCACGTTGGTGAACACTTGATTCTCACAGCTGCTGCCAGCCATCTACAAAAGTAGGCAAAAATTCTGAGTAGTCATGTCATAAATTTATGATAACCAACAGAAAATAGCTACAATTGCAAAAAGCTAAAAAAGCACAAAAACGCTAATAACCGATTAGCGATCGCACCTAGTGGCTTCCTACAGTCAGCCTGGCTCTGATACCAAGCCTGTCATGACCGGTTTTTCAATAAAATAATTATTGAGAGACCAATCCCTTTTACAGACTAGCGAGGAAGAATTCCTTCTCACTGGTAGACAATATCTTGGTCATAGAAGAAAAATACCAGGAGTACTGAATATAATACAACGTTGAGCGAAGACTGCCCAACAATTTATTACATGCACGCCGATAAAACAAGGCGGCGGATAGGGTGGCAAACTACTAACTCACGATAATAACGGTGGTGGAAATATCACCGCGAAGCGAGTGATATGATTCCAGAAGACTACAGCTCTTCGAGCGTCGGAGTGAGGCTCGAGGAGACTTATTGCGGGTGGCGGAAGCGTATATAAAACAAGTGACCAATATCCGGGATCGCGCAGGACTGACTGGGACTCCTCTAGGCGTCGGACGCGCTATCAAACTCTTCATCCAAGAGATCGCCTTCGTCAACATCTGGCCAAATCAACAAGCCAGGTGAGTACTATGAAAGTAATCGCAAGACAGTTCGGACATAAGATATAACAAATGTAAACATGAAGCATATGAAAAGTTAACCAGTGCGATCAGACATAGAGATAATAAATACTGGGTGCCAAGCGAGGGTCTGAATGACGCCTCGAGCGGAAGCTGCAGAATAGTAATACTGGTACCAAACGAGTATCTGAAAGACTCCTCGAGCGAAAATGCAGAATAGTAATACTGGTGCCAAACGAGTGTCTGAAAGACTCCTCGAGCGGAAAATGCAGAATAGTAATACTGGTGCCAAACGAGTGTCTGAAAGACTCCTTGAGCGGAAAATGCGGATTAATAATGCCACAGTCGGGCGTCGGGGCGACACCACATAAAGGGCTTATAACAGAAAATAAAGACAGTGCATGCCACAGTCGGACGTCTGAGCGACATCACATAAAGGGCTTATATTTAAAGTAAGAAACAAGAACACGCCACAGTCGGACGTCTACGCGACGTCACATAAAGGGCTTATATTACAGTTCAATAATACAACAGTTCGAGAGCATAAATTATCACAAGCATGAGATAATTATAAAATTAGTCCATCCACAGGAATAACAATAAATCTGGATTTACCACTTGAGCTTGTTCACCGGGGACAGGTTTTCCACGCGGATAAATATGGATATAATGTTTTCACTACTTGATCATGGATACGATGACTTGGAAGGAATTGACTCTGCAGAGTTTGTACTTAACCACAGCCAACGGATTTCAGTAGTCACGGGGACTAGTTCCGTCTACGGTGTTTTGGAAGAAACACGTCTAACCAGTACACACCCAATTCAACCATCCGAAGCCAGGGATCACCCTCGGCAACGTTCAAGAAAAACCTTGAGACGGGGAGGCTACAACCTCGCGTAGCATGGGATCAAATTTCTATACGCGCGCTTTAAGGGGGTGCCCCCCCTCTCGGTCCCAACCGGAAACACCCATGCCCCCTGACCGGATGACTGGCTTTAATCCTGGGCCAAGGTACCATCATCCCGGCCTCTCTGTTTGGTGTGCACACGGAAAGAGGTTACCAACTTACTAAACCGCATCCTGGCAAATGAAACATGTGGTAGCACGGAAGGGGGGAAGAACGATAACGTGACTCCGTCCATGTTAACGTCAGAAATAGTCAGATGACGCAAGGCTGGTATGCTACAACAGTACCACCTTGCTGCCCTTCATGTCACCACATGATTAGGCCATCTCTCATCAGAGATCATCGCAACTATGGAACATGCGGGAAAAGAACGATAACATGACTCCGTCCATGTTAACGTCGTAGAAAGTCGGATGACGCAAGGCTGGTATGCTACAACAATACCATTCTGCTGCCCTTCATGTCACCACATGATTAGGCCATCTCTCATCAGAGATCATCACGACTTTGGATCATGCGGGTAGTTGACTTACAAGCAACGAGGTATTTACCGATACTCATATGCCACGCACAAACTTTCACGTGAACATGTAAAACACCTGTCATATCAAATGTTCAAAACATGCTTGCCTGGTTCGGAGAAGTCGGAGTCTAGCTCGGCGAAGTTCGCGGCTCCGTCACCTCTCCCGGAACCTACGGCAATCACGAAACGGGTACTAACATGAAAAACCAATGGGTACACAGAAGCTTTTCCAAATAATTTTCAAATAAATCCCATAAAAAACTAGACAAAATTTTAGGATTGTCACAAAAAGAATCACTCGAAAATCCCTTTTTATTAAAAAGTTATAAAGGTTTCTGTCCAGGGACTTATCTGTAATGAAACAGAAAAGTTCCAGGGTTTTAACTAAGAAAACAGAAAACGGTTCGATTGGGAATGCGCAAGCGCAAGGGAGAAAACGTATTTTGCCCGAAGGCGCCAACAGAAAATGGTTCGGGGGAGAAATAACAGAGGCTCACACGCGGGGTCCACATGTCAGGTTTGAAAAGCTCGCCGGCGCCCGAAGACTGCGGTGGACGCCGGCGTCGAACCACGGCGAGTTAGGAGAAACGGAGGGTACCAAGAGCTTCAGCGTCTTCTTCCGCGTCGGTGGGTGGTGGACTCGACCAACGGGGAGCACCACGTCGACGGCGACACTTTCTCCGGCGGACGGCGGCTCGGGTGAGGATGGGGAACTCCGGTGGAGGGCTGCAAGCTTCGAATTGAAGTGCGAGTCAGACAGAGGGATGCATGGTGAAGCTACTGGCAAGAGAAGGGAGGCGGAGGAGCACACACGGGGGCGAATCGGGCTGGATCTCGTGGCGGGTCGCGGCGGCTGGAGTCGAGGAAGGAGACCTCCTCGGGGCTCTTCCAGTGGCTAGGCGTGCTCTAGGGGGAGTGCAGGGATGGTGGGTGCTCGAGTTGAAGCTCGGGGCCTCTATTTATAGGCGGATCGACGGGGTGGCCGTGAACGGAGAATCTCCGGCGACCGATTACGGCGGAGCAGTGGATTGGCAGGAGGTTTGAGTGGCCAGGCAGCATCAGTGGAGGTCACTGGAGTCATTCCACGGCTAAACAGGGTCGGTCTTGGCGTAATGGCGTCGGTCCACGGTGAGGTGACCGCACGGGCTCAACGGCGGCAGAGAGCGTGCTCCGCGCCCTGCAGTCCACGACGAGGGCAGCAGCGCGTTCGGGGGAGTGGAGGGCCACGCGGCGAGCTCCGGTGGTTTGGGCGGCGCTGGGTGGCGTCGTCGGCGCCGTGTCTCCCGCTGGCGTCCACAAAGCCGCCGCCGGCGTCGGTCACGGGGCGGCGCACCTTCTGCTGCTCGTCGCCGATGCCCGCAAGGTGCCAGGCGCTCGTGCGGTGCAGGAACAAGAGGGAGGGGACGAGGAGCAAGGCGACGCAGTGGCACTGGCGAGATCGACGTCCATCTCTGAAGAAAACGACAGCAAGCCACTGACTGAACTCTGAATTTTCTGAACTTGACAATGACCATGCACTACAGGTGTTTGACAGAAAGATTTTGCAATGAGATGAATTTTTCTGGGGCTGTAGCTTGGTGAGGTGACCACTCAATGCACCCAGAGGCTGCCTGATTTTACTTGGTATTTTTGGAGAGGGTTTTGAATGAATTTCACCAAATTTGACAAATCTGGTCCAAACTTGCAGCAGGTGTAGTTTGAAAATTTTGAACTGAAGACCAGTGGATCTTCATGGATCTTGGTTGAGGGCTCAAAGGACTAGGAGGGGAAAAAGGTTTGGTGGCAAAAATCAAGACAGAAAGTGGAGTTCCTTTGTAAATCTCCAAGTGCTAGAAGAGAAGGCAGAAATTTGTTTGGATAAGATTTAAATGGAAATGATCACATGGGGAGATTCAACTTGCTGGATTTGATGCAAATTATGATCCAAGGGTGAGGGAAGGGTTAGGAGAGAGGATTTGCACTAAGGCCATGGCAAGAAGGAATTGTTGAAAGTGGCAAAGGGTTATTCCAAAAGCCATAGTGCAAATTTCAAAGAGATTTTCAAAAGGCATTTCCCAAGTGAAAAAGTATTTTGTCTTGAGTCCAAAAAGAAAAGCAAGAACCTCCAAGACCAAGGACAGATCTTGGGTGAATCCAAATAAAACTTTTGCCATAAAGAAAATATTTGAGAGGGAGAGTTCTCTTGAAGAAAAATTTAAGTCACTCCCCTCAAGTCAAATAAAAATCTTTTTTGAAAAATCCTAATAAAAACTTGGGTGTCACAGTACCCGTCTGCGTTTCTTTGCGTTAATGACCCATAAGTCAGTTACCTATGCGATGTTTCCTAATAAATCAGGCGTACCATTGACCGAAAAAAATCAAGTACACGTGTACATTTTTTTGGAGACGGGATCTGCCAACTTTCTTTTTTCTCACACACGAGTATTTTACGCGCTTTGTCTGCGTTGTGTGTTTCCCCCACCCAAGTTTCAAGTTTCGCAGCGAAATTTTCATTAGGCACGCGATTTCAGAATTTATTCCTCTAACCACACCCCCACCCTCAGTATCCCCCCCTCGCGCTTCCCCCAATCGGCGTCTCAAACTGCCGCCGCCGCAACCACAGCTTCAACCACATCTACGTTCTGCTCGGATCCAGTTAAGTAACCCATCGATCTCTATCACAGCCCCGGCCTGATTGCTTAAATGGCGCCCGCGAAACATCCTCATGCCTCCAAATCCCCACTGCCAAGAGCTGATGGCGGTCCATGGCGCGATGGCCGCTGTGCGTGTTGACTCGGAGGAACACCTCGCCTCAGCCGCCGCCGACATGGTGCAGGCTCTGGCCCAGATGAAGTCCCCCATCGACTACCCCAGGACTTAACAGGTAAGATCTGACCAGCTAAATCTTACCAATACCACTTGCAACGGCTATGATTTGTATGGTTGATGTATTAAGCATGTTCGTGCCTTGTTTATTTCAGTACTGCACACTGTGTGATGTTCAAATATTACCGTGTCCAGCTCAATTTCACCAATACCAGCAACAAACTTACAATACATGACTCAGGATATCACTAGAGATGTTGCCCATTTGCTATTTTTAGTGGATGCTAACCCTGTTGTACTTAACATGCCTGTCCATGTACTTATGCAGGGTCATAACGGCCGATGCTGTTGTTTGCCGTCGAGGTTAGCTGCATCCCATGTCTTACAATATTTCACATAATTTGTGCAATTGCAGTTTAACTTCTACCATTTACTGGTTGCCTGTAGGTACACATGTCAGTGGCACTGATCCATGCTTCGACCCGGAGGAACAGCTCGCCTCCGCCGTCGTTGACTTTGGGCGGGCTCTGGCCAAGATGAAGTGCCCCAGCAACTACCTCTCAGGACTTACCAAGTATGTGCTCACCAGTTCAATCTTATCAATACCAGTTGCAATTAATGGCTATGTTTTGTACGGTCGATGTATTAAGCATGTTCTAGTAAACATTCCTAACACATTTTTGCTACTTTCCCTACCTTTTTATAGACATCTGGGCGATTCTCTGCTCTGGCAGCACCTGCCTTGTGATGTTTAACTATGCCAATTGCATTTTTATCAGTACGGTTTCAATGTCTATTAAGCCTGTTGCAATTAACAGTTGAATCCATTTTTAAACAGTTGTATTTCAATGGCTACAAACTAACATGACTTAGGATGTTGTTAAGCCTGTTGCAATTAACAGTTGTATCCATTTTTTAATCTGTCCACTTGCTACCATGCTACTCTCCGCAATGAAGATATACTAGAGATGCTGCCAATCTGCTATTTTTGGTGGATGCTAACCCTGTTCTACTTAACATGCCTGTCCATGTACTTACGCAGGGTCATAACGGCCGATGCTGTTGTTTGCCGTCGAGGTTAGCTGCTGTAACACCCCCGGTGTCATGCTACAGTAATCTCATGCCTAATGATGCTATGTCATCATAATTATTGTGATAATCCTCACTTTGCTTCAAACCGAACTCAAATCCAAATTCTATGGCCAAGTCAAATTATGATTTTATAAAAAAGTAAAACTAAAATGTTCACATTGTCCTATAAATTCCCCTGACCATTTTTATGTTGGAACCAGCCTCACTTAATTCCCAAAATCCCACTCAGAATTAATTTAGTGCTTCATCAGCAATTCAATTGGCCTTTTCAATTTCTAAAAATGGTTAGACAACTCCTTTGGACTCCAAACTTTTTGTTCCATCTCAAGATATTGTGCTAGAATTATGTGCCAAGTTTTGTTCAAAACAAAACTCAATTGGTACTAAAAGAAAAGTTGCAAAACAGGGCAAATAAAAAAAGGAAAAGGCTATAGCAAGAGAAGGAAAGGCCCTCCTCCCTGCTGGGCCTTGACCCATATGGCCAACCGGCCCAACTGGCCGACAGGCCGTCAGGCCGGCCCACCCCCTGCCTACACCTAACCCCCTTCCCCGTGACCTAATTGCCGCACCCCACTCTCCACTCACTCCTCCCACGTTCCCCTCTCTCCCTCGTCTCCTCCCCCGACTGGATCGGGGCAGAGGAGCTAGATCCCGTGCCGCCCCGATGCCCGTCGCCTCCTCGACCCCGACGCGCTACCTCGCCACTCGCCGGACTGCCCCGCCGCCGCTCGGAACCCCCCCTCGCCGGACCGCCTCCCGACCAAGCGCCTCCCCGTCCTCGACCTCCTCCCCAATGACGCCCCGACGCCAACGCCATTCGCCGTCGCTGCCACCTCGCTTCACCGTCGTGTTCCCCCTGCATCGGGCCTCCCCTTCAACGCGGGTGAGCAACCCACGGTCGTCCTCCTCTCTCCCCGAAGCAGCCACCACATCCCGCGCCTCACCCCGCCGTGGCCACGCTCTGGCTGTGCTCGTGCCGCGCCGGCCACGCCCGACGCGCACGCCCGCGCATTGCCTCCCTCCCCGACGCGCTCACCGCGCCCTGTCACTCCACCCAGCCGCTCTCACGCGCGTGCCGTGCGCCCCTGACCGCGCCCTCGCTCCCGCCTACGCGTGTCTGCGGCTCCGGCCGCCCTCACCTCGCACGTGCCACCCACTGCCTTTGACGGGCACAGCTCCGGCCGGCCGGCCTCGCCGCGGCCCGCCTGCTGGCTGCGCCTTGATCCAGCGCCCGCATCTGCTGTGGCCTGTGTGCTACTGAACGTGGGGCCCACCCCCAAAACGTTTAAGAAAGTTAAACGAAACGAAAAATGTAATTGTAAAAGGAAGGGATTGTAAAAGAAATAATTAAAGTAATTAATTGATTAACCTAATTAATCATGTAAATTAACCTGTTAACTACTTAATTAGTTTAAACTAATCATGTTAGTTAAATAGGCAGGCAATGACAGGGGGCCCCACCCCCCTGTTGACTAATCAAACATTGACTAGTCAACTGGGACCCCCTGGACCCACATGTCATCCTCTGGTACACTTTTGTGTACACAGATCTGGGTGCACCTACCTTTTAACCTGTATTTTCGAATTAAAAGTAATTTCAGAATATTGCTAAAAATTTAGAAAATCTTATAAAATAAACCGTAACTCGGATGAAAATGTTTTCTACATGAAAGTTGCTCAAACCGACAAGACGAATCCGAATACGCGGTCCGTTTACCTGTCAGATGCCTTTAACTATCTGAACATGGAACATTCCCCCTCCGTTCATCTGTCTGACACAGGTCCGGAACCGGGAATACATTCCCGGTTGAATTCCCCCTTCACCTATATCGTGTAGCCTTACGTTAGGTCACACCCGTCACAGCATATTGCCATGTTATGCTTTGTGATGCTATGTTTGCATTATATTTGCTGTTTCTTCCCCCTCTTCCCTCCGGTAGACCCCGAGACCGATGTTGTCCGTGTGATCGACTACGTCAACGACGACACTTCTTCTTTTTCAGCAGAGCTTCCAGGCAAGCCCCCCCTTTGATCATCCCGATATCGCCCATTCCATTCTCTCATGCTTGCATTAGATTTTGCTACTGTAATTGATTGCTCCTATTCTGATGCATAGCCTGCTTTTGTAACTTGCTTATTGTTACCTACCTGCTTATCCTAAACTGCTTAGTATAGGTTGGTTAGTGATCCATCAGTGACCCCCACCTTGTCCTTGTTGCCCCTGCTTCATCATCGAAGACCCGATCAACGGGATCGAAGACCAGGCTCCGGCACCGCACATCACTTTCCCCTTAGTTGCTCGACACTACTGGGTTACTATCGAGTACCGAGGGTGAGACCTCATCAGCACTTCTGATGTTAACCCTGTAGTGTAGCTATTCGGTCGTGGTCATCGAGGGTGATTTCCTCCTTAACCCCTTCCGATACAACTCTGTCGTGCAACCCCTCAAGTGTGAACCTCGAGGGTGGACCCTCTTACGTTCACCTTGATGATTACATCGAGTGGAATTCACCGGGGGTGATTCCTCGGGTTTTCCCCTTGATGTTTGGACACACGGATACTTGGACTTTACAGTTGTTACTTGGAAAGGCGGGTCAACCCTGAGGGGTACCCGTGAGTGATGTGGAGACGGGTGCTACTCTAACACCCCGGATGTAACTTTCCATATTTGTAACTCCAACTCTTGCCATTTTCGGCTATGTGTTATGATATTCCCTCCGTGGTCGAGTTTTGTTTCCGTTTTGCATTTTGTTTTTGTCATGCATCTCATATCATGTCATCATGTGCATTGCATTTGCATACGTGTTCGTCTCAGGCATCCGAGCATTTTCCCCGTTATCCGTTTTGCAATCCGGCGCTCCCACCTCCTCCGGCGCACCCCTCTTGTTTCTTTTCGTGAGCGGGTGTTAAACGTTCTCAGAATGGACTGAGGCTTGTCAAGTGGCCTTAGTATACCACCAGTAGGCCACCGGTCAAGTTTCGTTCCATTTGGAGGTCGTTTGGTACTCCAACGGTTAACCGGGCAACCGCAAAGTCCGTTTGTGTGTTCTAGCAAAACCCCCTCTCTAAACAGCCCAAAACCCAGCAAACTCACCTCCATGCTCTAGGTCGTTCGATCACGATCGTGTGGGCAAAAACCACACTCCGTTTGGAGCCTCCTAGCTCCCTCTACCTATAAATAAGTGCCTCTCCCGAAATCCTCTCGCAGATCAAACCCTAACCATCTCCCTCTCCACGGCCGGACGCGTCCGCTCCGGCCGGACGAAATCGCGCCGCCGCCCTCGCCCAACCGGCGCCTGCCACGTGTCCCTCCGTACGCCGCGCCACCGCGGCCCGGGAAGCCCGTGGCCGGCCCCCGAAGCCCGTTGCCTCCGCCGCCCCGAAGCCCGTGCGCTCCGCCCCGAGCCCGCGCCCGTCCCCTCCTGCGCCGGCGCCGCCTCCGCTCCTTCGCCGGCCGCCGCCGTCGCCGTCTTCGCCGGCCGCCGCCCCGCGCGACCTCGCCGTCGCCTCGGTGCCCGCCGGCGCCGCCCGTCGCCGTCCTCCCCGGCGCCTCCATCCCCGAGCCCCGGGCCCCCCTCTCCTTCTCCTCCGCCGTCCTCCCCGCTCCGGTGAGCAGCTCCAACTCCGGCGGCCCGAGCCCGTGCTCCAGATCCGATCCAGAGAAACCCTAGGGTTGACTTTCTTCCTCCTCCCGTTTTTCTCTAAGTCTTTTATCTTCACAGTATATTGCTGAGTTCATCGCATCATAACTCTCTGCATATAGCTCCGTTTCGCGCGTGTAATATATCGAATTGTTCGCCTCATGATGGTCTTCATTTTGTTCCATTGCACCATGTTCATTAGAGTCCATCTTGATGCCCAAATCTCTGGTGCAAGAGTGCTAGTTGCTGTTATCTGCTGTTACTTATCAGAACTTGAGGATTTGTTATTTTTGTTGCATTTAATCTGTGCATCTTATGAGTATGAGCTCTACATGTGTTTTGTTGTATGCCATGCCATCTTTCCATAAGTGTATGCCATGTATTTTTGTGATCTCTGTGGTGACTAGCACAAGCATGCAAACTAGGCCCCGTAATGTTTCTGATTTCAGGAACTTGGTAAATTTAGAGTCTCTGTCTGCTGTTATTTTGTTGCTATGTATCCATGTGGCTACAGAGAGATCCATGCTTATTTTGGAGATGTTCAGTAAGGATGTTTTATAGATATTGTTGTAATTCATCCATTCCTGCCCTTGTTTGCAACTATGGAGTGCCATAGCATGACTCAATCTTGCTCTACTTTTGCTATAAAATATTTCTGGCAGATTGTTTACGTGTTATTCAATTTTGCCAAGCTTGTTGTAGTTGTTTCATACACGCTATGTATTTGTTCTTGACATGGATAGCTTCACAAACATGCCATCTTGCTGTAGGTATGCTTTTTTTGTCATGCATTGCCTTGTGTTGAGTGCATCAAGCTCACCAAGATGCCTTCATATTATTGTTTCTGCCATGCTCTGTTTTCTGCCAAGTCTGAAACCTGTTAACGAAACTTGCTATATTTACATGGTTGCCATCATATCCTCTTGTCCTTTTTGGCTTATGGTCAGTAAGGGACTTTTGTCATATGCATTTAGTAGAATACTTCCATGCCTTGATTTGCTATGTTAAGTTCCTGTAGCATGTTGTTTTCGTGCTCTGAACATTGCTACCTGATGCTGTTTCAGGCATGTCCAGTAATTCTCTCTCTGTCTGTGAACCTGTTATGTTTTGCACTTTTGCCATGCTTGTTTGAGCTTGTTATGTTGTGATCTAGCCGTAGCTCAGTGTTCATCTTTTCTCAAGCACCTCCTGTAGATTACTTTCATATGCTTTGTTGCTAGGTTGGAGTGCTGTACCATTGTTACTTGTTGCATTCTGAGTGCTATCATGCTGTTAATCACAAATTCGTGTCATTCTTGTTTTGCTTGCCATTTGCAAACCGTGCATCCGTTTCCGGTGATCTTTATATCGATTTCAACCAAAATCATCTCATCTTTCCAGTGGCATGCTTGCTTTGCCAAGTTACTGCCTTGTTCATCATTTTTCTTTCAGAGCACGCATATGCATCGCATATCATATCTTGCATATCATTCATGTATTGCATCATGTTGCTTGTGCATTTCCCGTGATTGATTGTGGTTCCATTGCTTGTGTTTTTGTGTTGGGTAGAGCACCATGCGGGACCGTCCCTTGGCAACTTGGGTTATGTTGGTACCTGTACGCTTCGCTTATCCGGTGTGCCCTGAGAACGAGATATGTGCAGCTCCTATCGGGATTTGTCGGCACATTCGGGTGGCTTTGCTGGTCTTGTTTTACCATTGTTGAAATGTCTTGTAAACCGGGATTCCGAGACTGATCGGGGCTTTCCGGGAGAAGGTTTATCCTTCGTTGACCGTGAGAGCTTATAATGGGCTAAGTTGGGACACCCCTGCAGGGTAATATCTTTCGAAAGCCGTGCCCGCGGTTATGAGGCAGATGGGAATTTGTTAATGTCCGGTTGTAGAGAACTTGTCACTCGACTTAATTAAAATACATCAACCGTGTGTGTAGCCGTGATGGTCTCTTCTCGGCGGAGCCCGGGAAGTGAACACGGTTTGAGTTATGAATGACGTAAGTAGGAGTTCAGGATCACTTCTTGGTCATTACTAGATGACGACCGTTCCGCTGTTCCTCTTCTCGCTCTCATTTGCGTATGTTAGCCACTATACATGCTTAGTGCCTGCTGCAGCTCCACCTCATTACACCATCCTTTCCGATAAGCTTAAATAGTCTTGATCTCGCGGGTGTGAGATTGCTGAGTCCTCGTGACTCAAAAATTCTACCAAAACAGTTGCAGGTTCCGACGATGTCAGTGCAGATGATGGGATCGACCTCAAGTGGGAGTTCGACGAGGAACGTGGTCGTTACTATGTGTCTTTTCCTGATGATCAGTAGTGGAGCCCAGTTGGGACGATCGGGGATCTAGCATTTGGGGTTATCTTATTTTCATTTGGATTGTGACCGTAGTCGGTCTATGTGTGTATTTTTGGATGATAAATGGATTATATTTATGTATTGTGTGAAGTAGCGATTGTAAGCCAACTCTCGTTATCCCATTCTTGTTCATTACATGGGATTGTGTGAAGATGACCCTTCTTGCGACAAAACCACAATGCGGTTATGCCTCTAAGTCGTGCCTCGACACGTGGGAGATATAGCCGCATCGTGGGCGTTACAAGTTGGTAATCAGAGCCATCCCCGACTTAGGAGCCCCTGCTTGATCGAATCGCTGGCGTTGTTGAGTCTAGAGCAAAAAATGTTTTGAGTCTTAGGATTATATATATCGGAGAGTAGGATTCTTTTTACTCCTCAGTCCCTTCGTCGCTCTGGTGAGGTCTCCTGACGTAGAAGTTTTGTCAATTCTCTCCTCAAATTTCACTAAAAAAAATTTAGGATCACGCGGGTATCTTGGAATCGTTCCGATGGTTTTGTGACGAGAACATTGTTCTTGGTGCCTCCTGGCATTTAGGGGTTGTGGCAGTGTCCCGGGGAGTTGAGCTCCGAGGTGTTGTCGTCACAATTTTATCGTTGCAGTTCTGGAATACCTGAGTTTCGCCGACATCGAAATCTCTTTTATGCAGTTGTTGGTGAGATCACCTCGACGCCACCCAGTACTGGGGCGGGAGTTCGGGAGTATTGCCATAACTCGTATAACGTATGTTTTTCGAAGGTTGAGGTACACGATTTTCGAAGGTTTCTTGGTTATGTGTTGACGGATGGATACACCTGGATCTAGGGATTGCTAGTTTGGGTGATATATTTTGTGTCCCCTGTATCCCCAACACCAGATTGCATAACTAGAAAGTTTCGGGAGTTTATAAGTGGGAATTCAAGTAGCTCTTAGGATATCTTTCCGATAGACGCATGATATGAGATTGGGGTTCGACGTCTAGTGGTCCGCCTTTCCACGGTTGGTTTTACAGTGGTCTCGTAGTGTCTTAAAGAGTCCTTGGCTATGCCGACTCAGGGACGCTTCGTATGTCATGTGCACTGCCTTGTACATGATGGTGCTGTACGATCGAGCCCGTGTGGGCCCCACCACGAAAACTTCGGACGAAATATCTATCATATGTTTGTTCCGGCTTATTCTGCAAGCCAATACTTTGTTTTGTTTTGAATTGTGGTATTCGAGTTGCTTCGAAGTCAAATGTTGATTCCATATCTTTTTCTAGTGGCTTCTCAATTAATGGAAGTGTGATGATTTACTACGGAATTCATTCGTTCATCCTCGTTCGAATGTTTATTGTGAAGACTATATGTTGCAATTTCTATCCGTTGATTCTACTTGTCTAATTGCCTATCAAGATGCTAACAGATGTCACCCTCTTCAGGATGGCTCCGCCAACGCGTCAGAATCCGGATCGCAATGAAGGGAGTCAGGCGAACCCTCCGCCACCACCTCCACCTCCGGAGGCATGGCAAGCTATCATGGCAGCCACCAACGCCAATGCTCAGATGATTCTGCAACTCTTGCAGGAATGCACCCAAGGGCAAGGAAATCAAGGTCAAGGCAACAATCAGCCTCACTTTGCTACTCTCAACCAGTTTCTCGCAAATCAGCCCAAGTCTTTCAGCTACTGTGCCGAGGCCACAGATGCCGATGATTGGCTCGTGGACATCAACAAGCATTTTGAATGTAGCAATGTCAGGCCTGAGGACTATGTCAAGTTCGCTTCTTTTCAGCTCAAGGACCAAGCTGCTGATTGGTATCAACAATACAAAGATTCCAGAGGAGGTCGTGTGATCACTTGGACTGACTTCTGTCGGGACTTCAAAGCGCACCACATTCCACAAAGTGTTGTTGAGAGCAAGCGTGAGGAGTTCCGCAATCTCAAGCAAGGCAACATGTCTGTGTATCAATTCAACATCCAGTTTCAGAAACTTGCTCGCTTCGCTAAACAAGACGTTCCTGATGAAAAGAGCATGATCTATCACTTCAGAGGTGGCCTTAGAGAGGATCTGCAGTTAGCTCTCGTTCTTGTTGAGCCTACTCAGTTTGATCAATTCTACAATATGGCACTGAAGCAAGAGGCTGCTCAGCTCAAGTGTGAGGATTCTAAGAAGAGAGTCAGGGACGCAGTTCAGTCTTCTTCTTCCTCACTTGTGGCAGCTAAGCAACAGAAGTTCTGGTTGCCTCCTCCTCCTCCGTTTCGTCAGCCTTACCAGCAGAAGAACAAAGGTGGCCATGGATCTTCCCACTCTTCCAACTCTGGCTATCAGAACAAGTCTCAGAATCAAGCTCCAAAGTCCAATGCTCCTTATCACCGTCCACTCTCAGAGGTGACTTGCAACAAGTGTCAGTAGAAAGGTCACTATGCTAACAAGTGCTTCAATCAAAGGCGCCTTCCGCCTCCTCCTCCTGTCAGATATTCCAGCAATGCAGTGGTCAAGCATAATCCAAAGTCTGCAAAGGTGAACATGATGAATGCAGCTCAAGCGGAGGAATCTACTGATGTGATAATGGGTAGTCTTCTAGTTAATGATATTCCTGCAAAAGTCTTATTTGATACTGGTGCATCGCTTTGTTTCATGTCGAGATCGTTCTTTGCAAAGAATGATTTTACTTGGTCTTATCTGGATAAACCATTGGGTGTTGTTTCTCCGGGGAAGTCAATGAGAGCCAACTCGATAGTTCCGGATGTTTCCATCAAGATGGGAAACTATAAATTTCTGTCTTCTCCAGTTGTTCTTGGTGACTCGGATATTGATCTAATTCTCGGGATGGACTGGCTTTCTAAGCACAAGGCTCAACTTGATTGTGCTGCCAGGGAAATTCAATTGACACACTCTTCCGAGGATGTTATCATCTATGCCGCTCGTGATGAAACCATTCGGTTGTTTTCTCTCAATGAGAAGGGCGAATTGAATGCCATCTCTCAGATTCCAGTCGTTTGTGAGTACCAAGATGTCTTTCCAGAAGAGCTTTCGGGTATGCCTCCTCACCGGCCAGTTGAGTTCGTTATCGATCTAGAGCGTGGCACGGAACCCGTTTGCAAGCGTCCATACAAGCTTGGACCCAAGGAGCTGAAGGAATTAAAGAAATAGCTCGATGAACAAGAGCGTCTGGGTTTGATCAGACCGAGTTCATCTCCATGGGGTTGTGGTGTTCTTTTTGTCCAGAAGAAGGATGGCACGGACCGACTTTGTGTCAACTACCGTCCATTGAACAAGAAGACAATCAAGAACAAGTATCCACTTCCCAACATCAATGAGCTATTCGAGCAACTCAAAGGGGCTAAAGTATTCTCCAAGCTTGACCTTCGTATGGGTTATCATCAGATTCGCATTCGTGAAGAAGATATTCCCAAGACAGCATTCAGGACAAGCTTTGGTTCTTATGAATATACTGTCATGTCTTTCGGCCTTGTCAATGCTCCTCCAACATTCTCTCGGATGATGAATTTCATCTTCAACCCCTATACCAATGAATTCGTCCTGGTGTATCTCAATGATATATTGGTCTTCTCCAAGAATATGAAGGATCATGCCAAACATTTGCGATTGGTGCTCGACAAGCTCAGAGAGTATCAATTCTATGCGAAGTTCTCCAAATGTGAGTTTTGGCTTGATGAAGTTCTTTACCTTGGTCACATCATCTCTGCCAAGGGCATCGCTGTTAATCCCGAGAAGGTGTCCGCAATTGTGAATTGGGAACCTCCTCAGAATGTCAAGCAGCTTCGCAGTTTTCTTGGTCTTGCAAGCTATTGCCGAAGATTCGTTGAGAATTTCTCTAAGATTGCGAAGCCTCTTTCCAACCTCCTCCAGAAGCATGTGAAGTATGTCTGGTCTCCTGAGTGTGACGTTGCTTTCAACACTCTCAAAGAGAAACTAGTCACAGCTCCTGTCTTAACTCCTCCTGACGAATCCAAGCCATTTGAAGTTTTCTGTGATGCTTCTCTCCAAGGTCTCGGTGTTGTGTTAATGCAAGAGAAGAAAGTTGTGGCCTATACCTCTCGTCAGTTGAAGCCCAATGAGAAGAACTACCCCACTCACGATCTTGAGTTGGCGGCAGTTGTCCATGCATTAATAATGTGGAGACATCTCTTGTTGGGAAGAAAAGTGGACATATTCACCGATCACAAGAGTCTCAAGTACATCTTCACTCAGCCCAACCTCAACCTCAGACAAACTCGATGGGTCGAAATGATTCAAGAGTACAATCTGAGTATTGAATATACTCCAGGCAAAGCCAATGTCATTGCAGATGCTTTGAGCAGGAAGGCTTATTGCAACAGCTTAATTCTCAAGCCTTTCCAACCGGATCTTTGTGAAGCTTTTCGCAAGCTGAATCTCCAAGTTGTTCCTCAAGGCTTTCTTGCCAACCTCATAGTCTCTCCTACTTTGGAGGATCAAATTCGTGAGGCACAACTTCTTGATGCCATGGTGAAGAAGGTGAAACGTGGTATCGACAAGGGTCTTTCCAAATACAAGTGCTATCGCATTGATGATAGAGACACTTTGTTCTTCGAGGACCGGATTGTGGTTCCTAAAGGTGATCTAAGGAAAGTCATAATGAACGAGGTGCACAATTCTCTTCTTTCCATTCATCCTAGAAGTACGAAGATGTACTATGACCTCAAGCAGTCGTATTGGTGGACTCGAATGAAGCGAGAAATCGCGCAATTCGTGAATGAATGTGATGTCTGTCGAAGAGTGAAAGCAGAACACCAACGACCGGCTGGTCTCCTCCAACCTCTTGCTATCCCAGAATGGAAGTTTGATCATATCGAAATGGACTTCGTGACTGGTTTTCCCAAGTCCAAGCGCGGAAATGATGCTATCTTCATTGTCAACGACAAGCTTTCTAAAGTGGCTCATTTCCTTCCAATCAAAGAATCCATCACAGCAGCTCAGTTGGCAGAGCTATACACCTCCAGAATTGTCTCCTTGCACGGCATTCCACAATTGATTTCTTCAGATCGTGGAAGCATCTTCACCTCTAAGTTCTGGGACTCTTTCCAGAAGGCCATGGGCACCAACATTCGCTTCAGCACAGCTTTCCATCCTCAAACTAGTGGCCAAGTCGAGCGAGTCAATCAAATTCTTGAAGATATGCTCAGGGCTTGTGTCATTTCCTTTGGCATGAAATGGGAAGATTGTCTTCCATATGCCGAATTCTCCTACAACAACAGCTTCCAAGCGAGTTCGGGCAAGGCCCCATTCGAGATTCTCTATGGCAGAAAGTGCCGTACTCCTCTCAATTGGTCAGAGACTGGTGAACGCCAACTTCTTGGCAATGACTTAATCACAGAGGCTGAAGAAATGTGTAAAGTCATCCGTGATAATCTCAAAGCCGCGCAATCGTGCCAGAAGAGTTACTATGATAGTAAGCACCGTGATGTGGCTTTCGAGATCGGAGACCATGTCTACCTCCGCGTCTCTCCAATGAAAGGCACTCGTCGCTTCGGTATCAAAGGGAAGTTTGCCCCTAGATACGTGGGTCCTTTCAAGATCATTGGCAAAAGAGGCGACCTCGCCTATCAACTTGAGCTTCCTTCCAACTTCGCGAACGTGCACGATGTGTTCCATGTGTCACAGCTTCGCAAGTGCTTCAAGACTCCTGAGCGCACTATCAACTTCGAAGAGATTGACCTTCAAGAAGATCTGTCTTATCATGAGCACCCCGTTGCTATTCTTGAAGAAACTGAGCGCAAGACTCGCAACAAGTCAATCAAATTCCTGAAAGTGAAGTGATCGCACCATTCCGACCAAGAAGCCACCTGGGAACGCGAGGACCATCTCCGTTCCGAATATTCGGAGTTCTTTCAGTCCTAGATCTCGGGACGAGATCCTCTCGTAGTGGTGGAGTGTTGTAACACCCCGGATGTAACTTTCCATATTTGTAACTCCAACTCTTGCCATTTTCGGCTATGTGTTATGATATTCCCTCCATGGTCGAGTTTTGTTTCCGTTTTGCATTTTGTTTTTGTCATGCATCTCATATCATGTCATCATGTGCATTGCATTTGCATACGTGTTCGTCTCAGGCATCCGAGCATTTTCCCCGTTGTCCGTTTTGCAATCCGGCGCTCCCACCTCCTCCGGCGCACCCCTCTTGTTTCTTTTCGTGAGCGGGTGTTAAACGTTCTTGGAATGGACCGAGGCTTGTCAAGTGGCCGTGGTATACCACCGGTAGGCCACCGGTCAAGTTTCGTTTCATTTGGAGGTCGTTTGGTACTCCAACGGTTAACCGGGCAACCGCAAAGTCCGTTTGTGTGTTCCAGGAAAACCCCCTCTCTAAACAGCCCAAAACCCAGCAAACTCACCTCCATTCTCTAGGTCGTTCGATCATGATCGTGTGGGCGAAAACCGCACTCTATTTGGAGCCTCCTAGCTCCCTCTACCTATAAATAAGTGCCTCTCCCGAAATCCTCTCGCAGATCAAACCCTAACCATCTCCCTCTCTGCGGCCAGACGCGTCCGCTCCGGCCGGACGAAATCGCGCCGCCGCCCTCGCCCAACCGGCGCCTGCCACGTGTCCCTCCGTATGCCGCGCCACCGTGGCCCGGGAAGCCCGTGGCCGGCCCCCGAAGCCCGGTGCCTCCGCCGCCCCGAAGCCCGTGCGCTCCGCCCCGAGCCCGCGCCCGTCCCCTCCTGCGCCGGCGCCGCCTCCGCTCCTTCGCCGGCCGCCGCCATCGCTGTCTTCGCCGGACGCCGCCCCGCGCGACCTCGCCGTCGCCTCGGTGCCCGCCGGCGCCGCCCGTCACCGTCCTCCCCGGCGCCTCCGTCCCCGAGCCCCGGGCCCCCCACTCCTTCTCCTCCGCCGTCCTCCCCGCTCCGGTGAGCAGCTCCAACTCCAGCGGCCCGAGCCCGTGCTCCAGATCCGATCCAGAGAAACCCTAGGGTTGACTTTCTTCCTCCTCCCGTTTTTCTGTCTTTTATCTTCACAGTATATTGCTATATTCATCACATCATAACTCTCTGCATATAGCTCCATTTCGCGCATGTAATATATCGAATTGTTCGTCTCATGATGCTCTTCATTTTGTTCCATTGCACCATGTTCATTAGAGTCCATCTTGATGCCCAAATCTCTGGTGCAAGAGTGCTAGTTGCTGTTACTTATCAGAACTTGAGGATTTGTTATTTTTATTGCATTTAATCTGTGCATCTTATGAGTATGAGCTCTACATGTGTTTTGTTGTATGCCATGCCATCTTTCCAGAGGTGTATGCCATGTATTTTTGTGATATACGTGGTGACTAGCACAAGCATGCAAACTAGGCCCCGTAATGTTTCTGATTTCAGGGACTTGGTAAATTTACTAAGTCTTTGTCTGTTGTTATTTTGTTGCTATGTATCCATGTGTCTACAGAGAGATCCATGCTTATTTTGGAGATGTTCAGTAAGGATGTTTTGTAGATATTGTTGTAATTGATCCATTCCTGCCCTTGTTTGCAACTATGGAGTGCCATAGCATGACTCAATCTTGCTCTACTTTTGCTATAAAATATTTCTGGCAGATTGTTTACGTGTTATTCAATTTTGCCAAGCTTGTTGTAGTTGTTTCATACATCCTATGTATTTTTTCTTGCCATGGATAGCTTCATAAACATGCCATCTTGCTGTAGGTATGCTTGTTTTGTCATGCATTGCCTTGTGTTGAGTGCATCAAGCTCACCAAGATGCCTTCATATTATTGTTTCTGCCTTGCTCTGTTTTCTGCCAAGTCTAAAACCTGTTAACGAAACTTGATATGTTTACATGGTTGCCATCATATCCTCTGGTCCTTTTTGGATTATGGTCAGTAAGGGACTTTTGTCATATGCATTTAGTAGAATACTTCCATGCCTTGATTTGCTATGTTAAGTTCCTGTAGCATGTTGTTTTCGTGCTCTGAACATTGCTACCTGATACTGTTTCAGGCATGTCCAGTAATTTTCTCTAGGTCTGTGAACCTGTTATCTTTTGCACTTTTGCCATGCTTGTTTGAGCTTGTTATGTTGTGATCTAGCCGTAGCTCAGTGTTCATCTTTTCTCAAGCATCTCCTGTAGATTACTTCCATATGCTTTGTTGCTAGGTTGGAGTGTTGTAGCATTGTTACTTGTTGCATTCTAAGTGCTATCATGTTGTTAATCGCAGATTCGTGTCATTCTTGTTTTGCTTGCCATTTGCAAACTGTGCATCCGTTTCCGGTGATCTTTATATCGATTTCGACCGAAATCATCTCATCTTTCTAGTGGCATGCTTGGTTTGCCAAGTTACTGCCTTATTCATCATTTTTCTTTTGGAGCACGCATATGCATCGCATATCATATCTTGCATATCATTCATGTATTGCATCATGTTGCTTGTGCATTTCCCGTGATTGATTGTGGTTCCATTGCTTGTGTTTTTGTGTTGGGTAGGGCCGGGAGACGAGTTCGTGAACGAGGAACCTGTTGAGTACGCTTACGAGGATCAAGCTTTCGACAACTCTGAGAACCTTGCAGGCAAGATGACCACCCCTCGAAATCACTTCTATCTTTGCTTTGCTAGTTGTTTGATCTTTTGCCATGCTGCGCGACCTACCATTTGCTATATCATGCCTCCCATATTGCCATGTCAAGCCTCTAACCATCCTTTCCTAGCAAACCGTTGTTTGGCTAAGTTACCGCTTTTGCTCAGCCCTTCTTATAGCGTTGCTAGTTGCAGGTGAAGATGAAGTTGGTTCCATGTTGGAACATGGATATGTTGGGATATCACAATATCTCTTATTATATTAATGCCTCTATTGGCAAAGGGTGGAAGGCTCGGCCTTATGCCTGGTGTTTTGTTCCACTCTTGCCGCCCTAATTTCCGTCATACCGGGATTATGTTCCTTGAGTTTGCGTTCCTTACGCGGTTGGGTGATTTATGGGACCCCCTTGACAGTTCGCCTTGAATAAAACTCCTCCAGCAAGGCCCAGCTTTGGTTTTACCATTTGCCACCTAAGCCTTTTCCCCCGGGTTTTCGCGAGCCCGAGGGTCATCTTTATTTTTACCCCCGGGCCAGTGTTCCTCTGAGTGTTGGTCCAAACTAGAGCACCGTGCGGGACCGTCCCTTGGCAACTTGGGTTATGTTGGTACCTGTACGCTTCCCTTATCCGGTGTGCCCTGAGAACGAGATATGTGCAGATCCTATCGGGATTTGTCGGCACATTCGGGTGGCTTTGCTGGTCTTGTTTTACCATTGTCGAAATGTCTTGTAAACCGGGATTCCGAGACTGATCGGGTCTTTCCGGGAGAAGGTTTATCCTTCGTTGACCGTGAGAGCTTATAATGGGCTAAGTTGGGACACCCCTGCAGGGTAATATCTTTCGAAAGCCATGCCCGCGGTTATGAGGCAGATGGGAATTTGTTAATGTCTGGTTGTAGAGAACTTGTCACTCGACTTAATTAAAATACATCAACCGTGTGTGTAGCCGTGATGGTCTCTTCTCGGCGGAGCCCGGGAAGTGAACACGGTTTGAGTTATGAATGACGTAAGTAGGAGTTCAGGATCACTTCTTGGTCATTACTAGATGACGACCGTTCCGCTGTTCCTCTTCTCGCTCTCATTTGCGTATGTTAGCCACTATACATGCTTAGTGCCTGCTGCAGCTCCACCTCATTACACCATCCTTTCCGATAAGCTTAAATAGTCTTGATCTCGCGGGTGTGAGATTGCTGAGTCCTCGTGACTCACAGATTCTACCAAAACAGTTGCAGGTTCCGACGATGTCAGTGCAGATGATGGGATCGACCTCAAGTGGGAGTTCGACGAGGAACGTGGTCGTTACTATGTGTCTTTTCCTGATGATCAGTAGTGGAGCCCAGTTGGGACGATCGAGGATCTAGCATTTGGGGTTATCTTATTTTCATTTGGATTGTGACCATAGTCGGTCTATGTGTGTATTTTTGGATGATGAATGGATTATATTTATGTATTGTGTGAAGTGGCGATTGTAAGCCAACTCTCGTTATCCCATTCTTGTTCATTACATGGGATTGTGTGAAGATGACCCCTCTTGCGACAAAACCACAATGCGGTTATGCCTCTAAGTCGTGCCTCGACACGTGGGAGATATAGCCGCATCGTGGGCGTTACAGCTACCTCTTGAGCACTGCGTTGGTTTTCCCTTGAAGAGGAAAGGGTGATGCAGTAAAGCAGCGTAAGTATTTCCCTCAGTTTTTGAGAACCAAGGTATCAATCCAGTAGGAGGCCACGCACGAGTCCCTCGCACCTACACAAAGAAATAAGATCCTCGCAACCAACGCAATAAAGGGGTTGTCAATTGATGTCTACTACACAACCTTCTTCTTGTAGACGTTGTTGGGCCTCCAAGTGCAGAGGTTTGTAGGACAGTAGCAAATTTCCCTCAAGTGGATGACCTAAGGTTTATCAATCCGTGGGAGGCGTAGGATGAAGATGGTCTCTCTCAAGCAACCCTGCAACCAAATAACAAAGAGTCTCTTGTGTCCCCAACACACCCAATACAATGGTAAATTGTATAGGTGCACTAGTTCGGCGAAGAGATGGTGATACAAGTGCAATATGGATGGTAGATATAGGTTTTTGTAATCTGAAAATATAAAAACAGCAAGGTAACTAATAATAAAAGTGAGCGTAAACGATATTGCAATGCTAGGAAACAAGGCCTAGGGTTCATACTTTCACTAGTGCAAGTTCTCTCAACAATAATAACATAATTGGATCATATAACTATCCCTCAACATGCAACAAAGAGTAACTCCAAAGTCACTAATAGAGGAGAACAAACGAAGAGATTATGGTAGGGTACGAAACCACCTCAAAGTTATTCTTTCCAATCAATCCATTGGGCTATTCCTATAAGTGTCACAAACAGCCCTAGAGTTCGTACTAGAATAACACCTTAAGACACACATCAACCAAAACCCTAATGTCACCTAGATACTCCAATGTCACCTCAAGTATTCGTGGGTATGATTATACGATATGCATCACACAATCTCAGATTCATCTATTCAACGAACACATAGAACCTCAAAGAGTGCCCCGAAGTTTATACCGGAGAGTCAAGACGAAAATGTGTGCCAACCCCTATGCATAGGTTCATGGGCGGAACCCGCAAGTTGATCACCAAAACATACATCAAGTGAGTCGCGTGATATCCCATTGTCACCACAGATACGCACGGCAAGACATACATCAAGTGTTCTCAAATCATTAAAGACTCAATCCGATAAGATAACCTCAAAGGGAAAACTCAATCCATTACAAGAGAGTAGAGGGGGAGAAGAAACATAAGATCCAACTATAATAGCAAAGCTCGCGATACATCAAGATCGTGCCAAATCAAGAACACGAGAGAGAGAGCGATCAAACACATAGCTACTGGTACATACCCTCAGCCCCGAGGGTGAACTACTCCCTTCTCGTCATGGAGAGCGTCGGGATGATGAAGATGGCCACCGGTGAGGGATCCCCCCTCCGGCAGGGTGCCGGAACAGCGTCCCGATTGACTTTTGGTGGCTACAGAGGCTTGCGGCGGCAGAACTCCAGATCTATTCTGTTCCCCGAAGGTTTTAGGGTATATGGGTATATATAGGTGAAAGAAGTACGTCAGGGGAGCCACGAGGGGCCCACAAGTGTGGAGGGCGCGCCCCCTGCCTCGTGCCTTCCTCGTTGCTTTCTTGACGTGGACTCCAAGTCTCCCGGGTTGCTTTCCTTCTAAAAATAACTTCTCCAGAAGGTTTCATTCCATTTCGACTCCGTTTGATATTCCTTTTCTTCGAAACACTGAAACAAGGGAAAAACAGGAATTCTGGGCTGGGCCTCCGGTTAATAGGTTAGTCCCAAAAATAATATAAAAGTGAATAATAAAGCCCAATAATGTCCAAAACAGAAGATAATATAGCATGGAGCAATCAAAATTTATAAATACGTTGGAGATGTATCATCAATCCCTTCACGGTCACTTACGAAAGTGAGATCTGATAGATATGATAAGATAATATTTTTGGTATTTTTATGATAAAGATGCAAAGTAAAATACAAAGCAATAAAAATAGCTAAGTGTGGGAAGATTAATATGATGGAAAATAGACCCGGGGGCCATAGGTTTCACTAGTGGCTTCTCTCGAGAGCATAAGTATTACGGTGGGTAAACAAATTACTGTTGAGCAATTGACAGAATTGAGCATAGTTATGAGAATATCTAGGTATGATCATGTATATAGGCATCACGTCCGCGACAAGTAGACCGACTCATGCCTGCATCTACTACTACTACTCCACACATCGACCGCTATCCAGCATGCATCTAGAGTATTAAGTTCAAAAGAACAGAGTAACGCTTTAAGTAAGATGACATGATGTAGAGGGATAAACTCATGCAATATGATATAAACCCCATCTTGTTATCCTCGATGGCAACAATACAATACGTGCCTTGCTGCCCCCTGCTGTCACTGGGAAAGGACACCGCAAGATTGAACCCAAAGCTAAGCACTTCTCCCATTGCAAAAAAGATCAATCTAGTAGGCCAAACCAAACAGATAACTCGAAGAGACTTGCAAAGATAACCAATCATGCATCAAAGAATTCAGAGAAGATTCAAATATTATTCATAGATAAACTTGATCATAAACCCACAATTCATCGGTCTCAACAAACACACCGCAAAAGAAGATTACATCGAATAGATCTCCATGAGAATCGTGGAGAACTTTGTATTGAGAACCAAAGAGAGAGAAGAAGCCATCTAGCTAATAACTATGGACCCGAAGGTCTGAGGTAAACTACTCACACATCATCGGAGAGGCTATGGTGTTGATGTAGAAGCTCTCCATGATCAATGCCCCCTCCGGCGGAGCTCCGGAAAAGGCCCCAAGATGGGATCTCATGAGTACAGAAGGTTGCAGCAGTGGAATTAGGTTTTTGGCTCGGTATCTGGTAGTTTGGGCGTATGTAGGTATATATAGGAGGAAGAAGTACGTTGGTGGAGCAACGTGGGCCCCACGAGGGTGGAAGGCGCGCCCAGGGGGTAGGCGCGCCCCCTACCTCGTGCCCTCCTGATTGCTTTCTTGACGTAGGGCCAAGTCCTTTGGATCACGTTTGTTCCAAAAATCACGTTCCCGAAAGTTTCATTCCGTTTGGACTCCGTTTGATATTCTTTTTCTGCGAAACTCTGAAATAGGCAAAAAAACAGCAATTCTGGGCTGGGCCTCCGGTTAATAGGTTAGTCCCAAAATAATATAAAAGTGTATAATAAAGCCCATTAAACATCCAAAACAGAATATAATATAGCATGGAACAATCAAAAATTATAGATACGTTGGAGACGTATCAAGCATCCCCAAGCTTAATTCCTGCTCGTCCTCGAGTAGGTAAATGATAAAAACAGAATTTTTGATGTGGAATGCTACTTAGCATAATTTCAATGTAATTCTTCTTATTGTGGCACGAATGTTCAGATTTGATATGATTCAAGATAAAAGTTTAATGTTGACATAAAAACAATAATACTTCAAGCATGCTAACCAAGCAATTATGTCTTATCAAAATAACATAGCCAAAGCAAGTTATCCCTACAAAATCATATAGTCTGGCTATGCTCCATCTTCCCCACACAAGATATTCATATCATGTACAACCCCGGTTTTAGCCAAGCAATTGGTTCATACTTTTTAACGCGGTTCAGCCTTTTCAACTTTTACGCAATACATGAGCGTAAGCCATGGATATAGCACTATGGTGGAATAAGGTATAATGATAGGGGTTATGTGGGAAGACAAAAAAGGAGAAAGTCTCACATCAACGAGGCTAATCAACGGGCTATGGAGATGCCCATCAATTGATGTCAATGCAAGGAGTAGGGATTGCCATGCAACGGATGCACTTAGAGCTATAAGTATATGAAAGCTCAAACAAAAGAAACTAAGTGGGTGTGCATCCAACTTGCTTGCTCACGAAGACCTCGGGCATTTGAGGAAGCCCATCATTGGAATATACAAGCCAAGTTCTATAATGAAATTTTCCACTAGTATATGAAAGCGACAAAATGAGAGACTCTCTATCATGAAGATCATGGTGCTACTTTGAAGCACAAGTGTGGTAAAAGGATAGTAACATTGTCCCTTCTCTCTTTTTTCTCTCATTTCTTTTATTTGGGCCTTTTCTCTCTTTTTTATGGCCTCTTTTTTTTAGTCCGGAGTCTCATCCCGACTTGTGGGGGAATCATAGTCTCCATCATCCTTTCCTCACTTGGGACAATGCTCTAATAATGATGATCATCACACTTTTATTTACTTACAACTCATGAATTACAACTCAATACTTAGAACAAAATATGACTCTATGTGGATGCCTCCGCCGGTGTACCGGGATATGCAATGAATCAAGAGCGACATGTATGAAAGAATTATGAATGGTGGCTTTGCCACAAATACAATGTCAACTACATGATCATGCAGAGCAATATGACAATGATGGAGCGTGTCATGATAAACGAAACGATGGAAAGTTGCATGGCAATATATGTTGGAATGGCTATGGAAATGCCATAATAGGTAGGTATGGTGGCTGTTTTGAAGAAGATATAAGGAGGTTTATGTGTGATAGAGCGTATCATATCACGGGGTTTGGATGCACCGGCAAAGTTTGCACCAACTCTCAAGGTGAGAAAGGGCAATGCATGGTACCGAAGAGGCTAGAAAATTGCGGAAAGGTAAGTGTGTGTGTATAACCCATGGACTCACATTAGTCATAAAGAACTCATATACTTATTGCAAAAAATTATTAGCCCTCGAAGCAAAGTACTACTACGCATGCTCCTAGGGGAAGGGTTGGTAGGAGTTAACCATCGCGCGATCCCGACCGCCACACAAAGGATGACAATCAATAAATACCTCATGCTTCAACTTCGTTACATAACGGTTCACCATACGTGCATGCTACGGGAATCACAAACTCCAACACAAGTATTTTTCAATTCCACAATTACTAAACTAGCACAACTATGACATTACCACCTTTATATCTCAAAACAATTATCAAGCATCAAATTTCTCATGATATTATAATTAAAGAAAATTGCCATGCTATTTTAAGACTCTCAAAATAATATAAGTGAATCATGAGAGATCAATAGTTTTTATAAAACAAATCCACCGCCGTGCTCTAAAAGATATAAGTGAAGCACTAGAGCAAAACTATATAGCTCAAAAAATATAAGTGAAGCACATAGAGTATTCTAATAAGTTCCAATTTATGTGTGACTCTCTCAAAAGGTGTGTACAGCAAGGATGATTGTGGTAAACTAAAAAAACAAAGACTCAAATAATACAAGACGCTCCAAGCAAAACACATATCATGTGGTGAATAAAAATATAGCTCCAAGTAAAGTTACCAATGGAAGTAGACGAAAGAGGGGATGCCTTCCGGGGCATCCCCAAGCTTTGGCTATTTGGTGTCCTTAGATTGTCTTGGGGTGCCATGGGCATCCCCAAGCTTAGGCTCTTGCCACTCCTTGTTCCATAATCCATCAAATCTTTCACCTAAAACTTGAAAACTTCACAACACAAAACTCAGCAGAAAATCTCGTGAGCTCCGTTAGCAAAAGAAAACAAAACACCACTTCAAGGTACTGTAATAAACTAATTCTTTATTTATATTGGTGTTAAACCTACTGTATTCCAACTTCTCTATGGTTTATAAACTATTTTACTAGCCATATATTCATCAAAATAAGCAAACAACACACGAAAAACAGAATCTGTCAAAAACAGAACAGTCTGTAGTAATCTGTAACTAACGCAAACTTCTGGAACTTAAAAAATTCAGACAAAATAGGAAGACCTAGACAATTTGTTTATTGATCAGCAGCAATTGGAATCAATATTTTATCACGTTCTGGTGATTTTTAACAATTATTTTCGTGAACAGAAAGTTTCTGGAATTTTCAGCAAGATCAAATAACTATTATCCAAGAAGATTCTATAGGTTAAACTTGGCACAAACACTAATTAAAACATAAAAACACATCTAACCAGAGGCTAGATCAAAGATTTATTCCTAAACAGAAGCAAAAGGTAAAAAAACTAAAAATAAAAGTGGGTTGCCTCCCAACAAGCGCTATCGTTTAACGCCCCTAGCTAGGCACAAAAGCAAGGATAGATCTAGGTATTGCCATCTTTGGTTTTAGGGAAGAAAAGAGCAAACTTGGTATCTATGTAATTAATCTTTCTATTTTGATAAAGCACATGGCTATTAATGGTAGAAGAAAGATTAAGCACGTTGCAAAAATTTGCATCTAGGCTTGCTTTTATTTCTTTGATAGATTCGTTTTGGTAGGAGAGCAAAAGGGATGTGGATTCAACTTTCTCATTCATGGGGTGCCCAAATATAGTTTTCATCTTTTCATAGGTATCTATGGGGTCCCCTTCAAGAAAACCCTCTTCAAAAATAGAATCTAAAACTTGTTTGAATGAAGCGGGCAACCCAACATAAAAGCTTTTTAGGTAAACCTCAATTTGATATTGGGGTACATAGCTAGCCCAGATCCTTAACAGCCTATCCCAAGCATCTTTCAAAGATTCATCAAGTAAATAATGAAAAATTCCGGAATCTTCTTCATCAAAATTATTAAGACTCTCATTAACAACTCCGACAGGTTTTCCCATAGCTTTATTTATGAGTTTAGATAGAACAGAAGGATCGTCCAAGCTCGGGAGAGAACCCCCAACTCTTTTTGGTTCCGACATGACGAAGGAAAATCGAGCAAAAAGAGGCAAACGGAAAAGAGAGGGTGAATAAAACGGCAAGGGTGAAGTGGGGGAGAGGAAAACGAGAGGCAAATGGCAAATAATGTAATGCGGGAGATAAGGGTTTGTGATGGGTACTTGGTATGTTGACTTTTGCGTGTACTCCCCAGCAACGGCGCCAGAAATCCTTCTTGCTACCTCTTGAGCACTGCGTTGGTTTCCCTTGAAGAGGAAAGGGTGATGCAGTAAAGCAGCGTAAGTATTTCCCTCAGTTTTTGAGAACCAAGGTATCAATCCAGTAGGAGGCCACGCACGAGTCCCTCGCACCTACACAAACAAATAAGATCCTCGCAACCAACGCAATAAAGGGGTTGTCAATCCCTACACGGTCACTTACGAAAGTGAGATCTGATAGATATGATAAGATAATATTTTTGGTATTTTTATGATAAAGATGCAAAGTAAAATAGAAGGCAATAAAAATAGCGAAGTGTGGGAAGATTAATATGATGGAAAATAGACCCGGGGGCCATAGGTTTCACTAGTGGCTTCTCTCGAGAGCATAAGTATTACGGTGGGTAAACAAATTACTGTTGAGCAATTGACAAAATTGAGCATAGTTATGAGAATATCTAGGTATGATCATGTATATAGGCATCACGTTCGCGACAAGTAGACCGACTCCTGCTTGCATCTACTACTATTACTCCACACATCGACCGCTATCCAGCATGCATCTAGAGTATTAAGTTCAAAAGAATAGAGTAACGCTTTAAGTAAGATGACATGATGTAGAGGGATAAACTCATGCAATATGATATAAACCCCATCTTGTTATCCTCGATGGCAACAATACAATACGTGCCTTGCTGCCCCTGCTGTCACTGGGAAAGGACACCGCAAGATTGAACCCAAAGCTAAGCACTTCTCCCATTGCAAGAAAGATCAATCTAGTAGGCCAAACCAAACTGATAACTCAAAGAGACTTGCAAAGATAACCAATCATACATAAAAGAATTCAGAGAAGATTCAAATATTGTTCATAGATAAACTTGATCATAAACCCACAATTCATCGGTCTCGACAAACACATCGCAAAAGAAGATTACATCGAATAGATCTCCATGAGAATCGTGGAGAACTTTGTATTGAGAACCAAAGAGAGAGAAGAAGCCATCTAGCTAATAACTATGGACCCGAAGGTCTGAGGTAAACTACTCACACATCATCGGAGAGGTTATGGTGTTGATGTAGAAGCCCTCCGTGATCAATGCCCCCTCCGGCGAAGCTCCGGAAAAGGCCCAAGATGGGATCTCACGAGTACAGAAGGTTGCGGCGGTGGAATTAGGTTTTTTGCTCCATATCTGGTAGTTTGGGGGTACGTAGGTATATATAGGAGGAAGAAGTATGTCGGTGTAGCAACGTGGGCCCCACGAGGGTGGAGGGCGCGCCCCCTACCTCGTGCCCTCCTGATTGCTTTCTTGACGTAGGGTCCAAGTCCTCTGGATCACGTTTGTTCCAAAAATCACGTTCCCAAAGGTTTCATTCCGTTTGGACTCCGTTTGATATTCTTTTTCTGCGAAACTCTGAAATAGGCAAAAAACAGCAATTCTGGGCTGGGCCTCCGGTTAATATGTTAGTCCCAAAATAATATAAAAGGGTATATAAAGCCCATTAAACATCCAAAATAGAATATAATATAGCATGGAACAATAAAAAATTATAGATACGTTGGAGACGTATCAACGGGTTGACCTGGAGGGTGCCCGCGAGATAATTACGAGTCGTGGTCGGGCATTCCTAGCCCTTGCCGCAAGTCCTCGAGACGGGGTCACATCTTTCGTGAGTCTCTGCTTGTTACCGCGTGCTCCTAATCCACTACGATTTGGATATTTGATCCGAGGGGCCTCTGGCCTGATAGAACTAACCATCACGTGGGCATAGTATGGGTGTTCTGCGTCGTATGCATCAGCCGAAGCTTAATAGACGTCAACGACTGAGCGGCGCGCGCCGGGTTGGAATAGTAAGCACCTGCCTTTTTGAAGGAGGTAGCTAGGTCTGCTCACCGGCCGCGTTCGCAACGTGCAGGAGTTCCCGGGGCGATGGCCCATGACCCCTGGGGGCATAGGTTTAGTCCGGCGTGCTGACCTCTCTATTAAGCCTAGGTCGGGTTGCGGCGTATTGTTTGGCCGAGGCCAGGCATGACCCAGGAAAGTGTGTCCGGCCGGAGTTAATCGAGCGTGGTGGATAAGTTGGTGCACCCCTGCAGGGAAGAAAACATCTATCGATAGCCTGTCCTACGGTAACGGACACTTGGAGTTGTATCCCGATCGATACAACTAGAACTGGATACTTGTGATGAGAATTGGATTGTGATGAGAAATGGATAGTATGGCTCTGGATTGCTTTCTCGCAGGGAGTCGAGAAAGGATCTCTGGCCGAGGTTGATAACACTACTACTACTTTACTTTATGCTACTCTACTCCCTCCTGTTGCTGCAAGATGGTGGTTTCCAGAAGATGCTAGTCTTCGATAGGACTAGGCCTTCTCTCTATTCTGGCATTTCTGCAGCCCAGTCCACATATACAGCCTTCCTTTGATAATGTTGCATATGTAGTGTAGATCCTTGCTTGCGAGTACTTTGGATGGGTACTCACGGTTGCCTTGCTCCCCCTTTTTTTTCCTTTTCCATTCTTCTCGGACGTCGCAACTAGATGGTGGAGCCCAGGATCCAGACGCCACCTTCGACGACGACTGCTACTACACTAAGGGTGCCTGCTACTACGTGGAGGCCGCCGACGACCAGGAGTAGTTAGGAGGCTCCCAGGCAGGAGGCCTTGCCTTTCCGATCGATGTTGCTTTTGTGCTAGCCTTCTTAAGGCAGACTTGTCTAACCTATGTCTGTACTCAGATATTGTTGCTTCCACTGACCCTAGTGTATTCAAGCTGATGTATTCGAGCCCTCGAGGCCCCTGGCTTGTAATATAAAGCTTGTATTATTTTAATTTGTGTCTAGAGTTGTGTTGTGATATCTTCCCGTGAGTCCCTGATCTTGATCGTACACATTTGCGTGTATGATTAGTGTATGATTGAATCGGGGGCGTCCAGGTTGGTATCAGAGCCGACTGCCTGTAGGATCCCCCTTTCCAACTCCTTGGCCGAAGTTGAGTCTAGAAACCAGAAATTGTTTTACTAACATGGCTGTGTGGCTTACGGGCCCACGTTGCCATTGGCTGGTATTAGGATCTTTTACTCCTTGTCTATACTCTGGGACTCTAATCTCTCTTCCATTCAGGTTAAATGAATTTACTAACTCTAACACTAGGATCTCGTAATTACTTCCTCCCGGAGAGCCCCTTATTACAGATGATCACCTGCTGCACCAGAAGATTCCGAAGATACTCTACGATGTTCTCTTGAGACTTTGTGTCTGTCGCTTTTGCAATTCCCTACCACCGATATATCCTTATGGATAACTACGTACACTTGCCATTCATACAGTCTTTCCCTGTTGCTCTTGTTATTACAAGATACCCGAAAGTATTCTCCAACTTTCGAGAATCCTTTTTCCGACTGCCTTGCAGCTCTTTTCCTCCTGAATAACACTACAAAAAATTCCTCACACTTATCGTGGATTCATTCATCCCCAGTTGATCTTATGTCTCACAAAATTCTTCGAATGCAATTCGATCTCCCAAAGATCCTCTGTAGCCTAGTGCTCCCGAAAGTCTTGTCTGCATGCATTATGGTTAAATCCATATGTCTAGCAATATTCATTAACAGCCTTTGTCCTTGTCATCCTGAGCCTATTGATTCTTTATGTTGCGATTGCTCGCAATAATCAGTCGAACCCTGAAATTTGACCTTCCGGCTCATACGTCGTTCTAGACATGAGTTGGATCTCGGCCAATCATGTTGTAATGATTGTCCACCTAGTTCCCTTCAACTTGAGTGTCGAATTATTCAGTTGTTTCTATAATCTGATGCCTTTGCATTCTTTCCCTCTTCTGATTGAGTACTGATACTCACATCAGATCCATTGAGGACCGCTGAATCCTTTGTTGGATTATTATCCAGCAATGTCCTTCATATTCAAAATCTCGTGCGCTCTTCCCTGATACATATTGCCTTTGGTAAATTGTTTCCTCTACTTATTGTCAACCATGCTCTACTTTCGAGCTGGTGTTAACTAGTTTTGAAGTTGGTGATATATGTTCCTAAGATGCCCCGATGGGTTGGACCTATGCCTCCTCTAATCCGTGTGAACCTGAGAGTTTTCCCGAGTCATACTCTTCTGGTGTTTTGCCAGATATAATTTCAACACTACAACTTCATCAAAAGCGAGAAGTGACTGGAAGGTTATGCGTTGAAGAAGTGGGAGTCGACCTTGAACCTTTGTGTTCATGCCCATGGACCCGATGTGGAACTTATCATGGAAGCTTCTTGTGATAATAATAATCCCCTTGATATAAGTTCATCTGGTATCTATGTTTGTTCCTTTACAACTTTGGTTCTGACCATGATTGTTGCCCTTTGATCCCATTTCTCGGACAAGTTAAAGTACTTGTCTTCTACAGACCATTTCACCTGTCAAGCATCTATTCTACTCTACCTTCGAGTATTACCCTCTGGTATCTCAAGAATATCAAACATCTGTGTTGCTTCATATGAGTCTTCTTCTAGTATTGCTTCCCATTGATTTCAATTTTCCCCAGGTTCTGAGTTATTAGTCACTCGAGAACACCGATAAGTGAATCGATTCCGCACTTCGATTCAATAACTCTAAGTAATTTTCATTGCTTACGAGTTTAATGATCCTTCAAGTCATTCCTAGCCCGATCGGCTATATCATTATCGTGCTAAATTTTAACTGTGCTACCTGGTCCTTCCCGGAGCACAATTTTCATGATGAGCTAAGCTTACGTCGATATTCCTTGTCATATCATTTCACCTTGAACAACAAGCTTGATTTCGAGTTTGTGTCGTACCCATGGTTCCAATAACCTTTTGCTTCATCTTTCCTTTGACTTGGTGTCGTCGCTGATTGATTACATCTTCATGAAATCTCTCGACAATGTGTCGTGATCATCATCAGCCTTATGAGCTCTTCCAGGATATCAGTTGAATTCTTGTTGAGAAATACCATCCTTGCCCTCGATGATTTGTGTTATCATCAACCACTTTATTGCCCCGTTTAACACAAACTTGTTCGTGTTTTGTGTTATACCTTGAGATCCTTGCTACCCAGCATTTGTTCTTATTTACCTTGGAGTATTACCATCTTTTATGTTAAGAAAGTTGTGAGAATTTCACCACCTCTTAAGAGATCTTGATACAGGTGATACTTCTTGCCATATCCGTTCATTCCTTGGTCCCCGTGTTGTTTCTAACCGTAAAACCGACAATTGAACTATGATGTGCGTCTTCAAAACTTCTAGCAACCCTATTGCTTTGAAGTTAATGGTCGATATTTCATTCTTAGACCATTGGTTATTGAATCACCATACTAACATTGATCATACCTAAGTCCATATTTCGGGTGCACCTTTCAACCAATGTTTAACTGTGTATGGTTTCCTCGAGCATACCTCATTACATCATTTGATCTGACAAATGTTATCTCCTTGTTCACATAAGTGTGGAAATCCATCTATTGAAAATCTCAATGAATTTTCGCTGAGTTCATCAGCCACCTCCTCGTCCTCTCCTTGGTTAAATGATGAACTCATGATTCGGAACTTGCTTCCATAGTTCATTTCCCGAGAATCTTGCAACTCCATCTCGTCAAATTGTGTTGCACGCCTTCCTTCTCAGGCATCATGAGTCTGAGGTATCCTGACACCAATCAGAACTGAATCTCGGCCAAATATGATGGTTGGGACATTTTCCAAAAGCCGTAACATTGGACTTTATATAGCCCCGTAAGGTTGTCGGGACCCCGATTCCAAGTCACACCGATCTAGCCTGTAACACCTCATATCACTTTGCGGCCTCACGCACGGTACCCCCACGGGTGTCGCCTTACCATGGCCCGGGACCGTTTGCGCCTTTTGGCTCACGTATATGACAATGTCGCTAGCATCCATATGACAGAGAACCCGGGCCGACATGGCTAGTCGTGAACCCAAAGCGGCACTAATGTATGGGGACAGGCATACCTGAATCAACATCGAACGTGTCGGTCAGCAGCGTGCGAATCCGGGCTGTAGCACTGGGCTAACAGGACTCCGGGAACCCAGGCTGTAGCAGGCTAGGCAGGACTCCGGATGTCACCGCGTGACATTTCCCCGAAGGGACAGACACAGGAACGATATGAAACACATGCCGGCCAGTCAAGTGTTCCGGAGCAGTAGTGCTGGGCTAGCAGGACTCCGGTGAACCGGGCTGTAGCGGACTACTATGGCTCATGGGAGCACAAGACTACATTTCCCCATAGGAGAGGCTACCAAGGATAAACAACTAGGTTGTCGGATCCCACACATACCAAGCATTTCAATCATACACACAATATGCTCGATATGTGCAAATACAACATGGCATCACAACAAGACTCTACGACTCAGAGTATTTATTCATTAGGCTCCGAAGAGCCAGATATTACAAACATGGGTCTCATGACCCAACATTCAGAGCATACAAGTCAAAGCACATGCGGAAGCTTAACATGTCTGAGTACAGACATCTACAAATGAAAAAGGCTGAGAAGCCTGACTATCTACCAGATCCTGCCGAGGGCACAAGATCGTAGCTGAGGTATCAAGCTAAACGTCGAAGTCCACACGGAACTACTAGCGAGACTGACGTCTCTCTGCAAAACATAAAATAAGCAAACGTGAGTACAAATGTACCCAGCAAGACTTACATCAGAACTATCTACATATGCATCGGTATCAACAAAGGGGGTGGTGGAGTTTAACTGCAGCAAGCCAGCTTTGACTCGGTGGCTATCCTAACTACGACTGCAAGCAACTCTTTTGAGGTGGCGCACACGAGTCCACATATTCACCAAATCAATACTCCACTATGGACCCGCTCCCGTCTCCCTACGAGAACGCCATCCATAACACTCACGCTTATCTTGCGCATTTTAGAGTATCCACTTTCCCTTGTCTATGAACTGTTATAGGCAACCCAGAAGTCCATTTCCGCGGACACGGCTATTCGAATAGATGATGTTAACCCTGCAGGGGTGTACTTCATCACACACGCTCTCGCCACTTACCACCATGTACACGTCGTGTACCTTGGCAACCTTCAAGCGGAAGCCTGGCGAGGGAGTCGGCCACAGCCTACCTAAACACTCAAGTCTCTAGTCCAGGTTTATCGCCTATTCAGGTTCCATCCGCAGGGAGTCCGGCCGAGGTTTCCACATACGGCCCCGAACGATGTGTGCAGGGTTCCCGAGACACCAAACGGGCGCCCGGTACACCGTGCCACGTGCCTACCGCATCACAGCCCACCCCTCGGTCAGCGCTGTCCACGGCCTCCAGCATACTACAAACACCAGAAACTACTTGCAACTCCTGGACAGAGGACAAGGGTGATTAAGAAGCCGAGAGGGTCCATTGGTTTCGGGCCCAATGCGTGGTAGTAACTGTATCATGGATCACAAACACAGAACTCAGTTCCTGAGGACGGCTTCAATGAGACAACCCACCATGTACTCCTACATGGCCTCTCACCGCTACCTTTACCAAATCATGTTCACACACTTGGCTCACACACAGTAGGACATGTTCATCACCATTCCAATTCATCCCCGATGAATCAGACCCGACTCAACTCTAAGCAGTAGCAGGCATGACAAACAAGCATGAATGAGTAGGCACATCAGGGCTCAAACAACTCCTACTCATGCTAGTGGGTTTCATCTATTTATTGTGGCAATGACAGGTCATGCAGAGGAAAAGGGGTTCAACTACCGCAGCATGTAACAGTTGAATCGATTGTCCTAATGCAGTAGAAGAGAGCAGGAGCGAGAGAATGGGATTGTATCGGAATGAACAAGGGGGTTTTGCTTGCCTGGCACTTCTGAAGATATTATAGTTCTTCATCGGTGTCATCGATCACGTCGTCGGAATCACGGCTATCGAGAGGGGACAATCACCGGCAAACAAGGAAGAGCACAATCAATGCAATGCAACAATTATGATGCATGATTATGACATGGCAATATGACATGATTTGGCCTAATGCAACTAGCAACAGAAAGGTTTGGGTTGATTTGAACTCAAGGTTCAAATTCAAATTCAAACTATGAATTCAAATAGTGCATTATCATGTTTTCACCTATACAGCAGGTATAACTTAGTTTGACATGCATGAAAATGATACAGATGGAT